>NC_090444.1:597565625-597876082 GCF_031143425.1 Pleurodeles waltl | reverse complement strand
CAAAAAAACACATTTTTCTCACATTTTGGTGACATAAAGTTCTGGAATCAGAGAGGAGCCACAAATTTCCTTCCACCCGGCGTTCCCCCAAGTCTCCCAATAAAAATGATACCTCACTTGTGTGGGTAGGCCTAGCGCCCGCAACAGGAAATGCCCCAAAGCACAACGTGGACACATCCCATTTTTTGACAGAAAACAGAGCTGTTTTTTGCAAAGTGCCTACCTGTAGATTTTGGCCTCTAGCTCAGCCGGCACCTAGGGAAACCTACCAATACTGTGCATTTCTGAAAACTAGAGACCTAGGGGAATCCAAGATGGGGTGACTTGTGGGGCTCTGACCAGGTTCTGTTACCCAGAATCCTTTGCAAACCTAAACATTTGGCTAAAAAAACACATTTTCCTCACATTTTGGTGACAGAAAGTTCTGGAATCAGAGAGGAGCCACAAATTTAATTCCACCCAGCGTTCCCCCAAGTCTCCCGATAAGAATGATACCTCACTTGTGTGGGTAGGCCTAGCTCCCGCGACAGGAAATGCCCCAAAACGCAATGTGCACACATCACATTTTTTTAAAGGAAACAGGTGTTTTTTGCAAAGTGCCTACCTGTAGATTTTGGCCTCTAGCTCAGGCGGCACCTAGGGAAACCTACCAAACCTGTGCATTTCTGAAAACTAGAGACCTGGGGGAATCTAAGATGGGGTGACTTGTGGGGCTCTGACCAGGTTTTGTTACCCAGAATCCTTTGCAAACCTCAAAATTTGGCTAAAAAAACACATTTTCCTCACATTTTGGTGACAGAAAGTTCTGGAATCAGAGAGGAGCCACAAATGTTCTTCCACCCAGCGTTCCCCCAAGTCTCCCGATAAAAATGATACCTCACTTGTGTGGGTAGGCCTAGCGCCCGCAACAGGAAATGCCCCAAAGCACAACGTGGACACATCCCATTTTTTGACAGAAAACAGAGCTGTTTTTTGCAAAGTGCCTACCTGTAGATTTTGGCCTCTAGCTCAGCCGGCACCTAGGGAAACCTACCAATACTGTGCATTTCTGAAAACTAGAGACCTAGGGGAATCCAAGATGAGGTGACTTGTGGGGCTCTGACCAGGTTCTGTTACCCAGAATCCTTTGCAAACCTAAACATTTGGCTAAAAAAACACATTTTCCTCACATTTTGGTGACAGAAAGTTCTGGAATCAGAGAGGAGCCACAAATTTCCTTCCACCCAGCGTTCCCCCAAGTCTCCCGATAAGAATGATACCTCACTTGTGTGGGTAGGCCTAGCTCCCGCGACAGGAAATGCCCCAAAACGCAATGTGCACACATCACATTTTTTTAAAGGAAACAGGTGTTTTTTGCAAAGTGCCTACCTGTAGATTTTGGCCTCTAGCTCAGGCGGCACCTAGGGAAACCTACCAAACCTGTGCATTTCTGAAAACTAGAGACCTGGGGGAATCTAAGATGGGGTGACTTGTGGGGCTCTGACCAGGTTTTGTTACCCAGAATCCTTTGCAAACCTCACAATTTGGTCAAAAAAAACACATTTTCCTCACATTTTGGTGACAGAAAGTTCTGGAATCAGAGAGGAGCCACAAATTTCCTTCCACCCAGCGTTCCCCCAAGTCTCCCGATAAGAATGAGACCTCACTGGTGTGGGTAGGCCTAGCGCCCGCGACAGGAAATGCCGCAAAACGCAACGTGCACACATCAAATTTTTTTAAAGAAAACGGAGCTGTTTTTTGCAAACTGCCTACCTGTAGATTTTGGCCTCTAGCTCAGCCGGCACCTAGGGCAACCTACCAATACTGTGCATTTCTGAAAACTAGAGACCTAGGGGAATCCAAGATGGGGTGACTTGTGGGGCTCTGACCAGGTTCTGTTACCCAGAATCCTTTGCAAACCTCAACATTTGGCTAAAAAAACACATTTTCCTCACATTTTGGTGACAGAAAGTTCTGGAATCAGAGAGGAGCCACAAATTTCCTTCCACCCAGCGTTCCCCCAAGTCTCCCGATAAGAATGATACCTCACTTGTGTGGGTAGGCCTAGCTCCCGCGACAGGAAATGCCCCAAAACGCAATGTGCACACAACACATTTTTTTAAAGGAAACAGGTTTTTTTTGCAAAGTGCCTACCTGTAGATTTTGGCCTCTAGCTCAGCCGGCACCTAGGGAAACCGACCAAACCTGTGCATTTCTGAAAACAAGAGACCTAGGGGAATCCAAGATGGGGTGACTTGTGGGGCTCTGACCAGGTTCTGTTACACAGAATCCTTTGCAAACCTCAAAATTTGGCCAAAAAAACACATTTTCCTCACATTTTAGTGACAGAAAGTTCTGGAATCAGAGAGGAGCCACAAATTTCCTTCCACCCAGCGTTCCCCCAAGTCTCCCGATAAAAATGAAACCTCACTTGTGTGGGTAGACCTAGCGCCCGCAACAGGAAATGTCCCAAAACGCAACGTGGACACATCAGATTTTTTTAAAGAAAATAGAGGCGTCTTTTGCAAAGTGCCTACCTGTAGATTTTGTCCTCTAGCTCAGCCGGCACCTAGGGAAACCTACCAAACCTGTGCATTTTTGAAAACTAGAGACCTACGGGAATCCAAGATGGGGTGACTTGTGGGGCTCTGACCAGGTTTTGTTACCCAGAATCCTTTGCAAACCTCAAAATTTGGCTAAAAAAACACATTTTCCTCACATTTTGGTGAAAGAAAGTTCTGGAATCAGAGAGGAGCCACAAATTTCCTTCCACCCAGCGTTCCCCCAAGTCTCCCGATAAGAATGATACCTCACTGGTGTGGGTAGGCCCAGCGCCCGTGACAGGAAATGCCGCAAAACGCAACGTGCACACATCACATTTTTTGAAAGAAAACAGAGCTGTTTTTTGCAAAGTGCCTACCTGTAGATTTTGGCCTCTAGCTCAGCCGGCACCTAGGGAAACCTACCAATCCTGTGCATTTCTGAAAACTAGAGACCTAGGGGAATCCAAGATAGGGTGACTTGTGGGGCTCTGACCAGGTTCTGTTACCCAGAATCCTTTGCAAACCTCAACATTTGGCTAAAAAAACACATTTTCCTCACATTGTGGTGACAGAAAGTTCTGGAATCAGAGAGGAGCCACAAATGTTCTTCCACCCAGCGTTCCCCCAAGTCTCCCGATAAAAATGATACCTCACTTGTGTGGGTAGGCCTAGCGCCCGCAACAGGAAATGCCCCAAAGCATAACGTGGACACATCCCATTTTTCGACAGAAAACAGAGCTGTTTTTTGCAAAGTGCCTACCTGTAGATTTTGGCCTCTAGCTCAGCCGGCACCTAGGGAAACCTGCCAAACCTGTGCATTTCTCAAATCTAGAGACCTAGGGGAATCCAAGATGGGGTGACTTGTGGGGCTCTGACCAGGTTTTGTTACCCAGAATCCTTTGCAAACCTCAAAATTTGGCTAAAAAAACACATTTTCCTCACATTTTGGTGACAGAAAGTTCTGGAATCAGAGAGGAGCCACAAATTTCCTTCCACCCAGCGTTTCCCCAAGTCTCCCGATAAAAATGATACCTCACTTGTGTGGGTAGGCCTAGCGCCCGTGACAGGAAATGCCGCAAAACGCAACGTGCACACATCACATTTTTTTAAAGAAAACTGAGGTGTTTTTTGCAAAGTGCCTACCTGAAGATTTTGGCCTCTAGCTCAGCCGGCACCTAGGGAAACCTACCAAACCTGTGCATTTCTGAAAACTAGAGACCTAGGGGAATCCAAGATGGGGTGACTTGTGGGGCTCTGACCAGGTTCTGTTACCCAGAATCCTTTGCAAACCTCAAAATTTGGCCAAAAAAACACATTTTCCTCACATTTTGGTGACAGAAAGTTCTGGAATCAGAGAGGAGCCACAAATTTCCTTCCACCTCCGTTCCCCCAAGTCTCCTGATAAAAATGAAACCTCACTTGTGTGGGTAGACCTAGCGCCCGCAACAGGAAATGTCCCAAAACGCAACGTGGACACATCACATTTTTTTAAAGAAAATAGAGGTGTCTTTTGCAAAGTGCCTACCTGTAGATTTTGGCCTCTAGCTCAGCCGGCACCTAGGGAAACACACCAAACCTGTGCATTTTTTAAAACTAGAGACCTACGGGAATCCAAGATGGGGTGACTTGTGGGGCTCTGACCAGGTTCTGTTACGCAGAATCCTTTGCAAACCTCAAAAATTGGCTAAAAAAACACGTTTTCCTCACATTTTGGTGACAGAAAGTTCTGGAATCAGAGAGGAGCCACAAATGTTCTTCCACCCAGCGTTCCCCCCTAGTCTCCCGATAAAAATGATACCTCACTTGTGTGGGTAGGCCTAGCGCCCGCGACAGGAAATGCCCCAAAGCATAACGTGGACACATCCCATTTTTCGACAGAAAACATAGCTGTTTTTTGCAAAGTGCCTACCTGTAGATTTTGGCCTCTAGCTCAGCCGGCACCGAGGGAAACCTGCCAAACCTGTGCATTTCTCAAATCTAGAGACCTAGGGCAATCCAAGATGGGGTGACTTGTGGGGCTCTGACCAGGTTTTGTTACCCAGAATCCTTTGCAAACCTCAAAATTTGGCTAAAAAAACACATTTTCCTCACATTTTGGTGACAGAAAGTTCTGGAATCAGAGAGGAGCCACAAATTTCCTTCCACCGAGCGTTCCCCCAAGTCTCCCGATAAAAATGATACCTCACTGGTGTGGGTAGGCCTAGCGCCCGCGACAGGAGATGCCGCAAAACGCAACGTGCACACATCACATTTTTTGAAAGAAAACAGAGCTGTTTTTTGCAAAGTGCCTACCTGTAGATTTTGGCCTCTAGCTCAGCCGGCACCTAGGGCAACCTACCAATCCTGTGCATTTCTGAAAACTAGAGACCTAGGGGAATCCAAGATAGGGTGACTTGTGGGGCTCTGACCAGGTTCTGTTACCCAGAATCCTTTGCAAACCTCAACATTTGGCTAAAAAAACACATTTTCCTCACATTTTGGTGACAGAAAGTTCTGGAATCAGAGAGGAGCCACAAATGTTCTTCCACCCAGCGTTCCCCCAAGTCTCCCGATAAAAATGATACCACACTTGTGTGGGTAGGCCTAGCGCCCGCGACAGGAAATGCCCCAAAGCATAACGTGGACACATCCCATTTTTCGACAGAAAACAGAGCTGTTTTTTGCAAAGTGCCTACCTGTAGATTTTGGCCTCTAGCTCAGCCGGCACCTAGGGAAACCTGCCAAACCTGTGCATTTCTCAAATCTAGAGACCTAGGGGAATCCAAGATGGGGTGACTTGTGGGGCTCTGACCAGGTTCTGTTACCCAGAATCCTTTGCAAACCTCAAAATTTGGCTAAAAAAACACATTTTCCTCACATTTTGTTGACAGAAAGTTCTGGAATCAGAGAGGAGCCACAACTTTCCTTCCACCCAGCGTTCCCCCAAGTCTCCCGATAAAAATGATACTTCACTTGTGTGGGTAGGCCTAGCGCCCGCGACAGGAAATGCTCCAAAGCACAACGTGGACACATCCCATTTTTTGACAGAAAACAGAGCTGTTTTTTGCAAAGTGCCTACCTGTAGATTTTGGCCTCTAGCTCAGCCGGCACCTAGGGAAACCTGCCAAACCTGTGCATTTCTCAAATCTAGAGACCTAGGGGAATCCAAGATGGGGTGACTTGTGGGGCTCTGACCAGGTTCTGTTACCCAGAATCCTTTGCAAACCTCAACATTTGGCTAAAAAAACACATGTTCCTCACATTTTGGTGACAGAAAGTTCTGGAATCAGAGAGGAGCCACAAATTTCCTTCCACCCAGCGTTCCCCCAAGTCTCCCGATACAAATGATACCTCACTTGTGTGGGTAGGCCTAGCGCCCGTGACAGGAAATGCCCAAAACTCAACGTGGACACATCACATTCATTGAACAGAGTTGTTTTTTGCAAAGTGCCTACCTGTAGATTTTGTCCTCTAGCTCAGCCGGCACCCGGGGAAACCTAGCAAACCAGCGCATTTTTGAAAACTAGAAACCCAGGGGAATCCAAGATGGGGTGGCTTGCGGGGCTCTGACCAGGTTATGTTACCCAGAATCCTTTGCAAACATCAAAATTTGGAGAAATAAACACATTTTCCTCACATTTTCGGGACAGAAAGTTCTGGAACCAGAGAGGAGCCACAAATTTCCTTCCACCCAGCGTTCCCCCAAGTCTCCCGATAAGAATGATACCTCACTGGTGTGGGTAGGCCTAGCGCCCGCGACAGGAAATGCCGCAAAACGCAACGTGCACACATCACATTTTTTGAAAGAAAACAGAGCTGTTTTTTGCAAAGTGCCTACCTGTAGATTTTGGCCTCTAGCTCAGCCGACACCTAGGGCAACCTACCAATCCTGTGCATTTCTGAAAACTAGAGACCTAGGGGAATCCAAGATAGGGTGACTTGTGGGGCTCTGACCAGGTTCTGTTACCCAGAATCCTTTGCAAACCTCAACATTTGGCTAAAAAAACACATTTTCCTCTCATTTTGGCGACAGAAAGTTCTGGAATCAGAGAGGAGCCACAAATGTTCTTCCACCCAGCGTTCCCCCAAGTCTCCCGATAAAAATGATACCTCACTTGTGTGGGTAGGCCTAGCGCCCGCAACAGGAAATGCCCCAAAGCATAACGTGGACACATCCCATTTTTCGACAGAAAACAGAGCTGTTTTTTGCAAAGTGCCTACCTGTAGATTTTGGCCTCTAGCTCAGCCGGCACCTAGGGAAACCTGCCAAACCTGTGCATTTCTCAAATCTAGAGACCTAGGGGAATCCAAGATGGGGTGACTTGTGGGGCTCTGACCAGGTTTTGTTACCCAGAATCCTTTGCAAACCTCAAAATTTGGCTAAAAAAACACATTTTCCTCACATTTTGGTGACAGAAAGTTCTGGAATCAGAGAGGAGCCACAAATTTCCTTCCTCCCAGCGTTCCCCCAAGTCTCCCGATAAAAATGATACCTCACTTGTGTGGGTAGGCCTAGCGCTCGTGACAGGAAATGCCGCAAAACGCAACGTGCACACATCACATTTTTTTAAAGAAAACTGAGGTGTTTTTTGCAAAGTGCCTTCCTGAAGATTTTGGCCTCTAGCTCAGCCGGCACCTAGGGAAACCTACCAAACCTGTGCATTTCTGAAAACTAGAGACCTAGGGGAATCCAAGATGGGGTGACTTGTGGGGCTCTGACCAGGTTCTGTTACCCAGAATCCTTTGCAAACCTCAAAATTTGGCCAAAAAAACACATTTTCCTCACATTTTGGTGACAGAAAGTTGTGGAATCAGAGAGGAGCCACAAATTTCCTTCCACCCAGCGTTCCCCCAAGTCTCCTGATAAAAATGAAACCTCACTTGTGTGGGTAGACCTAGCGCCCGCAACAGGAAATGTCCCAAAACGCAACGTGGACACATCACATTTTTTTAAAGAAAATAGAGATGTCTTTTGCAAAGTGCCTACCTGTAGATTTTGGCCTCTAGCTCAGCCGGCACCTAGGGAAACCTACCAAACCTGTGCATTTTTTTAAACTAGAGACCTACGGGAATCCAAGATGGGGTGACTTGTGGGGCTCTGACCAGGTTCTGTTACGCAGAATCCTTTGCAAACCTCAAAAATTGGCTAAAAAAACACGTTTTCCTCACATTTTGGTGACAGAAAGTTCTGGAATCAGAGAGGAGCCACAAATGTTCTTCCACCCAGCGTTCGCCCCTAGTCTCCCGATAAAAATGATACCTCACTTGTGTGGGTAGGCCTAGCGCCCGCGACAGGAAATGCCCCAAAGCATAACGTGGACACATCCCATTTTTCGACAGAAAACATAGCTGTTTTTTGCAAAGTGCCTACCTGTAGATTTTGGCCTCTAGCTCAGCCGGCACCGAGGGAAACCTGCCAAACCTGTGCATTTCTCAAATCTAGAGACGTAGGGGAATCCAAGATGGGGTGACTTGTGGGGCTCTTACCAGGTTTTGTTACCCAGAATCCTTTGCAAACCTCAAAATTTGGCTAAAAAAACACATTTTCCTCACATTTTGGTGACAGAAAGTTCTGGAATCAGAGAGGAGCCACAAATTTCCTTCCACCCAGCGTTCCCCCAAGTCTCCCGATAGATAAAAATGATACCTCACTTGTGTGGGTAGGCATAGCGCCCGGGACAGGAAATGCCGCAAAACGGAACGTGCACACATCACATTTTTTTAAAGAAAACTGAGGTGTTTTTTGCACAGTGCCTACCTGAAGATTTTGGCCTCTAGCTCAGCCGGCACCTAGGGAAACCTACCAAACCTGTGCATTTCTGAAAACTAGAGACCTAGGGGAATCCAAGATGGGGTGACTTGTGGGGCTCTGACCAGGTTCTGTTACCCAGAATCCTTTGCAAACCTCAACATTTGGCTAAAAAAACACATTTTCCTCACATTTTGGTGACAGAAAGTTCTGGAATCAGAGAGGAGCCACAAATGTTCTTCCACCCAGCGTTCCCCCAAGTCTCCCGATAAAAATGATACCTCACTTGTGTGGGTAGGCCTAGCGCCCGCTACAGGAAATGCCCCAAAGCATAACGTGGACACACCCATTTTTCGACAGAAAACAGAGCTGTTTTTTGCAAAGTGCCTACCTGTAGATTTTGGCCTCTAGCTCAGCCGGCACCTAGGGAAACCTGCCAAACCTGTGCATTTCTCAAATCTAGAGACCTAGGGGAATCCAAGATGGGGTGACTTGTGGGGCTCTGACCAGGTTCTGTTACCCAGAATCCTTTGCAAACCTCAAAATTTGGCTAAAAAAACACATTTTCCTCACATTTTGTTGACAGAAAGTTCTGGAATCAGAGAGGAGCCACAACTTTCCTTCCACCCAGCGTTCCCCCAAGTCTCCCGATAAAAATGATACTTCACTTGTGTGGGTAGGCCTAGCGCCCGCGACAGGAAATGCTCCAAAGCACAACGTGGACACATCCCATTTTTTGACAGAAAACAGAGCTGTTTTTTGCAAAGTGCCTACCTGTAGATTTTGGCCTCTAGCTCAGCCGGCACCTAGGGAAACCTGCCAAACCTGTGCATTTCTCAAATCTAGAGACCTAGGGGAATCCAAGATGGGGTGACTTGTGGGGCTCTGACCAGGTTCTGTTACCCAGAATCCTTTGCAAACCTCAACATTTGGCTAAAAAAACACATGTTCCTCACATTTTGGTGACAGAAAGTTCTGGAATCAGAGAGGAGCCACAAATTTCCTTCCACCCAGCGTTCCCCCAAGTCTCCCGATACAAATGATACCTCACTTGTGTGGGTAGGCCTAGCGCCCGTGACAGGAAATGCCCAAAACTCAACGTGGACACATCACATTCATTGAACAGAGTTGTTTTTTGCAAAGTGCCTACCTGTAGATTTTGTCCTCTAGCTCAGCCGGCACCCGGGGAAACCTAGCAAACCAGCGCATTTTTGAAAACTAGAAACCCAGGGGAATCCAAGATGGGGTGGCTTGCGGGGCTCTGACCAGGTTATGTTACCCAGAATCCTTTGCAAACATCAACATTTGGAGAAAAAAACAAATTTTCCTCACATTTTCGGGACAGAAAGTTCTGGAATCAGAGAGGAGCCACGAATTTCCTTCCACCCAGCACTCCCCCAAGTCTCCCGATACAAATGATACCTCACTTGTGTGGGTAGGCCTAGCGCCCGCGACAGGAAATGCCCCAAAACGCAACGTGCACACATCACATTTTTTGAAAGAAAACAGAGGTGTTTTTTGCAAAGTGCCTACATGTAGATTTTGCCCTCTAGCTCAGCCGGCACCTAGGGAAACATACCAAACCTGTGCATTTCTGAAAACTAGAGACCTAGGGGAATCCAAGATGGGGTGACTTGTGGGGCTCTGACCAGGTTCTGTTACCCAGAATCCTTTGCAAACCTCAACATTTGGCCAATAAAACACATTTTTCTCACATTTTGGTGACATAAAGTTCTGGAATCAGAGAGGAGCCACAAATTTCCTTCCACCCGGCGTTCCCCCAAGTCTCCCAATAAAAATGATACCTCACTTGTGTGGGTAGGCCTAGCGCCCGCAACAGGAAATTCCCCAAAGCACAAAGTGGACACATCCCATTTTTTGACAGAAAACAGAGCTGTTTTTTGCAAAGTGCCTACCTGTAGATTTTGGCCTCTAGCTCAGCCGGCACCTAGGGAAACCTACCAATATTGTGCATTTCTGAAAACTAGAGACCTAGGGGAATCCAAGATGGGGTGACTTGTGGGGCTCTGACCAGGTTCTGTTACCCAGAATCCTTTGCAAACCTAAACATTTGGCTAAAAAAACACATTTTCCTCACATTTTGGTGACAGAAAGTTCTGGAATCAGAGAGGAGCCACAAATTTCCTTCCACCCAGCGTTCCCCCAAGTCTCCCGATAAGAATGATACCTCACTTGTGTGGGTAGGCCTAGCTCCCGCGACAGGAAATGCCCCAAAACGCAATGTGCACACATCACATTTTTTTAAAGGAAACAGGTGTTTTTTGCAAAGTGCCTACCTGTAGATTTTGGCCTCTAGCTCAGGCGGCACCTAGGGAAACCTACCAAACCTGTGCATTTCTGAAAACTAGAGACCTGGGGGAATCCAAGATGGGGTGACTTGTGGGGCTCTGACCAGGTTTTGTTACCCAGAATCCTTTGCAAACCTCAAAATTTGGCTAAAAAAACACATTTTCCTCACATTTTGGTGACAGAAAGTTCTGGAATCAGAGAGGAGCCACAAATTTCCTTCCACCCAGCGTTCCTCCAAGTCTCCCGATAAAAATGATACCTCACTTGTATGGGTAGGCCTAGCGCCCGCAACAGGAAATGCCCCAAAGCATAACGTGGACACATCCCATTTTTCGACAGAAAACAGAGCTGTTTTTTGCAAAGTGCCTACCTGTAGATTTTGGCCTCTAGCTCAGCCGGCACCTAGGGAAACCTGCCAAACCTGTGCATTTCTCAAATCTAGAGACCTAGGGGAATCCAAGATGGGGTGACTTGTGGGGCTCTGACCAGGTTTTGTTACCCAGAATCCTTTGCAAACCTCAAAATTTGGCTAAAAAAACACATTTTCCTCACATTTTGGTGACAGAAAGTTCTGGAATCAGAGAGGAGCCACAAATTTCCTTCCACCCAGCGTTCCCCCAAGTCTCCCGATAAGAATGAGACCTCACTGGTGTGGGTAGGCCTAGCGCCCGCGACAGGAAATGCCGCAAAACGCAACGTGCACACATCACATTTTTTTAAAGAAAACGGAGCTGTTTTTTGCAAAGTGCCTACCTGTAGATTTTGGTCTCTAGCTCAGCCGGCACCTAGGGCAACCTACCAATACTGTGCATTTCTGAAAACTAGAGACCTAGGGGAATCCAAGATGGGGTGACTTGTGGGGCTCTGACCAGGTTCTGTTACCCAGAATCCTTTGCAAACCTCAACATTTGGCTAAAAAAACACATTTTCCTCACATTTTGGTGACAGAAAGTTCTGGAATCAGAGAGGAGCCACAAATTTCCTTCCACCTAGCGTTCCCCCAAGTCTCCCGATAAAAATGAAACCTCACTTGTGTGGGTAGGTTTGCGCCCACGACAGGAAATGCCCCAAAACGCAACGTGAACACATCACATTTTTTGAAAGAAAACAGAGGTGTTTTTTGCAAAGTGCCTACCTGTAGATTTTGGCCTCTAGCTCAGCCGGCACCTAGGGAAACCTACCAAACCTGTGCATTTCTGAAAACTAGAGACCTAGGGGAATCCAAGATGGGGTGACTTGTGGGGCTCTGACCAAGTTCTGTTACCCAGAATCCGTGGCAAACCTCAAAATTTGGCTAAAAAACACATTTTCCTCACATTTTGGTGACAGAAAGTTCTGGAATCAGAGAGGAGCCACAAATGTTCTTCCACCCAGCGTTCCCCCAAGTCTCCCGATAAAAATGATACCTCACTTGTGTGGGTAGGCCTAGCGCCCGCGACAGGAAATGCCCCAAAGCATAACGTGGACACATCCCATTTTTCGACAGAAAAAAGAGCTGTTTTTTGCAAAGTGCCTACCTGTAGATTTTGGCCTCTAGCTCAGCCGGCACCTAGGGAAACCTGCCAAACCTGTGCATTTCTCAAATCTAGAGACCTAGGGGAATCCAGGATGGGGTGACTTGTGGGGCTCTGACCAGGTTCTGTTACCCAGAATCCTTTGCAAACCTCAACATTTGGCTAAAAAAACACATTTTCCTCACATTTTGGTGACAGAAAGTTCTGGAATCAGAGAGGAGCCACAAATGTTCTTCCACCCAGCGTTCCCCCAAGTCTCCCGATAAAAATGATACCTCACTTGTGTGGGTAGGCCTAGCGCCCGCAACAGGAAATGCCCCAAAGCATAACGTGGACACATCCCATTTTTCGACAGAAAACAGAGCTGTTTTTTGCAAAGTGCCTACCTGTAGATTTTGGCCTCTAGCTCAGCCGGCACCTAGGGAAACCTGACAAACCTGTGCATTTCTCAAATCTAGAGACCTAGGGGAATCCAAGATGGGGTGACTTGTGGGGCTCTGACCAGGTTTTGTTACCCAGAATCCTTTGCAAACCTCAAAATTTGGCTAAAAAAACACATTTTCCTCACATTTTGGTGACAGAAAGTTCTGGAATCAGAGAGGAGCCACAAATTTCCTTCCACCCAGCGTTCCCCCAAGTCTCCCGATAAAAATGATACCTCACTTGTGTGGGTAGGCCTAGCGCCCGTGACAGGAAATGCCGCAAAACGCAACGTGCACACATCACATTTTTTTAAAGAAAACTGAGGTGTTTTTTGCAAAGTGCCTACCTGAAGATTTTGGCCTCTAGCTCAGCCGGCACCTAGGGAAACCTACCAAACCTGTGCATTTCTGAAAACTAGAGACCTAGGGGAATCCAAGATGGGGTGACTTGTGGGGCTCTGACCAGGTTCTGTTACCCAGAATCCTTTGCAAACCTCAAAATTTGGCCAAAAAAACACATTTTCCTCACATTTTGGTGAAAGAAAGTTCTGGAATCAGAGAGGAGCCACAAATTTCCTTCCACCCAGCGTTCCCCCAAGTCTCCTGATAAAAATGAAACCTCACTTGTGTGGGTAGACCTAGCGCCCGCAACAGGAAATGTCTCCAAACGCAACGTGGACACATCACATTTTTTTAAAGAAAATAGAGGTGTCTTTTGCAAAGTGCCTACCTGTAGATTTTGGCCTCTAGCTCAGCCGGCACCTAGGGAAACACACCAAACCTGTGCATTTTTTAAAACTAGAGACCTACGGGAATCCAAGATGGGGTGACTTGTGGGGCTCTGACCAGGTTCTGTTACGCAGAATCCTTTGCAAACCTCAAAAATTGGCTAAAAAAACACGTTTTCCTCACATTTTGGTGACAGAAAGTTCTGGAATCAGAGAGGAGCCACAAATGTTCTTCCACCCAGCGTTCCCCCCCTAGTCTCCCGATAAAAATGATACCTCACTTGTGTGGGTAGGCCTAGCGCCCGCGACAGGAAATGCCCCAAAGCATAACGTCGACACATCCCATTTTTCGACAGAAAACATAGCTGTTTTTTGCAAAGTGCCTACCTGTAGATTTTGGCCTCTAGCTCAGCCGGCACCGAGGGAAACCTGCCAAACCTGTGCATTTCTCAAATCTAGAGACCTAGGGGAATCCAAGATGGGGTGACTTGTGGGGCTCTGACCAGGTTTTGTTACCCAGAATCCTTTGCAAACCTCAAAATTTGGCTAAAAAAACACATTTTCCTCACATTTTGGTGACAGAAAGTTCTGGAATCAGAGAGGAGCCACAAATTTCCTTCCACCCAGCGTTCCCCCAAGTCTCCCGATAAGAATGATACCTCACTGGTGTGGGTAGGCCTAGCGCCCGCGACAGAAAATGCCGCAAAACGCAACGTGCACACATCACATTTTTTGAAAGAAAACAGAGCTGTTTTTTGCAAAGTGCCTACCTGTAGATTTTGGCCTCTAGCTCAGCCGGCACCTAGGGCAACCTACCAATCCTGTGCATTTCTGAAAACTAGAGACCTAGGGGAATCCAAGATAGGGTGACTTGTGGGGCTCTGACCAGGTTCTGTTACCAAGAATCCTTTGCAAACCTCAACATTTGGCTAAAAAAACACATTTTCCTCACATTTTGGTGACAGAAAGTTCTGGAATCAGAGAGGAGCCACAAATGTTCTTCCACCCAGCGTTCCCCCAAGTCTCCCGATAAAAATGATACCTCACTTGTGTGGGTAGGCCTAGCGCCCGCAACAGGAAATGCCCCAAAGCATAACGTGGACACATCCCATTTTTCGACAGAAAACAGAGCTGTTTTTTGCAAAGTGCCTACCTGTAGATTTTGGCCTCTAGCTCAGCCGGCACCTAGGGAAACCTGCCAAACCTGTGCATTTCTCAAATCTAGAGACCTAGGGGAATCCAAGATGGGGTGACTTGTGGGGCTCTGACCAGGTTCTGTTACCCAGAATCCTTTGCAAACCTCAACATTTGGCTAAAAAAACACATTTTCCTCACATTTTGGTGACAGAAAGTTCTGGAATCAGAGAGGAGCCACAAATGTTCTTCCACCCAGCGTTCCCCCAAGTCTCCCGATAAAAATGATACCTCACTTGTGTGGGTAGGCCTAGCGCCCGCAACAGGAAATGCCCCAAAGCATAACGTGGACACATCCCATTTTTCGACAGAAAACAGAGCTGTTTTTTGCAAAGTGCCTACCTGTAGATTTTGGCCTCTAGCTCAGCCGGCACCTAGGGAAACCTGACAAACCTGTGCATTTCTCAAATCTAGAGACCTAGGGGAATCCAAGATGGGGTGACTTGTGGGGCTCTGACCAGGTTTTGTTACCCAGAATCCTTTGCAAACCTCAAAATTTGGCTAAAAAAACACATTTTCCTCACATTTTGGTGACAGAAAGTTCTGGAATCAGAGAGGAGCCACAAATTTCCTTCCACCCAGCGTTCCCCCAAGTCTCCCGATAAAAATGATACCTCACTTGTGTGGGTAGGCCTAGCGCCCGTGACAGGAAATGCCGCAAAACGCAACGTGCACACATCACATTTTTTTAAAGAAAACTGAGGTGTTTTTTGCAAAGTGCCTACCTGAAGATTTTGGCCTCTAGCTCAGCCGGCACCTAGGGAAACCTACCAAACCTGTGCATTTCTGAAAACTAGAGACCTAGGGGAATCCAAGATGGGGTGACTTGTGGGGCTCTGACCAGGTTCTGTTACCCAGAATCCTTTGCAAACCTCAAAATTTGGCCAAAAAAACACATTTTCCTCACATTTTGGTGAAAGAAAGTTCTGGAATCAGAGAGGAGCCACAAATTTCCTTCCACCCAGCGTTCCCCCAAGTCTCCTGATAAAAATGAAACCTCACTTGTGTGGGTAGACCTAGCGCCCGCAACAGGAAATGTCTCCAAACGCAACGTGGACACATCACATTTTTTTAAAGAAAATAGAGGTGTCTTTTGCAAAGTGCCTACCTGTAGATTTTGGCCTCTAGCTCAGCCGGCACCTAGGGAAACACACCAAACCTGTGCATTTTTTAAAACTAGAGACCTACGGGAATCCAAGATGGGGTGACTTGTGGGGCTCTGACCAGGTTCTGTTACGCAGAATCCTTTGCAAACCTCAAAAATTGGCTAAAAAAACACGTTTTCCTCACATTTTGGTGACAGAAAGTTCTGGAATCAGAGAGGAGCCACAAATGTTCTTCCACCCAGCGTTCCCCCCTAGTCTCCCGATAAAAATGATACCTCACTTGTGTGGGTAGGCCTAGCGCCCGCGACAGGAAATGCCCCAAAGCATAACGTCGACACATCCCATTTTTCGACAGAAAACATAGCTGTTTTTTGCAAAGTGCCTACCTGTAGATTTTGGCCTCTAGCTCAGCCGGCACCGAGGGAAACCTGCCAAACCTGTGCATTTCTCAAATCTAGAGACCTAGGGGAATCCAAGATGGGGTGACTTGTGGGGCTCTGACCAGGTTTTGTTACCCAGAATCCTTTGCAAACCTCAAAATTTGGCTAAAAAAACACATTTTCCTCACATTTTGGTGACAGAAAGTTCTGGAATCAGAGAGGAGCCACAAATTTCCTTCCACCCAGCGTTCCTCCAAGTCTCCCGATAAGAATGATACCTCACTGGTGTGGGTAGGCCTAGCGCCCGCAACAGAAAATGCCGCAAAACGCAACGTGCACACATCACATTTTTTGAAAGAAAACAGAGCTGTTTTTTGCAAAGTGCCTACCTGTAGATTTTGGCCTCTAGCTCAGCCGGCACCTAGGGCAACCTACCAATCCTGTGCATTTCTGAAAACTAGAGACCTAGGGGAATCCAAGATAGGGTGACTTGTGGGGCTCTGACCAGGTTCTGTTACCAAGAATCCTTTGCAAACCTCAACATTTGGCTAAAAAAACACATTTTCCTCACATTTTGGTGACAGAAAGTTCTGGAATCAGAGAGGAGCCACAAATGTTCTTCCACCCAGCGTTCCCCCAAGTCTCCCGATAAAAATGATACCTCACTTGTGTGGGTAGGCCTAGCGCCCGCAACAGGAAATGCCCCAAAGCATAACGTGGACACATCCCATTTTTCGACAGAAAACAGAGCTGTTTTTTGCAAAGTGCCTACCTGTAGATTTTGGCCTCTAGCTCAGCCGGCACCTAGGGAAACCTGCCAAACCTGTGCATTTCTCAAATCTAGAGACCTAGGGGAATCCAAGATGGGGTGACTTGTGGGGCTCTGACCAGGTTTTGTTACCCAGAATCCTTTGCAAACCTCAAAATTTGGCTAAAAAAACACATTTTCCTCACATTTTGGTGACAGAAAGTTCTGGAATCAGAGAGGAGCCACAAATTTCCTTCCTCACAGCGTTCCCCCAAGTCTCCCGATAAAAATGATACCTCACTTGTGTGGGTAGGCCTAGCGCCCGTGACAGGAAATGCCGCAAAACGCAACGTGCACACATCACATTTTTTTAAAGAAAACTGAGGTGTTTTTTGCAAAGTGCCTTCCTGAAGATTTTGGCTTCTAGCTCAGCCGGCACCTAGGGAAACCTACCAAACCTGTGCATTTCTGAAAACTAGAGACCTAGGGGAATCCAAGATGGGGTGACTTGTGGGGCTCTGACCAGGTTCTGTTACCCAGAATCCTTTGCAAACCTCAAAATTTGGCCAAAAAAACACATTTTCCTCACATTTTGGTGACAGAAAGTTGTGGAATCAGAGAGGAGCCACAAATTTCCTTCCACCCAGCGTTCCCCCAAGTCTCCTGATAAAAATGAAACCTCACTTGTGTGGGTAGACCTAGCGCCCGCAACAGGAAATGTCCCAAAACGCAACGTGGACACATCACATTTTTTTAAAGAAAATAGAGATGTCTTTTGCAAAGTGCCTACCTGTAGATTTTGGCCTCTAGCTCAGCCGGCACCTAGGGAAACCTACCAAACCTGTGCATTTTTTAAAACTAGAGACCTACGGGAATCCAAGATGGGGTGACTTGTGGGGCTCTGACCAGGTTCTGTTACGCAGAATCCTTTGCAAACCTCAAAAATTGGCTAAAAAAACACGTTTTCCTCACATTTTGGTGACAGAAAGTTCTGGAATCAGAGAGGAGCCACAAATGTTCTTCCACCCAGCGTTCGCCCCTAGTCTCCCGATAAAAATGATACCTCACTTGTGTGGGTAGGCCTAGCGCCCGCGACAGGAAATGCCCCAAAGCATAACGTGGACACATCCCATTTTTCGACAGAAAACATAGCTGTTTTTTGCAAAGTGCCTACCTGTAGATTTTGGCCTCTAGCTCAGCCGGCACCGAGGGAAACCTGCCAAACCTGTGCATTTCTCAAATCTAGAGACCTAGGGGAATCCAAGATGGGGTGACTTGTGGGGCTCTGACCAGGTTTTGTTACCCAGAATCCTTTGCAAACCTCAAAATTTGGCTAAAAAACCACATTTTCCTCACATTTTGGTGACAGAAAGTTCTGGAATCAGAGAGGAGCCACAAATTTCCTTCCACCCAGCGTTCCCCCAAGTCTCCCGATAGATAAAAATGATACCTCACTTGTGTGGGTAGGCATAGCGCCCGGGACAGGAAATGCCGCAAAACGGAACGTGCACACATCACATTTTTTTAAAGAAAACTGAGGTGTTTTTTGCACAGTGCCTACCTGAAGATTTTGGCCTCTAGCTCAGCCGGCACCTAGGGAAACCTACCAAACCTGTGCATTTCTGAAAACTAGAGACCTAGGGGAATCCAAGATGGGGTGACTTGTGGGGCTCTGTCCAGGTTCTGTTACCCAGAATCCTTTGCAAACCTCAACATTTGGCTAAAAAAACACATTTTCCTCACATTTTGGTGACAGAAAGTTCTGGAATCAGAGAGGAGCCACAAATGTTCTTCCACCCAGCGTTCCCCCAAGTCTCCCGATAAAAATGATACCTCACTTGTGTGGGTAGGCCTAGCGCCCGCGACAGGAAATGCCCCAAAGCATAACGTGGACACATCCCATTTTTCGACAGAAAACAGAGCTGTTTTTTGCAAAGTGCCTACCTGTAGATTTTGGCCTCTAGCTCAGCCGGCACCTAGGGAAACCTGCCAAACCTGTGCATTTCTCAAATCTAGAGACCTAGGGGAATCCAAGATGGGGTGACTTGTGGGGCTCTGACCAGGTTCTGTTACCCAGAATCCTTTGCAAACCTCAAAATTTGGCTAAAAAAACACATTTTCCTCACATTTTGTTGACAGAAAGTTCTGGAATCAGAGAGGAGCCACAACTTTCCTTCCACCCAGCGTTCCCCCAAGTCTCCCGATAAAAATGATACTGCACTTGTGTGGGTAGGCCTAGCGCCCGCGACAGGAAATGCTCCAAAGCACAACGTGGACACATCCAATTTTTTGACAGAAAACAGAGCTGTTTTTTGCAAAGTGCCTACCTGTAGATTTTGGCCTCTAGCTCAGCCGGCACCTAGGGAAACCTGCCAAACCTGTGCATTTCTCAAATCTAGAGACCTAGGGGAATCCAAGATGGGGTGACTTGTGGGGCTCTGACCAGGTTCTGTTACCCAGAATCCTTTGCAAACCTCAACATTTGGCTAAAAAAACACATGTTCCTCACATTTTGGTGACAGAAAGTTCTGGAATCAGAGAGGAGCCACAAATTTCCTTCCACCCAGCGTTCCCCCAAGTCTCCTGATACAAATGATACCTCACTTGTGTGGGTAGGCCTAGCGCCCGTGACAGGAAATGCCCAAAACTCAACGTGGACACATCACATTCATTGAACAGAGTTGTTTTTTGCAAAGTGCCTACCTGTAGATTTTGTCCTCCAGCTCAGCCGGCACCCGGGGAAACCTAGCAAACCAGCGCATTTTTGAAAACTAGAAACCCAGGGGAATCCAAGATGGGGTGGCTTGCGGGGCTCTGACCAGGTTATGTTACCCAGAATCCTTTGCAAACATCAAAATTTGGAGAAAAAAACACATTTTCCTCACATTTTCGGGACAGAAAGTTCTGGAATCAGAGAGGAGCCACAAATTTCCTTCCACCCAGCACTCCCCCAAGTCTCCCGATACAAATGATACCTCACTTGTGTGGGTAGGCCTAGCGCCCGCGACAGGAAATGCCCCAAAACGCAACGTGCACACATCACATTTTTTTAAAGAAAACAGAGGTGTTTTTTGCAAAGTGCCTACATGTAGATTTTGCCCTCTAGCTCAGCCGGCACCTAGGGAAACATACCAAACCTGTGCATTTCTGAAAACTAGAGACCTAGGGGAATCCAAGATGGGGTGACTTGTGGGGCTCTGACCAGGTTCTGTTACCCAGAATCCTTTGCAAACCTCAACATTTGGCCAAAAAAACACATTTTTCTCACATTTTGGTGACATAAAGTTCTGGAATCAGAGAGGAGCCACAAATTTCCTTCCACCCGGCGTTCCCCCAAGTCTCCCAATAAAAATGATACCTCACTTGTGTGGGTAGGCCTAGCGCCCGCAACAGGAAATGCCCCAAAGCACAACGTGGACACATCCCATTTTTTGACAGAAAACAGAGCTGTTTTTTGCAAAGTGCCTACCTGTAGATTTTGGCCTCTAGCTCAGCCGGCACCTAGGGAAACCTACCAATACTGTGCATTTCTGAAAACTAGAGACCTAGGGGAATCCAAGATGGGGTGACTTGTGGGGCTCTGACCAGGTTCTGTTACCCAGAATCCTTTGCAAACCTAAACATTTGGCTAAAAAAACACATTTTCCTCACATTTTGGTGACAGAAAGTTCTGGAATCAGAGAGGAGCCACAAATTTCCTTCCACCCAGCGTTCCCCCAAGTCTCCCGATAAGAATGATACCTCACTTGTGTGGGTAGGCCTAGCTCCTGCGACAGGAAATGCCCCAAAATGCAATGTGCACACATCACATTTTTTTAAAGGAAACAGGTGTTTTTTGCAAAGTGCCTACCTGTAGATTTTGGCCTCTAGCTCAGGCGGCACCTAGGGAAACCTACCAAACCTGTGCATTTCTGAAAACTAGAGACCTGGGGGAATCTAAGATGGGGTGACTTGTGGGGCTCTGACCAGGTTTTGTTACCCAGAATCCTTTGCAAACCTCAAAATTTGGCTA
Organism: Pleurodeles waltl; assembly: GCF_031143425.1. Classification (NCBI taxonomy): domain Eukaryota; kingdom Metazoa; phylum Chordata; class Amphibia; order Caudata; family Salamandridae; genus Pleurodeles; species Pleurodeles waltl. The sequence goes on along the minus strand of NC_090444.1, from coordinate 597,855,418 downwards.
AAAAACCACATTTTCCTCACATTTTGGTGACAGAAAGTTCTGGAATCAGAGAGGAGCCACAAATTTCCTTCCACCCAGCGTTCCCCCAAGTCTCCCGATAGATAAAAATGATACCTCACTTGTGTGGGTAGGCATAGCGCCCGGGACAGGAAATGCCGCAAAACGGAACGTGCACACATCACATTTTTTTAAAGAAAACTGAGGTGTTTTTTGCACAGTGCCTACCTGAAGATTTTGGCCTCTAGCTCAGCCGGCACCTAGGGAAACCTACCAAACCTGTGCATTTCTGAAAACTAGAGACCTAGGGGAATCCAAGATGGGGTGACTTGTGGGGCTCTGACCAGGTTCTGTTACCCAGAATCCTTTGCAAACCTCAACATTTGGCTAAAAAAACACATTTTCCTCACATTTTGGTGACAGAAAGTTCTGGAATCAGAGAGGAGCCACAAATGTTCTTCCACCCAGCGTTCCCCCAAGTCTCCCGATAAAAATGATACCTCACTTGTGTGGGTAGGCCTAGCGCCCGCGACAGGAAATGCCCCAAAGCATAACGTGGACACATCCCATTTTTCGACAGAAAACAGAGCTGTTTTTTGCAAAGTGCCTACCTGTAGATTTTGGCCTCTTGCTCAGCCGGCACCCAGGGAAACCTGCCAAACCTGTGCATTTCTCAAATCTAGAGACCTAGGGGAATCCAAGATGGGGTGACTTGTGGGGCTCTGACCAGGTTCTGTTACCCAGAATCCTTTGCAAACCTCAAAATTTGGCTAAAAAAACACATTTTCCTCACATTTTGTTGACAGAAAGTTCTGGAATCAGAGAGGAGCCACAACTTTCCTTCCACCCAGCGTTCCCCCAAGTCTCCCGATAAAAATGATACTTCACTTGTGTGGGTAGGCCTAGCGCCCGCGACAGGAAATGCTCCAAAGCACAACGTGGACACATCCAATTTTTTGACAGAAAACAGAGCTGTTTTTTGCAAAGTGCCTACCTGTAGATTTTGGCCTCTAGCTCAGCCGGCACCTAGGGAAACCTGCCAAACCTGTGCATTTCTCAAATCTAGAGACCTAGGGGAATCCAAGATGGGGTGACTTGTGGGGCTCTGACCAGGTTCTGTTACCCAGAATCCTTTGCAAACCTCAACATTTGGCTAAAAAAACACATGTTCCTCACATTTTGGTGACAGAAAGTTCTGGAATCAGAGAGGAGCCACAAATTTCCTTCCACCCAGCGTTCCCCCAAGTCTCCTGATACAAATGATACCTCACTTGTGTGGGTAGGCCTAGCGCCCGTGACAGGAAATGCCCAAAACTCAACGTGGACACATCACATTCATTGAACAGAGTTGTTTTTTGCAAAGTGCCTACCTGTAGATTTTGTCCTCTAGCTCAGCCGGCACCCGGGGAATCCTAGCAAACCAGCGCATTTTTGAAAACTAGAAACCCAGGGGAATCCAAGATGGGGTGGCTTGCGGGGCTCTGACCAGGTTATGTTACCCAGAATCCTTTGCAAACATCAAAATTTGGAGAAAAAAACACATTTTCCTCACATTTTCGGGACAGAAAGTTCTGGAATCAGAGAGGAGCCACAAATTTCCTTCCACCCAGCACTCCCCCAAGTCTCCCGATACAAATGATACCTCACTTGTGTGGGTAGGCCTAGCGCCCGCGACAGGAAATGCCCCAAAACGCAACGTGCACACATCACATTTTTTGAAAGAAAACAGAGGTGTTTTTTGCAAAGTGCCTACATGTAGATTTTGCCCTCTAGCTCAGCCGGCACCTAGGGAAACATACCAAACCTGTGCATTTCTGAAAACTAGAGACCTAGGGGAATCCAAGATGGGGTGACTTGTGGGGCTCTGACCAGGTTCTGTTACCCAGAATCCTTTGCAAACCTCAACATTTGGCCAAAAAAACACATTTTTCTCACATTTTGGTGACATAAAGTTCTGGAATCAGAGAGGAGCCACAAATTTCCTTCCACCCGGCGTTCCCCCAAGTCTCCCAATAAAAATGATACCTCACTTGTGTGGGTAGGCCTAGCGCCTGCAACAGGAAATGCCCCAAAGCACAACGTGGACACATCCCATTTTTTGACAGAAAACAGAGCTGTTTTTTGCAAAGTGCCTACCTGTAGATTTTGGCCTCTAGCTCAGCCGGCACCTAGGGAAACCTACCAATACTGTGCATTTCTGAAAACTAGAGACCTAGTGGAATCCAAGATGGGGTGACTTGTGGGGCTCTGACCAGGTTCTGTTACCCAGAATCCTTTGCAAACCTCAAAATTTGGCTAAAAAAACACATTTTCCTCACATTTTGGTGACAGAAAGTTCTGGAATCAGAGAGGAGCCACAAATTTCCTTCCACCCAGCGTTCCCCCAAGTCTCCCGATAAGAATGAGACCTCACTGGTGTGGGTAGGCCTAGCGCCCGCGACAGGAAATGCCGCAAAACGCAACGTGCACACATCACATTTTTTTAAAGAAAACGGAGCTGTTTTTTGCAAAGTGCCTACCTGTAGATTTTGGCCTCTAGCTCAGCCGGCACCTAGGGCAACCTACCAATACTGTGCATTTCTGAAAACTAGAGACCTAGGGGAATCCAAGATGGGGTGACTTGTGGGGCTCTGACCAGGTTCTGTTACCCAGAATCCTTTGCAAACCTCAACATTTGGCTAAAAAAACACATTTTCCTCACATTTTGGTGACAGAAAGTTCTGGAATCAGAGAGGAGCCACAAATTTCCTTCCACTCAGCGTTCCCCCAAGTCTCCCGATAAAAATGAAACCTCACTTGTGTGGGTAGGTTTGCGCCCACGACAGGAAATGCCCCAAAACGCAACGTGAACACATCACATTTTTTGAAAGAAAACAGAGGTGTTTTTTGCAAAGTGCCTACCTGTAGATTTTGGCCTCTAGCTCAGCCGGCACCTAGGGAAACCTACCAAACCTGTGCATTTCTGAAAACTAGAGACCTAGGGGAATCCAAGATGGGGTGACTTGTGGGGCTCTGACCAAGTTCTGTTACCCAGAATCCTTTGCAAACCTCAAAATTTGGCTAAAAAACACATTTTCCTCACATTTTGGTGACAGAAAGTTCTGGAATCAGAGAGGAGCCACAAATGTTCTTCCACCCAGCGTTCCCCCAAGTCTCCCGATAAAAATGATACCTCACTTGTGTGGGTAGGCCTAGCGCCCGCGACAGGAAATGCCCCAAAGCATAACGTGGACACATCCCATTTTTCGACAGAAAACAGAGCTGTTTTTTGCAAAGTGCCTACCTGTAGATTTTGGCCTCTAGCTCAGCCGGCACCTAGGGAAACCTGCCAAACCTGTGCATTTCTCAAATCTAGAGACCTAGGGGAATCCAGGATGGGGTGACTTGTGGGGCTCTGACCAGGTTCTGTTACCCAGAATCCTTTGCAAACCTCAACATTTGGCTAAAAAAACACATTTTCCTCACATTTTGGTGACAGAAAGTTCTGGAATCAGAGAGGAGCCACAAATGTTCTTCCACCCAGCGTTCCCCCAAGTCTCCCGATAAAAATGATACCTCACTTGTGTGGGTAGGCCTAGCGCCCGCAACAGGAAATGCCCCAAAGCATAACGTGGACACATCCCATTTTTCGACAGAAAACAGAGCTGTTTTTTGCAAAGTGCCTACCTGTAGATTTTGGCCTCTAGCTCAGCCGGCACCTAGGGAAACCTGACAAACCTGTGCATTTCTCAAATCTAGAGACCTAGGGGAATCCAAGATGGGGTGACTTGTGGGGCTCTGACCAGGTTTTGTTACCCAGAATCCTTTGCAAACCTCAAAATTTGGCTAAAAAAACACATTTTCCTCACATTTTGGTGACAGAAAGTTCTGGAATCAGAGAGGAGCCACAAATTTCCTTCCATCCAGCGTTCCCCCAAGTCTCCCGATAAAAATGATACCTCACTTGTGTGGGTAGGCCTAGCGCCCATGACAGGAAATGCCGCAAAACGCAACGTGCACACATCACATTTTTTTAAAGAAAACTGAGGTGTTTTTTGCAAAGTGCCTACCTGAAGATTTTGGCCTCTAGCTCAGCCGGCACCTAGGGAAACCTACCAAACCTGTGCATTTCTGAAAACTAGAGACCTAGGGGAATCCAAGATGGGGTGACTTGTGGGGCTCTGACCAGGTTCTGTTACCCAGAATCCTTTGCAAACCTCAAAATTTGGCCAAAAAAACACATTTTCCTCACATTTTGGTGACAGAAAGTTCTGGAATCAGAGAGGAGCCACAAATTTCCTTCCACCCAGCGTTCCCCCAAGTCTCCTGATAAAAATGAAACCTCACTTGTGTGGGTAGACCTAGCGCCCGCAACAGGAAATGTCCCAAAACGCAACGTGGACACATCACATTTTTTTAAAGAAAATAGAGGTGTCTTTTGCAAAGTGCCTACCTGTAGATTTTGGCCTCTAGCTCAGCCGGCACCTAGGGAAACACACCAAACCTGTGCATTTTTTAAAACTAGAGACCTACGGGAATCCAAGATGGGGTGACTTGTGGGGCTCTGACCAGGTTCTGTTACGCAGAATCCTTTGCAAACCTCAAAAATTGGCTAAAAAAACAAGTTTTACTCACATTTTGGTGACAGAAAGTTCTGGAATCAGAGAGGAGCCACAAATATTCTTCCACCCAGCGTTCCCCCCTAGTCTCCCGATAAAAATGATACCTCACTTGTGTGGGTAGGCCTAGCGCCCGCGACAGGAAATGCCCCAAAGCATAACGTGGACACATCCCATTTTTTGACAGAAAACATAGCTGTTTTTTGCAAAGTGCCTACCTGTAGATTTTGGCCTCTAGCTCAGCCGGCACCGAGGGAAACCTGCCAAACCTGTGCATTTCTCAAATCTAGAGACCTAGGGGAATCCAAGATGGGGTGACTTGTGGGGCTCTGACCAGGTTTTGTTACCCAGAATCCTTTGCAAACCTCAAAATTTGGCTAAAAAAACACATTTTCCTCACATTTTGGTGACAGAAAGTTCTGGAATCAGAGAGGAGCCACAAATTTCCTTCCACCCAGCGTTCCCCCAAGTCTCCCGATAAGAATGATACCTCACTGGTGTGGGTAGGCCTAGCGCCCGCGACAGGAAATGCCGCAAAACGCAACGTGCGCACACATCACATTTTTTGAAAGAAAACAGAGCTGTTTTTTGCAAAGTGCCTACCTGAAGATTTTGGCCTCTAGCTCAGCCGGCACCTAGGGCAACCTACCAATCCTGTGCATTTCTGAAAACTAGAGACCTAGGGGAATCCAAGATAGGGTGACTTGTGGGGCTCTGACCAGGTTCTGTTACCCAGAATCCTTTGCAAACCTCAACATTTGGCTAAAAAAACACATTTTCCTCACATTTTGGTGACAGAAAGTTCTGGAATCAGAGAGGAGCCACAAATGTTCTTCCACCCAGCGTTCCCCCAAGTCTCCCGATAAAAATGATACCTCACTTGTGTGGGTAGGCCTAGCGCCCGCAACAGGAAATGCCCCAAAGCATAACGTGGACACATCCCATTTTTCGACAGAAAACAGAGCTGTTTTTTGCAAAGTGCCTACCTGTAGATTTTGGCCTCTAGCTCAGCCGGCACCTAGGGAAACCTGCCAAACCTGTGCATTTCTCAAATCTAGAGACCTAGGGGAATCCAAGATGGGGTGACTTGTGGGGCTCTGACCAGGTTTTGTTACCCAGAATCCTTTGCAAACCTCAAAATTTGGCTAAAAAAACACATTTTCCTCACATTTTGGTGACAGAAAGTTCTGGAATCAGAGAGGAGCCACAAATTTCCTTCCTCCCAGCGTTCCCCCAAGTCTCCCGATAAAAATGATACCTCACTTGTGTGGGTAGGCCTAGCGCCCGTGACAGGAAATGCCGCAAAACGCAACGTGCACACATCACATTTTTTTAAAGAAAACTGAGGTGTTTTTTGCAAAGTGCCTTCCTGAAGATTTTGGCCTCTAGCTCAGCCGGCACCTAGGGAAACCTACCAAACCTGTGCATTTCTGAAAACTAGAGACCTAGGGGAATCCAAGATGGGGTGACTTGTGGGGTTCTGACCAGGTTTTGTTACCCAGAATCCTTTGCAAACCTCAAAATTTGGCCAAAAAAACACATTTTCCTCACATTTTGGTGACAGAAAGTTGTGGAATCAGAGAGGAGCCACAAATTTCCTTCCACCCAGCGTTCCCCCAAGTCTCCTGATAAAAATGAAACCTCACTTGTGTGGGTAGACCTAGCGCCCGCAACAGGAAATGTCCCAAAACGCAACGTGGACACATCACATTTTTTTAAAGAAAATAGAGATGTCTTTTGCAAAGTGCCTACCTGTAGATTTTGGCCTCTAGCTCAGCCGGCACCTAGGGAAACCTACCAAACCTGTGCATTTTTTAAAACTAGAGACCTACGGGAATCCAAGATGGGGTGACTTGTGGGGCTCTGACCAGGTTCTGTTACGCAGAATCCTTTGCAAACCTCAAAAATTGGCTAAAAAAACACGTTTTCCTCACATTTTGGTGACAGAAAGTTCTGGAATCAGAGAGGAGCCACAAATGTTCTTCCACCCAGCGTTCGCCCCTAGTCTCCCGATAAAAATGATACCTCACTTGTGTGGGTAGGCCTAGCGCCCGCGACAGGAAATGCCCCAAAGCATAACGTGGACACATCCCATTTTTCGACAGAAAACATAGCTGTTTTTTGCAAAGTGCCTACCTGTAGATTTTGGCCTCTAGCTCAGCCGGCACCGAGGGAAACCTGCCAAACCTGTGCATTTCTCAAATCTAGAGACCTAGGGGAATCCAAGATGGGGTGACTTGTGGGGCTCTGACCAGGTTTTGTTACCCAGAATCCTTTGCAAACCTCAAAATTTGGCTAAAAAAACACATTTTCCTCACATTTTGGTGACAGAAAGTTCTGGAATCAGAGAGGAGCCACAAATTTCCTTCCACCCAGCGTTCCCCCAAGTCTCCCGATAGATAAAAATGATACCTCACTTGTGTGGGTAGGCATAGCGCCCGGGACAGGAAATGCCGCAAAACGGAACGTGCACATATCACATTTTTTTAAAGAAAACTGAGGTGTTTTTTGCACAGTGCCTACCTGAAGATTTTGGCCTCTAGCTCAGCCGGCACCTAGGGAAACCTACCAAACCTGTGCATTTCTGAAAACTAGAGACCTAGGGGAATCCAAGATGGGGTGACTTGTGGGGCTCTGACCAGGTTCTGTTACCCAGAATCCTTTGCAAACCTAAACATTTGGCTAAAAAAACACATTTTCCTCACATTTTGGTGACAGAAAGTTCTGGAATCAGAGAGGAGCCACAAATGTTCTTCCACCCAGCGTTCCCCCAAGTCTCCCGATAAAAATGATACCTCACTTGTGTGGGTAGGCCTAGCGCCCGCGACAGGAAATGCCCCAAAGCATAACGTGGACACATCCCATTTTTCGACAGAAAACAGAGCTGTTTTTTGCAAAGTGCCTACCTGTAGATTTTGGCCTCTAGCTCAGCCGGCACCTAGGGAAACCTGCCAAACCTGTGCATTTCTCAAATCTAGAGACCTAGGGGAATCCAAGATGGGGTGACTTGTGGGGCTCTGACCAGGTTCTGTTACCCAGAATCCTTTGCAAACCTCAAAATTTGGCTAAAAAAACACATTTTCCTCACATTTTGTTGACAGAAAGTTCTGGAATCAGAGAGGAGCCACAACTTTCCTTCCACCCAGCGTTCCCCCAAGTCTCCCGATAAAAATGATACTTCACTTGTGTGGGTAGGCCTAGCGCCCGCGACAGGAAATGCTCCAAAGCACAACGTGGACACATCCAATTTTTTGACAGAAAACAGAGCTGTTTTTTGCAAAGTGCCTACCTGTAGATTTTGGCCTCTAGCTCAGCCGGCACCTAGGGAAACCTGCCAAACCTGTGCATTTCTCAAATCTAGAGACCTAGGGGAATCCAAGATGGGGTGACTTGTGGGGCTCTGACCAGGTTCTGTTACCCAGAATCCTTTGCAAACCTCAACATTTGGCTAAAAAAACACATGTTCCTCACATTTTGGTGACAGAAAGTTCTGGAATCAGAGAGGAGCCACAAATTTCCTTCCACCCAGCGTTCCCCCAAGTCTCCCGATACAAATGATACCTCACTTGTGTGGGTAGGCCTAGCGCCCGTGACAGGAAATGCCCAAAACTCAACGTGGACACATCACATTCATTGAACAGAGTTGTTTTTTGCAAAGTGCCTACCTGTAGATTTTGTCCTCTAGCTCAGCCGGCACCCGGGGAAACCTAGCAAACCAGCGCATTTTTGAAAACTAGAAACCCAGGGGAATCCAAGATGGGGTGGCTTGCGGGGCTCTGACCAGGTTATGTTACCCAGAATCCTTTGCAAACATCAAAATTTGGAGAAAAAAACACATTTTCCTCACATTTTCGGGACAGAAAGTTCTGGAATCAGAGAGGAGCCACAAATTTCCTTCCACCCAGCACTCCCCCAAGTCTCCCGATACAAATGATACCTCACTTGTGTGGGTAGGCCTAGCGCCCGCGACAGGAAATGCCCCAAAACGCAACGTGCACACATCACATTTTTTGAAAGAAAACAGAGGTGTTTTTTGCAAAGTGCCTACATGTAGATTTTGCCCTCTAGCTCAGCCGGCACCTAGGGAAACATACCAAACCTGTGCATTTCTGAAAACTAGAGACCTAGGGGAATCCAAGATGGGGTGACTTGTGGGGCTCTGACCAGGTTCTGTTACCCAGAATCCTTTGCAAACCTCAACATTTGGCCAAAAAAACACATTTTTCTCACATTTTGGTGACATAAAGTTCTGGAATCAGAGAGGAGCCACAAATTTCCTTCCACCCGGCGTTCCCCCAAGTCTCCCAATAATAATGATACCTCACTTGTGTGGGTAGGCCTAGCGCCCGCAACAGGAAATGCCCCAAAGCACAACGTGGACACATCCCATTTTTTGACAGAAAACAGAGCTGTTTTTTGCAAAGTGCCTACCTGTAGATTTTGGCCTCTAGCTCAGCCGGCACCTAGGGAAACCTACCAATACTGTGCATTTCTAAAAACTAGAGACCTAGGGGAATCCAAGATGGGGTGACTTGTGGGGCTCTGACCAGGTTCTGTTACCCAGAATCCTTTGCAAACCTAAACATTTGGCTAAAAAAACACATTTTCCTCACATTTTGGTGACAGAAAGTTCTGGAATCAGAGAGGAGCCACAAATTTCCTTCCACCCAGCGTTCCCCCAAGTCTCCCGATAAGAATGATACCTCACTTGTGTGGGTAGGCCCTAGCTCCCGCGACAGGAAATGCCCCAAAACGCAATGTGCACACATCACATTTTTTTAAAGGAAACAGGTGTTTTTTGCAAAGTGCCTACCTGTAGATTTTGGCCTCTAGCTCAGGCGGCACTAGGGAAACCTACCAACCTGTGCATTTCTGAAAACTAGAGACCTGGGGGAATCTAAGATGGGGTGACTTGTGGGGCTCTGACCCAGGTTTTGTTACCCAGAATCCTTTGCAAACCTCAAAATTTGGCTAAAAAAACACATTTTCCTCACATTTTTGGTGACAGAAAGTTCTGGAATCAGAGAGGAGCCACAAATTTCCTTCCACCCAGCGTTCCCCCAAGTCTCCCGATAAGAATGATACCTCACTGGTGTGGGTAGGCCTAGCGCCCGCGACAGGAAATGCCGCAAAACGCAACGTGCACACATCACATTTTTTTAAAGAAAACGGAGCTGTTTTTTGCAAAGTGCCTACCTGTAGATTTTGGCCTCTAGCTCAGCCGGCACCTAGGGCAACCTACCAATACTGTGCATTTCTGAAAACTAGAGACCTAGGGGAGTCCAAGATGGGTGACGTGTGGGGCTCTGACCAGGTTCTGTTACCCAGAATCCTTTGCAAACCTCAACATTTGGCTAAAAAAACACATTTTCCTCACATTTTGGTGACAGAAAGTTCTGGAATCAGAGAGGAGCCACAAATTTCCTTCCACCCAGCGTTCCCCCAAGTCTCCCGATAAAATGAAACCTCACTTCTGTGGGTAGGTTTGCGCCACGACAGGAAATGCCCCAAAACGCAACGTGAACACATCACATTTTTTGAAAGAAAACAGAGGTGTTTTTTTGCAAAGTGCCTACCTGTAGATTTTGGCCTCTAGCTCAGCGGCACCTAGGGAAACCTACCAAACCTGTGCATTTCTGAAACTAGAGACCTAGGGGAATCCAAGATGGGGTGACTTGTGGAGCTCTGACCAAGTTCTGTTACCCAAAGAATCCTTTGCAAACCTCAAAATTTGGCTAAAAAACACATTTTCCTCACATTTTTGGTGACAGAAAGTTCTGGAATCAGAGAGGAGGCCACAAATGTTCTTCCACCCAGCGTTCCCCAAGTCTCCCGATAAAAATGATACCTCACTTGTGTGGGTAGGCCTAGCGCCCGCGACAGGAAATGCCCCAAAGCATAACGTGGACACATCCATTTTTCGACAGAAAACAGAGCTGTTTTTTTGCAAAGTGCCTACCTGTAGATTTTGGCCTCTAGCTCAGCCGGCACCTAGGGAAACCTGCCAAACCTGTGCATTTCTCAAATCTAGAGACCTAGGGGAATCCAGGATGGGGTGACTTGTGGGGCTCTGACCAGGTTCTGTTACCCAGAATCCTTTGCAAACCTCAACATTTGGCTAAAAAAACACATTTTCCTCACATTTTGGTGACAGAAAGTTCTGGAATCAGAGAGGAGCCACAAATTTCCTTCCACCCAGCGTTCCCCCAAGTCTCCCGATAAAAATGATACCGCTCACTTGTGTGGGTAGGACCTAGCGCCACGCGACAGGAAATGCTCCAAAGCACAACGTGGACACATCCATTTTTTGACAGAAAACAGAGCTGTTTTTTGCAAAGTGCCTACCTGTAGATTTTGGCCTCTAGCTCAGCCGGCACCTAGGGAAACCTGCCAAACCTGTGCATTTCTCAAATCTAGAGACCTAGGGGAATCCAGGATGGGGTGACTTGTGGGGCTCTGACCAGGTTCTGTTACCCAGAATCCTTTGCAAACCTCAACATTTGGCTAAAAAAACATATTTTCCTCACATTTTGGTGACAGAAAGTTCTGGAATCAGAGAGGAGCCACAAAATTTCCTTCCACCCAGCGTTCCCCCAAGTCTCCCGATAAGAATGATACCTCACTTGTGTGGGTAGGCCTAGCTCCCGCGACAGGAAATGCCCCAAAACGCAATGTGCACACATCACATTTTTTTAAAGGAAACAGGTTTTTTTTGCAAAGTGCCTACCTGTAGATTTTGGCCTCTAGCTCAGCCGGCACCTAGGGAAACCGACCAAACCTGTGCATTTCTGAAAACTAGAGACCTAGGGGAATCCAAGATGGGGTGACTTGTGGGGCTCTGACCAGGTTCTGTTACACAGAATCCTTTGCAAACCTCAAAATTTGGCCAAAAAAACACATTTTCCTCACATTTTAGTGACAGAAAGTTCTGGAATCAGAGAGGAGCCACAAATTTCCTTCCACCCAGCGTTCCCCCAAGTCTCCCGATAAAAATGAAACCTCACTTGTGTGGGTAGACCTAGCGCCCGCAACAGGAAATGTCCCAAAACGCAACGTGGACACATCACATTTTTTAAAGAAAATAGAGGCGTCTTTTGCAAAGTGCCTACCTGTAGATTTTGTCCTCTAGCTCAGCCGGCACCTAGGGAAACCTACCAAACCTGTGCATTTTTGAAAACTAGAGACCTACGGGAATCCAAGATGGGGTGACTTGTGGGGCTCTGACCAGGTTTTGTTACCCAGAATCCTTTGCAAACCTCAAAATTTGGCTAAAAAAACACATTTTCCTCACATTTTGGTGAAAGAAAGTTCTGGAATCAGAGAGGAGCCACAAATTTCCTTCCACCCAGCGTTCCCCCAAGTCTCCCGATAAGAATGATACCTCACTGGTGTGGGTAGGCCTAGCGCCCGTGACAGGAAATGCCACAAAACGCAACGTGAACACATCACATTTTTTGAAAGAAAACAGAGCTGTTTTTTGCAAAGTGCCTACCTGTAGATTTTGGCCTCTAGCTCAGCCGGCACCTAGGGAAACCTACCAATCCTGTGCATTTCTGAAAACTAGAGACCTAGGGGAATCCAAGATAGGGTGACTTGTGGGGCTCTGACCAGGTTCTGTTACCCAGAATCCTTTGCAAACCTCAACATTTGGCTAAAAAAACACATTTTCCTCACATTTTGGTGACAGAAAGTTCTGGAATCAGAGAGGAGCCACAAATGTTCTTCCACCCAGCGTTCCCCCAAGTCTCCCGATAAAAATGATACCTCACTTGTGTGGGTAGGCCTAGCGCCCGCAACAGGAAATGCCCCAAAGCATAACGTGGACACATCCCATTTTTCGACAGAAAACAGAGCTGTTTTTTGCAAAGTGCCTACCTGTAGATTTTGGCCTCTAGCTCAGCCGGCACCTAGGGAAACCTGCCAAACCTGTGCATTTCTCAAATCTAGAGACCTAGGGGAATCCAAGATGGGGTGACTTGTGGGGCTCTGACCAGGTTTTGTTACCCAGAATCCTTTGCAAACCTCAAAATTTGGCTAAAAAAACACATTTTCCTCACATTTTGGTGACAGAAAGTTCTGGAATCAGAGAGGAGCCACAAATTTCCTTCCACCCAGCGTTCCCCCAAGTCTCCCGATACAAATGATACCTCACTTGTGTGGGTAGGCCTAGCGCCCGTGACAGGAAATGCCCAAAACTCAACGTGGACACATCACATTCATTGAACAGAGTTGTTTTTTGCAAAGTGCCTACCTGTAGATTTTGTCCTCTAGCTCAGCCGGCACCCGGGGAAACCTAGCAAACCAGCGCATTTTTGAAAACTAGAAACCCAGGGGAATCCAAGATGGGGTGGCTTGCGGGGCTCTGACCAGGTTATGTTACCCAGAATCCTTTGCAAACATCAAAATTTGGAGAAAAAAACACATTTTCCTCACATTTTCGGGACAGAAAGTTCTGGAATCAGAGAGGAGCCACAAATTTCCTTCCACCCAGCACTCCCCCAAGTCTCCCGATACAAATGATACCTCACTTGTGTGGGTAGGCCTAGCGCCCGCGACAGGAAATGCCCCAAAACGCAACGTGCACACATCACATTTTTTGAAAGAAAACAGAGGTGTTTTTTGCAAAGTGCCTACATGTAGATTTTGCCCTCTAGCTCAGCCGGCACCTAGGGAAACATACCAAACCTGTGCATTTCTGAAAACTAGAGACCTAGGGGAATCCAAGATGGGGTGACTTGTGGGGCTCTGACCAGGTTCTGTTACCCAGAATCCTTTGCAAACCTCAACATTTGGCCAAAAAAACACATTTTTCTCACATTTTGGTGACATAAAGTTCTGGAATCAGAGAGGAGCCACAAATTTCCTTCCACCCGGCGTTCCCCCAAGTCTCCCAATAATAATGATACCTCACTTGTGTGGGTAGGCCTAGCGCCCGCAACAGGAAATGCCCCAAAGCACAACGTGGACACATCCCATTTTTTGACAGAAAACAGAGCTGTTTTTTGCAAAGTGCCTACCTGTAGATTTTGGCCTCTAGCTCAGCCGGCACCTAGGGAAACCTACCAATACTGTGCATTTCTAAAAACTAGAGACCTAGGGGAATCCAAGATGGGGTGACTTGTGGGGCTCTGACCAGGTTCTGTTACCCAGAATCCTTTGCAAACCTAAACATTTGGCTAAAAAAACACATTTTCCTCACATTTTGGTGACAGAAAGTTCTGGAATCAGAGAGGAGCCACAAATTTCCTTCCACCCAGCGTTCCCCCAAGTCTCCCGATAAGAATGATACCTCACTTGTGTGGGTAGGCCTAGCTCCCGCGACAGGAAATGCCCCAAAACGCAATGTGCACACATCACATTTTTTTAAAGGAAACAGGTGTTTTTTGCAAAGTGCCTACCTGTAGATTTTGGCCTCTAGCTCAGGCGGCACCTAGGGAAACCTACCAAACCTGTGCATTTCTGAAAACTAGAGACCTGGGGGAATCTAAGATGGGGTGACTTGTGGGGCTCTGACCAGGTTTTGTTACCCAGAATCCTTTGCAAACCTCAAAATTTGGCTAAAAAAACACATTTTCCTCACATTTTGGTGACAGAAAGTTCTGGAATCAGAGAGGAGCCACAAATTTCCTTCCACCCAGCGTTCCCCCAAGTCTCCCGATAAGAATGATACCTCACTGGTGTGGGTAGGCCTAGCGCCCGCGACAGGAAATGCCGCAAAACGCAACGTGCACACATCACATTTTTTTAAAGAAAACGGAGCTGTTTTTTGCAAAGTGCCTACCTGTAGATTTTGGCCTCTAGCTCAGCCGGCACCTAGGGCAACCTACCAATACTGTGCATTTCTGAAAACTAGAGACCTAGGGGAGTCCAAGATGGGGTGACGTGTGGGGCTCTGACCAGGTTCTGTTACCCAGAATCCTTTGCAAACCTCAACATTTGGCTAAAAAAACACATTTTCCTCACATTTTGGTGACAGAAAGTTCTGGAATCAGAGAGGAGCCACAAATTTCCTTCCACCCAGCGTTCCCCCAAGTCTCCCGATAAAAATGAAACCTCACTTCTGTGGGTAGGTTTGCGCCCACGACAGGAAATGCCCCAAAACGCAACGTGAACACATCACATTTTTTGAAAGAAAACAGAGGTGTTTTTTGCAAAGTGCCTACCTGTAGATTTTGGCCTCTAGCTCAGCCGGCACCTAGGGAAACCTACCAAACCTGTGCATTTCTGAAAACTAGAGACCTAGGGGAATCCAAGATGGGGTGACTTGTGGGGCTCTGACCAAGTTCTGTTACCCAGAATCCTTTGCAAACCTCAAAATTTGGCTAAAAAACACATTTTCCTCACATTTTGGTGACAGAAAGTTCTGGAATCAGAGAGGAGCCACAAATGTTCTTCCACCCAGCGTTCCCCCAAGTCTCCCGATAAAAATGATACCTCACTTGTGTGGGTAGGCCTAGCGCCCGCGACAGGAAATGCCCCAAAGCATAACGTGGACACATCCCATTTTTCGACAGAAAACAGAGCTGTTTTTTGCAAAGTGCCTACCTGTAGATTTTGGCCTCTAGCTCAGCCGGCACCTAGGGAAACCTGCCAAACCTGTGCATTTCTCAAATCTAGAGACCTAGGGGAATCCAGGATGGGGTGACTTGTGGGGCTCTGACCAGGTTCTGTTACCCAGAATCCTTTGCAAACCTCAACATTTGGCTAAAAAAACACATTTTCCTCACATTTTGGTGACAGAAAGTTCTGGAATCAGAGAGGAGCCACAAATTTCCTTCCACCCAGCGTTCCCCCAAGTCTCCCGATAAAAATGATACCTCACTTGTGTGGGTAGGCCTAGCGCCCGCGACAGGAAATGCTCCAAAGCACAACGTGGACACATCCCATTTTTTGACAGAAAACAGAGCTGTTTTTTGCAAAGTGCCTACCTGTAGATTTTGGCCTCTAGCTCAGCCGGCACCTAGGGAAACCTGCCAAACCTGTGCATTTCTCAAATCTAGAGACCTAGGGGAATCCAGGATGGGGTGACTTGTGGGGCTCTGACCAGGTTCTGTTACCCAGAATCCTTTGCAAACCTCAACATTTGGCTAAAAAAACACATTTTCCTCACATTTTGGTGACAGAAAGTTCTGGAATCAGAGAGGAGCCACAAATTTCGTTCCACCCAGCGTTCCCCCAAGTCTCCCGATAAGAATGATACCTCACTTGTGTGGGTAGGCCTAGCTCCCGCGACAGGAAATGCCCCAAAACGCAATGTGCACACATCACATTTTTTTAAAGGAAACAGGTTTTTTTTGCAAAGTGCCTACCTGTAGATTTTGGCCTCTAGCTCAGCCGGCACCTAGGGAAACCGACCAAACCTGTGCATTTCTGAAAACTAGAGACCTAGGGGAATCCAAGATGGGGTGACTTGTGGGGCTCTGACCAGGTTCTGTTACACAGAATCCTTCGCAAACCTCAAAATTTGGCCAAAAAAACACATTTTCCTCACATTTTAGTGACAGAAAGTTCTGGAATCAGAGAGGAGCCACAAATTTCCTTCCACCCAGCGTTCCCCCAAGTCTCCCGATAAAAATGAAACCTCACTTGTGTGGGTAGACCTAGCGCCCGCAACAGGAAATGTCCCAAAACGCAACGTGGACACATCACATTTTTTTAAAGAAAATAGAGGCGTCTTTTGCAAAGTGCCTACCTGTAGATTTTGTCCTCTAGCTCAGCCGGCACCTAGGGAAACCTACCAAACCTGTGCATTTTTGAAAACTAGAGACCTACGGGAATCCAAGATGGGGTGACTTGTGGGGCTCTGACCAGGTTTTGTTACCCAGAATCCTTTGCAAACCTCAAAATTTGGCTAAAAAAACACATTTTCCTCACATTTTGGTGAAAGAAAGTTCTGGAATCAGAGAGGAGCCACAAATTTCCTTCCACCCAGCGTTCCCCCAAGTCTCCCGATAAGAATGATACCTCACTGGTGTGGGTAGGCCTAGCGCCCGTGACAGGAAATGCCGCAAAACGCAACGTGCACACATCACATTTTTTTAAAGAAAACAGAGCTGTTTTTTGCAAAGTGCCTACCTGTAGATTTTGGCCTCTAGCTCAGCCGGCACCTAGGGAAACCTACCAATCCTGTGCATTTCTGAAAACTAGAGACCTAGGGGAATCCAAGATAGGGTGACTTGTGGGGCTCTGACCAGGTTCTGTTACCCAGAATCCTTTGCAAACCTCAACATTTGGCTAAAAAAACACTTTTTCCTCACATTTTGGTGACAGAAAGTTCTGGAATCAGAGAGGAGCCACAAATGTTCTTCCACCCAGCGTTCCCCCAAGTCTCCCGATAAAAATGATACCTCACTTGTGTGGGTAGGCCTAGCGCCCGCAACAGGAAATGCCCCAAAGCATAACGTGGACACATCCCATTTTTCGACAGAAAACAGAGCTGTTTTTTGCAAAGTGCCTACCTGTAGATTTTGGCCTCTAGCTCAGCCGGCACCTAGGGAAACCTGCCAAACCTGTGCATTTCTCAAATCTAGAGACCTAGGGGAATCCAAGATGGGGTGACTTGTGGGGCTCTGACCAGGTTTTGTTACCCAGAATCCTTTGCAAACCTCAAAATTCGGCTAAAAAAACACATTTTCCTCACATTTTGGTGACAGAAAGTTCTGGAATCAGAGAGGAGCCACAAATTTCCTTCCACCCAGCGTTCCCCCAAGTCTCCCGATAAAAATGATACCTCACTTGTGTGGGTAGGCCTAGCGCCCGCGACAGGAAATGCTCCAAAGCACAACGTGGACACATCCCATTTTTTGACAGAAAACAGAGCTGTTTTTTGCAAAGTGCCTACCTGTAGATTTTGGCCTCTAGCTCAGCCGGCACCTAGGGAAACCTACCAATACTGTGCATTTCTGAAAACTAGAGACCTAGGGGAATCCAAGATGGGGTGACTTGTGGGGCTCTGACCAGGTTCTGTTACCCAGAATCCTTTGCAAACCTAAATATTTGGCTAAAAAAACACATTTTCCTCACATTTTGGTGACAGAAAGTTCTGGAATCAGAGAGGAGCCACAAATTTCCTTCCACCCAGCGTTCCCCCAAGTCTCCCGATAAGAATGATACCTCACTTGTGTGGGTAGGCCTAGCTCCCGCGACAGGAAATGCCCCAAAACGCAATGTGCACACATCACATTTTTTTAAAGGAAACAGGTGTTTTTTGCAAAGTGCCTACCTGTAGATTTTGGCCTCTAGCTCAGGCGGCACCTAGGGAAACCTACCAAACCTGTGCATTTCTGAAAACTAGAGACCTGGGGGAATCCAAGATGGGGTGACTTGTGGGGCTCTGACCAGGTTTTGTTACCCAGAATCCTTTGCAAACCTCAAAATTTGGCTAAAAAAACACATTTTCCTCACATTTTGGTGACAGAAAGTTCTGGAATCAGAGAGGAGCCACAAATTTCCTTCCACCCAGCGTTCCTCCAAGTCTCCCGATAAAAATGATACCTCACTTGTATGGGTAGGCCTAGCGCCCGCAACAGGAAATGCCTCAAAGCATAACGTGGACACATCCCATTTTTCGACAGAAAACAGAGCTGTTTTTTGCAAAGTGCCTACCTGTAGATTTTGGCCTCTAGCTCAGCCGGCACCTAGGGAAACCTGCCAAACCTGTGCATTTCTCAAATCTAGAGACCTAGGGGAATCCAAGATGGGGTGACTTGTGGGGCTCTGACCAGGTTTTGTTACCCAGAATCCTTTGCAAACCTCAAAATTTGGCTAAAAAAACACATTTTCCTCACATTTTGGTGACAGAAAGTTCTGGAATCAGAGAGGAGCCACAAATTTCCTTCCACCCAGCGTTCCCCCAAGTCTCCCGATAAGAATGATACCTCACTGGTGTGGGTAGGCCTAGCGCCCGCGACAGGAAATGCCGCAAAACGCAACGTGCACACATCACATTTTTTTTAAGAAAACAGAGCTGTTTTTTGCAAAGTGCCTACCTGTAGATTTTGTCCTCTAGCTCAGCCGGCACCCGGGGAATCCTAGCAAACCAGCGCATTTTTGAAAACTAGAAACCCAGGGGAATCCAAGATGGGGTGGCTTGCGGGGCTCTGACCAGGTTATGTTACCCAGAATCCTTTGCAAACATCAAAATTTGGAGAAAAAAACACATTTTCCTCACATTTTCGGGACAGAAAGTTCTGGAATCAGAGAGGAGCCACAAATTTCCTTCCACCCAGCACTCCCCCAAGTCTCCCGATACAAATGATACCTCACTTGTGTGGGTAGGCCTAGCGCCCGCGACAGGAAATGCCCCAAAACGCAACGTGCACACATCACATTTTTTGAAAGAAAACAGAGGTGTTTTTTGCAAAGTGCCTACATGTAGATTTTGCCCTCTAGCTCAGCCGGCACCTAGGGAAACATACCAAACCTGTGCATTTCTGAAAACTAGAGACCTAGGGGAATCCAAGATGGGGTGACTTGTGGGGCTCTGACCAGGTTCTGTTACCCAGAATCCTTTGCAAACCTCAACATTTGGCCAAAAAAACACATTTTTCTCACATTTTGGTGACATAAAGTTCTGGAATCAGAGAGGAGCCACAAATTTCCTTCCACCCGGCGTTCCCCCAAGTCTCCCAATAAAAATGATACCTCACTTGTGTGGGTAGGAGTAGCGCCTGCAACAGGAAATGCCCCAAAGCACAACGTGGACACATCCCATTTTTTGACAGAAAACAGAGCTGTTTTTTGCAAAGTGCCTACCTGTAGATTTTGGCCTCTAGCTCAGCCGGCACCTAGGGAAACCTACCAATACTGTGCATTTCTGAAAACTAGAGACCTAGTGGAATCCAAGATGGGGTGACTTGTGGGGCTCTGACCAGGTTCTGTTACCCAGAATCCTTTGCAAACCTCAAAATTTGGCTAAAAAAACACATTTTCCTCACATTTTGGTGACAGAAAGTTCTGGAATCAGAGAGGAGCCACAAATTTCCTTCCACCCAGCGTTCCCCCAAGTCTCCCGATAAGAATGAGACCTCACTGGTGTGGGTAGGCCTAGCGCCCGCGACAGGAAATGCCGCAAAACGCAACGTGCACACATCACATTTTTTTAAAGAAAACGGAGCTGTTTTTTGCAAAGTGCCTACCTGTAGATTTTGGCCTCTAGCTCAGCCGGCACCTAGGGCAACCTACCAATACTGTGCATTTCTGAAAACTAGAGACCTAGGGGAATCCAAGATGGGGTGACTTGTGGGGCTCAGACCAGGTTCTGTTACCCAGAATCCTTTGCAAACCTCAACATTTGGCTAAAAAAACACATTTTCCTCACATTTTGGTGACAGAAAGTTCTGGAATCAGAGAGGAGCCACAAATTTCCTTCCACTCAGCGTTCCCCCAAGTCTCCCGATAAAAATGAAACCTCACTTGTGTGGGTAGGTTTGCGCCCACGACAGGAAATGCCCCAAAACGCAACGTGAACACATCACATTTTTTGAAAGAAAACAGAGGTGTTTTTTGCAAAGTGCCTACCTGTAGATTTTGGCCTCTAGCTCAGCCGGCACCTAGGGAAACCTACCAAACCTGTGCATTTCTGAAAACTAGAGACCTAGGGGAATCCAAGATGGGGTGACTTGTGGGGCTCTGACCAAGTTCTGTTACCCAGAATCCTTTGCAAACCTCAAAATTTGGCTAAAAAACACATTTTCCTCACATTTTGGTGACAGAAAGTTCTGGAATCAGAGAGGAGCCACAAATGTTCTTCCACCCAGCGTTCCCCCAAGTCTCCCGATAAAAATGATACCTCACTTGTGTTGGTAGGCCTAGCGCCCGCGACAGGAAATGCCCCAAAGCATAACGTGGACACATCCCATTTTTCGACAGAAAACAGAGCTGTTTTTTGCAAAGTGCCTACCTGTAGATTTTGGCCTCTAGCTCAGCCGGCACCTAGGGAAACCTGCCAAACCTGTGCATTTCTCAAATCTAGAGACCTAGGGGAATCCAGGATGGGGTGACTTGTGGGGCTCTGACCAGGTTCTGTTACCCAGAATCCTTTGCAAACCTCAACATTTGGCTAAAAAAACACATTTTCCTCACATTTTGGTGACAGAAAGTTCTGGAATCAGAGAGGAGCCACAAATGTTCTTCCACCCAGCGTTCCCCCAAGTCTCCCGATAAAAATGATACCTCACTTGTGTGGGTAGGCCTAGCGCCCGCAACAGGAAATGCCCCAAAGCATAACGTGGACACATCCCATTTTTCGACAGAAAACAGAGCTGTTTTTTGCAAAGTGCCTACCTGTAGATTTTGGCCTCTATCTCAGCCGGCACCTAGGGAAACCTGACAAACCTGTGCATTTCTCAAATCTAGAGACCTAGGGGAATCCAAGATGGGGTGACTTGTGGGGCTCTGACCAGGTTTTGTTACCCAGAATCCTTTGCAAACCTCAAAATTTGGCTAAAAAAACACATTTTCCTCACATTTTGGTGACAGAAAGTTCTGGAATCAGAGAGGAGCCACAAATTTCCTTCCATCCAGCGTTCCCCCAAGTCTCCCGATAAAAATGATACCTCACTTGTGTGGGTAGGCCTAGCGCCCATGACAGGAAATGCCGCAAAACGCAACGTGCACACATCACATTTTTTTAAAGAAAACTGAGGTGTTTTTTGCAAAGTGCCTACCTGAAGATTTTGGCCTCTAGCTCAGCCGGCACCTAGGGAAACCTACCAAACCTGTGCATTTCTGAAAACTAGAGACCTAGGGGAATCCAAGATGGGGTGACTTGTGGGGCTCTGACCAGGTTCTGTTACCCAGAATCCTTTGCAAACCTCAAATTTTGGCCAAAAAAACACATTTTCCTCACATTTTGGTGACAGAAAGTTCTGGAATCAGAGAGGAGCCACAAATTTCCTTCCACCCAGCGTTCCCCCAAGTCTCCTGATAAAAATGAAACCTCACTTGTGTGGGTAGACCTAGCGCCCGCAACAGGAAATGTCCCAAAACGCAACGTGGACACATCACATTTTTTTAAAGAAAATAGAGGTGTCTTTTGCAAAGTGCCTACCTGTAGATTTTGGCCTCTAGCTCAGCCGGCACCTAGGGAAACACACCAAACCTGTGCATTTTTTAAAACTAGAGACCTACGGGAATCCAAGATGGGGTGACTTGTGGGGCTCTGACCAGGTTCTGTTACGCAGAATCCTTTGCAAACCTCAAAAATTGGCTAAAAAAACAAGTTTTCCTCACATTTTGGTGACAGAAAGTTCTGGAATCAGAGAGGAGCCACAAATATTCTTCCACCCAGCGTTCCCCCCTAGTCTCCCGATAAAAATGATACCTCACTTGTGTGGGTAGGCCTAGCGCCCGCGACAGGAAATGCCCCAAAGCATAACGTGGACACATCCCATTTTTCGACAGAAAACATAGCTGTTTTTTGCAAAGTGCCTACCTGTAGATTTTGGCCTCTAGCTCAGCCGGCACCGAGGGAAACCTGCCAAACCTGTGCATTTCTCAAATCTAGAGACCTAGGGGAATCCAAGATGGGGTGACTTGTGGGGCTCTGACCAGGTTTTGTTACCCAGAATCCTTTGCAAACCTCAAAATTTGGCTAAAAAAACACATTTTCCTCACATTTTGGTGACAGAAAGTTCTGGAATCAGAGAGGAGCCACAAATTTCCTTCCACCCAGCGTTCCCCCAAGTCTCCCGATAAGAATGATACCTCACTGGTGTGGGTAGGCCTAGCGCCCGCGACAGGAAATGCCGCAAAACGCAACGTGCGCACACATCACATTTTTTGAAAGAAAACAGAGCTGTTTTTTGCAAAGTGCCTACCTGAAGATTTTGGCCTCTAGCTCAGCCGGCACCTAGGGCAACCTACCAATCCTGTGCATTTCTGAAAACTAGAGACCTAGGGGAATCCAAGATAGGGTGACTTGTGGGGCTCTGACCAGGTTCTGTTACCCAGAATCCTTTGCAAACCTCAACATTTGGCTAAAAAAACACATTTTCCTCACATTTTGGTGACAGAAAGTTCTGGAATCAGAGAGGAGCCACAAATGTTCTTCCACCCAGCGTTCCCCCAAGTCTCCCGATAAAAATGATACCTCACTTGTGTGGGTAGGCCTAGCGCCCGCAACAGGAAATGCCCCAAAGCATAACGTGGACACATCCCATTTTTCGACAGAAAACAGAGCTGTTTTTTGCAAAGTGCCTACCTGTAGATTTTGGCCTCTAGCTCAGCCGGTACCTAGGGAAACCTGCCAAACCTGTGCATTTCTCAAATCTAGAGACCTAGGGGAATCCAAGATGGGGTGACTTGTGGGGCTCTGACCAGGTTTTGTTACCCAGAATCTTTGCAAACCTCAAAATTTGGCTAAAAAAACACATTTTCCTCACATTTTGGTGACAGAAAGTTCTGGAATCAGAGAGGAGCCACAAATTTCCTTCCACCCAGCGTTCCCCCAAGTCTCCCGATAAGAATGATACCTCACTGGTGTGGGTAGGCCTAGCGCCCGCGACAGGAAATGCCGCAAAACGCAACGTGCACACATCACATTTTTTTAAAGAAAACGGAGCTGTTTTTTGCAAAGTGCCTACCTGTAGATTTTGGCCTCTAGCTCAGCCGGCACCTAGGGCAACCTACCAATACTGTGCATTTCTGAAAACTAGAGACCTAGGGGAATCCAAGATGGGGTGACTTGTGGGGCTCTGACCAGGTTCTGTTACCCAGAATCCTTTGCAAACCTCAACATTTGGCTAAAAAAACATATTTTCCTCACATTTTGGTGACAGAAAGTTCTGGAATCAGAGAGGAGCCACAAATTTCCTTCCACCCAGCGTTCCTCCAAGTCTCCCGATAAAAATGAAACCTCACTTGTGTGGGTAGGTTTGCGCCCACGACAGGAAATGCCCCAAAACGCAACGTGAACACATCACATTTTTTGAAAGAAAACAGAGGTGTTTTTTGCAAAGTGCCTACCTGTAGATTTTGGCCTCTAGCTCAGCCGGCACCTAGGGAAACCTACCAAACCTGTGCATTTCTGAAAACTAGAGACCTAGGGGAATCCAAGATGGGGTGACTTGTGGGGCTCTGACCAAGTTCTGTTACCCAGAATCCTTTGCAAACCTCAAAATTTGGCTAAAAAACACATTTTCCTCACATTTTGGTGACAGAAAGTTCTGGAATCAGAGAGGAGCCACAAATGTTCTTCCACCCAGCGTTCCCCCAAGTCTCCCGATAAAAATGATACCTCACTTGTGTGGGTAGGCCTAGCGCCCGCGACAGGAAATGCCCCAAAGCATAACGTGGACACATCCCATTTTTCGACAGAAAACAGAGCTGTTTTTTGCAAAGTGCCTACCTGTAGATTTTGGCCTCTAGCTCAGCCGGCACCTAGGGAAACCTGCCAAACCTGTGCATTTCTCAAATCTAGAGACCTAGGGGAATCCAGGATGGGGTGACTTGTGGGGCTCTGACCAGGTTCTGTTACCCAGAATCCTTTGCAAACCTCAACATTTGGCTAAAAAAACACATTTTCCTCACATTTTGGTGACAGAAAGTTCTGGAATCAGAGAGGAGCCACAAATTTCCTTCCACCCAGCGTTCCCCCAAGTCTCCCGATAAAAATGATACCTCACTTGTGTGGGTAGGCCTAGCGCCCGCGACAGGAAATGCTCCAAAGCACAACGTGGACACATCCCATTTTTTGACAGAAAACAGAGCTGTTTTTTGCAAAGTGCCTACCTGTAGATTTTGGCCTCTAGCTCAGCCGGCACCTAGGGAAACCTGCCAAACCTGTGCATTTCTCAAATCTAGAGACCTAGGGGAATCCAGGATGGGGTGACTTGTGGGGCTCTGACCAGGTTCTGTTACCCAGAATCCTTTGCAAACCTCAACATTTGGCTAAAAAAACACATTTTCCTCACATTTTGGTGACAGAAAGTTCTGGAATCAGAGAGGAGCCACAAATTTCGTTCCACCCAGCGTTCCCCCAAGTCTCCCGATAAGAATGATACCTCACTTGTGTGGGTAGGCCTAGCTCCCGCGACAGGAAATGCCCCAAAACGCAATGTGCACACATCACATTTTTTTAAAGGAAACAGGTTTTTTTTGCAAAGTGCCTACCTGTAGATTTTGGCCTCTAGCTCAGCCGGCACCTAGGGAAACCGACCAAACCTGTGCATTTCTGAAAACTAGAGACCTAGGGGAATCCAAGATGGGGTGACTTGTGGGGCTCTGACCAGGTTCTGTTACACAGAATCCTTCGCAAACCTCAAAATTTGGCCAAAAAAACACATTTTCCTCACATTTTAGTGACAGAAAGTTCTGGAATCAGAGAGGAGCCACAAATTTCCTTCCACCCAGCGTTCCCCCAAGTCTCCCGATAAAAATGAAACCTCACTTGTGTGGGTAGACCTAGCGCCCGCAACAGGAAATGTCCCAAAACGCAACGTGGACACATCACATTTTTTTAAAGAAAATAGAGGCGTCTTTTGCAAAGTGCCTACCTGTAGATTTTGTCCTCTAGCTCAGCCGGCACCTAGGGAAACCTACCAAACCTGTGCATTTTTGAAAACTAGAGACCTACGGGAATCCAAGATGGGGTGACTTGTGGGGCTCTGACCAGGTTTTGTTACCCAGAATCCTTTGCAAACCTCAAAATTTGGCTAAAAAAACACATTTTCCTCACATTTTGGTGAAAGAAAGTTCTGGAATCAGAGAGGAGCCACAAATTTCCTTCCACCCAGCGTTCCCCCAAGTCTCCCGATAAGAATGATACCTCACTGGTGTGGGTAGGCCTAGCGCCCGTGACAGGAAATGCCGCAAAACGCAACGTGCACACATCACATTTTTTTAAAGAAAACAGAGCTGTTTTTTGCAAAGTGCCTACCTGTAGATTTTGGCCTCTAGCTCAGCCGGCACCTAGGGAAACCTACCAATCCTGTGCATTTCTGAAAACTAGAGACCTAGGGGAATCCAAGATAGGGTGACTTGTGGGGCTCTGACCAGGTTCTGTTACCCAGAATCCTTTGCAAACCTCAACATTTGGCTAAAAAAACACTTTTTCCTCACATTTTGGTGACAGAAAGTTCTGGAATCAGAGAGGAGCCACAAATGTTCTTCCACCCAGCGTTCCCCCAAGTCTCCCGATAAAAATGATACCTCACTTGTGTGGGTAGGCCTAGCGCCCGCAACAGGAAATGCCCCAAAGCATAACGTGGACACATCCCATTTTTCGACAGAAAACAGAGCTGTTTTTTGCAAAGTGCCTACCTGTAGATTTTGGCCTCTAGCTCAGCCGGCACCTAGGGAAACCTGCCAAACCTGTGCATTTCTCAAATCTAGAGACCTAGGGGAATCCAAGATGGGGTGACTTGTGGGGCTCTGACCAGGTTTTGTTACCCAGAATCCTTTGCAAACCTCAAAATTCGGCTAAAAAAACACATTTTCCTCACATTTTGGTGACAGAAAGTTCTGGAATCAGAGAGGAGCCACAAATTTCCTTCCACCCAGCGTTCCCCCAAGTCTCCCGATAAAAATGATACCTCACTTGTGTGGGTAGGCCTAGCGCCCGCGACAGGAAATGCTCCAAAGCACAACGTGGACACATCCCATTTTTTGACAGAAAACAGAGCTGTTTTTTGCAAAGTGCCTACCTGTAGATTTTGGCCTCTAGCTCAGCCGGCACCTAGGGAAACCTACCAATACTGTGCATTTCTGAAAACTAGAGACCTAGGGGAATCCAAGATGGGGTGACTTGTGGGGCTCTGACCAGGTTCTGTTACCCAGAATCCTTTGCAAACCTAAATATTTGGCTAAAAAAACACATTTTCCTCACATTTTGGTGACAGAAAGTTCATGAATCAGAGAGGAGCCACAAATTTCCTTCCACCCAGCGTTCCCCCAAGTCTCCCGATAAGAATGATACCTCACTTGTGTGGGTAGGCCTAGCTCCCGCGACAGGAAATGCCCCAAAACGCAATGTGCACACATCACATTTTTTTAAAGGAAACAGGTGTTTTTTGCAAAGTGCCTACCTGTAGATTTTGGCCTCTAGCTCAGGCGGCACCTAGGGAAACCTACCAAACCTGTGCATTTCTGAAAACTAGAGACCTGGGGGAATCCAAGATGGGGTGACTTGTGGGGCTCTGACCAGGTTTTGTTACCCAGAATCCTTTGCAAACCTCAAAATTTGGCTAAAAAAACACATTTTCCTCACATTTTGGTGACAGAAAGTTCTGGAATCAGAGAGGAGCCACAAATTTCCTTCCACCCAGCGTTCCTCCAAGTCTCCCGATAAAAATGATACCTCACTTGTATGGGTAGGCCTAGCGCCCGCAACAGGAAATGCCTCAAAGCATAACGTGGACACATCCCATTTTTCGACAGAAAACAGAGCTGTTTTTTGCAAAGTGCCTACCTGTAGATTTTGGCCTCTAGCTCAGCCGGCACCTAGGGAAACCTGCCAAACCTGTGCATTTCTCAAATCTAGAGACCTAGGGGAATCCAAGATGGGGTGACTTGTGGGGCTCTGACCAGGTTTTGTTACCCAGAATCCTTTGCAAACCTCAAAATTTGGCTAAAAAAACACATTTTCCTCACATTTTGGTGACAGAAAGTTCTGGAATCAGAGAGGAGCCACAAATTTCCTTCCACCCAGCGTTCCCCCAAGTCTCCCGATAAGAATGATACCTCACTGGTGTGGGTAGGCCTAGCGCCCGCGACAGGAAATGCCGCAAAACGCAACGTGCACACATCACATTTTTTTTAAGAAAACAGAGCTGTTTTTTGCAAAGTGCCTACCTGTAGATTTTGTCCTCTAGCTCAGCCGGCACCCGGGGAATCCTAGCAAACCAGCGCATTTTTGAAAACTAGAAACCCAGGGGAATCCAAGATGGGGTGGCTTGCGGGGCTCTGACCAGGTTATGTTACCCAGAATCCTTTGCAAACATCAAAATTTGGAGAAAAAAACACATTTTCCTCACATTTTCGGGACAGAAAGTTCTGGAATCAGAGAGGAGCCACAAATTTCCTTCCACCCAGCACTCCCCCAAGTCTCCCGATACAAATGATACCTCACTTGTGTGGGTAGGCCTAGCGCCCGCGACAGGAAATGCCCCAAAACGCAACGTGCACACATCACATTTTTTGAAAGAAAACAGAGGTGTTTTTTGCAAAGTGCCTACATGTAGATTTTGCCCTCTAGCTCAGCCGGCACCTAGGGAAACATACCAAACCTGTGCATTTCTGAAAACTAGAGACCTAGGGGAATCCAAGATGGGGTGACTTGTGGGGCTCTGACCAGGTTCTGTTACCCAGAATCCTTTGCAAACCTCAACATTTGGCCAAAAAAACACATTTTTCTCACATTTTGGTGACATAAAGTTCTGGAATCAGAGAGGAGCCACAAATTTCCTTCCACCCGGCGTTCCCCCAAGTCTCCCAATAAAAATGATACCTCACTTGTGTGGGTAGGAGTAGCGCCTGCAACAGGAAATGCCCCAAAGCACAACGTGGACACATCCCATTTTTTGACAGAAAACAGAGCTGTTTTTTGCAAAGTGCCTACCTGTAGATTTTGGCCTCTAGCTCAGCCGGCACCTAGGGAAACCTACCAATACTGTGCATTTCTGAAAACTAGAGACCTAGTGGAATCCAAGATGGGGTGACTTGTGGGGCTCTGACCAGGTTCTGTTACCCAGAATCCTTTGCAAACCTCAAAATTTGGCTAAAAAAACACATTTTCCTCACATTTTGGTGACAGAAAGTTCTGGAATCAGAGAGGAGCCACAAATTTCCTTCCACCCAGCGTTCCCCCAAGTCTCCCGATAAGAATGAGACCTCACTGGTGTGGGTAGGCCTAGCGCCCGCGACAGGAAATGCCGCAAAACGCAACGTGCACACATCACATTTTTTTAAAGAAAACGGAGCTGTTTTTTGCAAAGTGCCTACCTGTAGATTTTGGCCTCTAGCTCAGCCGGCACCTAGGGCAACCTACCAATACTGTGCATTTCTGAAAACTAGAGACCTAGGGGAATCCAAGATGGGGTGACTTGTGGGGCTCAGACCAGGTTCTGTTACCCAGAATCCTTTGCAAACCTCAACATTTGGCTAAAAAAACACATTTTCCTCACATTTTGGTGACAGAAAGTTCTGGAATCAGAGAGGAGCCACAAATTTCCTTCCACTCAGCGTTCCCCCAAGTCTCCCGATAAAAATGAAACCTCACTTGTGTGGGTAGGTTTGCGCCCACGACAGGAAATGCCCCAAAACGCAACGTGAACACATCACATTTTTTGAAAGAAAACAGAGGTGTTTTTTGCAAAGTGCCTACCTGTAGATTTTGGCCTCTAGCTCAGCCGGCACCTAGGGAAACCTACCAAACCTGTGCATTTCTGAAAACTAGAGACCTAGGGGAATCCAAGATGGGGTGACTTGTGGGGCTCTGACCAAGTTCTGTTACCCAGAATCCTTTGCAAACCTCAAAATTTGGCTAAAAAACACATTTTCCTCACATTTTGGTGACAGAAAGTTCTGGAATCAGAGAGGAGCCACAAATGTTCTTCCACCCAGCGTTCCCCCAAGTCTCCCGATAAAAATGATACCTCACTTGTGTTGGTAGGCCTAGCGCCCGCGACAGGAAATGCCCCAAAGCATAACGTGGACACATCCCATTTTTCGACAGAAAACAGAGCTGTTTTTTGCAAAGTGCCTACCTGTAGATTTTGGCCTCTAGCTCAGCCGGCACCTAGGGAAACCTGCCAAACCTGTGCATTTCTCAAATCTAGAGACCTAGGGGAATCCAGGATGGGGTGACTTGTGGGGCTCTGACCAGGTTCTGTTACCCAGAATCCTTTGCAAACCTCAACATTTGGCTAAAAAAACACATTTTCCTCACATTTTGGTGACAGAAAGTTCTGGAATCAGAGAGGAGCCACAAATGTTCTTCCACCCAGCGTTCCCCCAAGTCTCCCGATAAAAATGATACCTCACTTGTGTGGGTAGGCCTAGCGCCCGCAACAGGAAATGCCCCAAAGCATAACGTGGACACATCCCATTTTTCGACAGAAAACAGAGCTGTTTTTTGCAAAGTGCCTACCTGTAGATTTTGGCCTCTATCTCAGCCGGCACCTAGGGAAACCTGACAAACCTGTGCATTTCTCAAATCTAGAGACCTAGGGGAATCCAAGATGGGGTGACTTGTGGGGCTCTGACCAGGTTTTGTTACCCAGAATCCTTTGCAAACCTCAAAATTTGGCTAAAAAAACACATTTTCCTCACATTTTGGTGACAGAAAGTTCTGGAATCAGAGAGGAGCCACAAATTTCCTTCCATCCAGCGTTCCCCCAAGTCTCCCGATAAAAATGATACCTCACTTGTGTGGGTAGGCCTAGCGCCCATGACAGGAAATGCCGCAAAACGCAACGTGCACACATCACATTTTTTTAAAGAAAACTGAGGTGTTTTTTGCAAAGTGCCTACCTGAAGATTTTGGCCTCTAGCTCAGCCGGCACCTAGGGAAACCTACCAAACCTGTGCATTTCTGAAAACTAGAGACCTAGGGGAATCCAAGATGGGGTGACTTGTGGGGCTCTGACCAGGTTCTGTTACCCAGAATCCTTTGCAAACCTCAAATTTTGGCCAAAAAAACACATTTTCCTCACATTTTGGTGACAGAAAGTTCTGGAATCAGAGAGGAGCCACAAATTTCCTTCCACCCAGCGTTCCCCCAAGTCTCCTGATAAAAATGAAACCTCACTTGTGTGGGTAGACCTAGCGCCCGCAACAGGAAATGTCCCAAAACGCAACGTGGACACATCACATTTTTTTAAAGAAAATAGAGGTGTCTTTTGCAAAGTGCCTACCTGTAGATTTTGGCCTCTAGCTCAGCCGGCACCTAGGGAAACACACCAAACCTGTGCATTTTTTAAAACTAGAGACCTACGGGAATCCAAGATGGGGTGACTTGTGGGGCTCTGACCAGGTTCTGTTACGCAGAATCCTTTGCAAACCTCAAAAATTGGCTAAAAAAACAAGTTTTCCTCACATTTTGGTGACAGAAAGTTCTGGAATCAGAGAGGAGCCACAAATATTCTTCCACCCAGCGTTCCCCCCTAGTCTCCCGATAAAAATGATACCTCACTTGTGTGGGTAGGCCTAGCGCCCGCGACAGGAAATGCCCCAAAGCATAACGTGGACACATCCCATTTTTCGACAGAAAACATAGCTGTTTTTTGCAAAGTGCCTACCTGTAGATTTTGGCCTCTAGCTCAGCCGGCACCGAGGGAAACCTGCCAAACCTGTGCATTTCTCAAATCTAGAGACCTAGGGGAATCCAAGATGGGGTGACTTGTGGGGCTCTGACCAGGTTTTGTTACCCAGAATCCTTTGCAAACCTCAAAATTTGGCTAAAAAAACACATTTTCCTCACATTTTGGTGACAGAAAGTTCTGGAATCAGAGAGGAGCCACAAATTTCCTTCCACCCAGCGTTCCCCCAAGTCTCCCGATAAGAATGATACCTCACTGGTGTGGGTAGGCCTAGCGCCCGCGACAGGAAATGCCGCAAAACGCAACGTGCGCACACATCACATTTTTTGAAAGAAAACAGAGCTGTTTTTTGCAAAGTGCCTACCTGAAGATTTTGGCCTCTAGCTCAGCCGGCACCTAGGGCAACCTACCAATCCTGTGCATTTCTGAAAACTAGAGACCTAGGGGAATCCAAGATAGGGTGACTTGTGGGGCTCTGACCAGGTTCTGTTACCCAGAATCCTTTGCAAACCTCAACATTTGGCTAAAAAAACACATTTTCCTCACATTTTGGTGACAGAAAGTTCTGGAATCAGAGAGGAGCCACAAATGTTCTTCCACCCAGCGTTCCCCCAAGTCTCCCGATAAAAATGATACCTCACTTGTGTGGGTAGGCCTAGCGCCCGCAACAGGAAATGCCCCAAAGCATAACGTGGACACATCCCATTTTTCGACAGAAAACAGAGCTGTTTTTTGCAAAGTGCCTACCTGTAGATTTTGGCCTCTAGCTCAGCCGGTACCTAGGGAAACCTGCCAAACCTGTGCATTTCTCAAATCTAGAGACCTAGGGGAATCCAAGATGGGGTGACTTGTGGGGCTCTGACCAGGTTTTGTTACCCAGAATCTTTGCAAACCTCAAAATTTGGCTAAAAAAACACATTTTCCTCACATTTTGGTGACAGAAAGTTCTGGAATCAGAGAGGAGCCACAAATTTCCTTCCTCCCAGCGTTCCCCCAAGTCTCCCGATAAAAATGATACCTCACTTGTGTGGGTAGGCCTAGCGCCCGTGACAGGAAATTCCGCAAAACGCAACGTGCACACATCACATTGTTTTAAAGAAAACTGAGGTGTTTTTTGCAAAGTGCCTTCCTGAAGATTTTGGCCTCTAGCTCAGCCGGCACCTAGGGAAACCTACCAAACCTGTGCATTTCTGAAAACTAGAGACCTAGGGGAATCCAAGATGGGGTGACTTGTGGGGCTCTGACCAGGTTTTGTTACCCAGAATCCTTTGCAAACCTCAAAATTTGGCCAAAAAAACACATTTTCCTCACATTTTGGTGATAGAAAGTTGTGGAATCAGAGAGGAGCCACAAATTTCCTTCCACCCAGCGTTCCCCCAAGTCTCCTGATAAAAATGAAACCTCACTTGTGTGGGTAGACCTAGCGCCCGCAACAGGAAATGTCCCAAAACGCAACGTGGACACATCACATTTTTTTAAAGAAAATAGAGATGTCTTTTGCAAAGTGCCTACCTGTAGATTTTGGCCTCTAGCTCAGCCGGCACCTAGGGAAACCTACCAAACCTGTGCATTTTTTAAAACTAGAGACCTACGGGAATCCAAGATGGGGTGACTTGTGGGGCTCTGACCAGGTTCTGTTACGCAGAATCCTTTGCAAACCTCAAAAATTGGCTAAAAAAAACACGTTTTCCTCACATTTTGGTGACAGAAAGTTCTGGAATCAGAGAGGAGCCACAAATGTTCTTCCACCCAGCGTTCGCCCCTAGTCTCCCGATAAAAATGATACCTCACTTGTGTGGGTAGGCCTAGCGCCCGCGACAGGAAATGCCCCAAAGCATAACGTGGACACATCCCATTTTTCGACAGAAAACATAGCTGTTTTTTGCAAAGTGCCTACCTGTAGATTTTGGCCTCTAGCTCAGCCGGCACCGAGGGAAACCTGCCAAACCTGTGCATTTCTCAAATCTAGAGACCTAGGGGAATCCAAGATGGGGTGACTTGTGGGGCTCTGACCAGGTTTTGTTACCCAGAATCCTTTGCAAACCTCAAAATTTGGCTAAAAAAACACATTTTCCTCACATTTTGGTGACAGAAAGTTCTGGAATCAGAGAGGAGCCACAAATTTCCTTCCACCCAGCGTTCCCCCAAGTCTCCCGATAGATAAAAATGATACCTCACTTGTGTGGGTAGGCATAGCGCCCGGGACAGGAAATGCCGCAAAACGGAACGTGCACATATCACATTTTTTTAAAGAAAACTGAGGTGTTTTTTGCACAGTGCCTACCTGAAGATTTTGGCCTCTAGCTCAGCCGGCACCTAGGGAAACCTACCAAACCTGTGCATTTCTGAAAACTAGAGACCTAGGGGAATCCAAGATGGGGTGACTTGTGGGGCTCTGACCAGGTTCTGTTACCCAGAATCCTTTGCAAACCTAAACATTTGGCTAAAAAAACACATTTTCCTCACATTTTGGTGACAGAAAGTTCTGGAATCAGAGAGGAGCCACAAATGTTCTTCCACCCAGCGTTCCCCCAAGTCTCCCGATAAAAATGATACCTCACTTGTGTGGGTAGGCCTAGCGCCCGCGACAGGAAATGCCCCAAAGCATAACGTGGACACATCCCATTTTTCGACAGAAAACAGAGCTGTTTTTTGCAAAGTGCCTACCTGTAGATTTTGGCCTCTAGCTCAGCCGGCACCTAGGGAAACCTGCCAAACCTGTGCATTTCTCAAATCTAGAGACCTAGGGGAATCCAAGATGGGGTGACTTGTGGGGCTCTGACCAGGTTCTGTTACCCAGAATCCTTTGCAAACCTCAACATTTGGCTAAAAAAACACATTTTCCTCACATTTTGGTGACAGAAAGTTCTGGAATCAGAGAGGAGCCACAAATTTCCTTCCACCCAGCGTTCCCCCAAGTCTCCCGATAAAAATGATACCTCACTTGTGTGGGTAGGCCTAGCGCCCGCGACAGGAAATGCTCCAAAGCACAACGTGGACACATCCCATTTTTTGACAGAAAACAGAGCTGTTTTTTGCAAAGTGCCTACCTGTAGATTTTGGCCTCTAGCTCAGCCGGCACCTAGGGAAACCTGCCAAACCTGTGCATTTCTCAAATCTAGAGACCTAGGGGAATCCAGGATGGGGTGACTTGTGGGGCTCTGACCAGGTTCTGTTACCCAGAATCCTTTGCAAACCTCAACATTTGGCTAAAAAAACATATTTTCCTCACATTTTGGTGACAGAAAGTTCTGGAATCAGAGAGGAGCCACAAATTTCCTTCCACCCAGCGTTCCCCCAAGTCTCCCGATAAGAATGATACCTCACTTGTGTGGGTAGGCCTAGCTCCCGCGACAGGAAATGCCCCAAAACGCAATGTGCACACATCACATTTTTTTAAAGGAAACAGGTTTTTTTTGCAAAGTGCCTACCTGTAGATTTTGGCCTCTAGCTCAGCCGGCACCTAGGGAAACCGACCAAACCTGTGCATTTCTGAAAACTAGAGACCTAGGGGAATCCAAGATGGGGTGACTTGTGGGGCTCTGACCAGGTTCTGTTACACAGAATCCTTTGCAAACCTCAAAATTTGGCCAAAAAAACACATTTTCCTCACATTTTAGTGACAGAAAGTTCTGGAATCAGAGAGGAGCCACAAATTTCCTTCCACCCAGCGTTCCCCCAAGTCTCCCGATAAAAATGAAACCTCACTTGTGTGGGTAGACCTAGCGCCCGCAACAGGAAATGTCCCAAAACGCAACGTGGACACATCACATTTTTTTAAAGAAAATAGAGGCGTCTTTTGCAAAGTGCCTACCTGTAGATTTTGTCCTCTAGCTCAGCCGGCACCTAGGGAAACCTACCAAACCTGTGCATTTTTGAAAACTAGAGACCTACGGGAATCCAAGATGGGGTGACTTGTGGGGCTCTGACCAGGTTTTGTTACCCAGAATCCTTTGCAAACCTCAAAATTTGGCTAAAAAACACATTTTCCTCACATTTTGGTGAAAGAAAGTTCTGGAATCAGAGAGGAGCCACAAATTTCCTTCCACCCAGCGTTCCCCCAAGTCTCCCGATAAGAATGATACCTCACTGGTGTGGGTAGGCCTAGCGCCCGTGACAGGAAATGCCGCAAAACGCAACGTGCACACATCACATTTTTTGAAAGAAAACAGAGCTGTTTTTTGCAAAGTGCCTACCTGTAGATTTTGGCCTCTAGCTCAGCCGGCACCTAGGGAAACCTACCAATCCTGTGCATTTCTGAAAACTAGAGACCTAGGGGAATCCAAGATAGGGTGACTTGTGGGGCTCTGACCAGGTTCTGTTACCCAGAATCCTTTGCAAACCTCAACATTTGGCTAAAAAAACACATTTTCCTCACATTTTGGTGACAGAAAGTTCTGGAATCAGAGAGGAGCCACAAATTTCCTTCCACTCAGCGTTCCCCCAAGTCTCCCGATAAAAATGAAACCTCACTTGTGTGGGTAGGTTTGCGCCCACGACAGGAAATGCCCCAAAACGCAACGTGAACACATCACATTTTTTGAAAGAAAACAGAGGTGTTTTTTGCAAAGTGCCTACCTGTAGATTTTGGCCTCTAGCTCAGCCGGCACCTAGGGAAACCTACCAAACCTGTGCATTTCTGAAAACTAGAGACCTAGGGGAATCCAAGATGGGGTGACTTGTGGGGCTCTGACCAAGTTCTGTTACCCAGAATCCTTTGCAAACCTCAAAATTTGGCTAAAAAACACATTTTCCTCACATTTTGGTGACAGAAAGTTCTGGAATCAGAGAGGAGCCACAAATGTTCTTCC
Source organism: Pleurodeles waltl (assembly GCF_031143425.1). Taxonomy (NCBI): domain Eukaryota; kingdom Metazoa; phylum Chordata; class Amphibia; order Caudata; family Salamandridae; genus Pleurodeles; species Pleurodeles waltl. The sequence goes on along the minus strand of NC_090444.1, from coordinate 597,819,754 downwards.
ACCCAGCGTTCCCCCAAGTCTCCCGATAAAAATGATACCTCACTTGTGTTGGTAGGCCTAGCGCCCGCGACAGGAAATGCCCCAAAGCATAACGTGGACACATCCCATTTTTCGACAGAAAACAGAGCTGTTTTTTGCAAAGTGCCTACCTGTAGATTTTGGCCTCTAGCTCAGCCGGCACCTAGGGAAACCTGCCAAACCTGTGCATTTCTCAAATCTAGAGACCTAGGGGAATCCAGGATGGGGTGACTTGTGGGGCTCTGACCAGGTTCTGTTACCCAGAATCCTTTGCAAACCTCAACATTTGGCTAAAAAAACACATTTTCCTCACATTTTGGTGACAGAAAGTTCTGGAATCAGAGAGGAGCCACAAATGTTCTTCCACCCAGCGTTCCCCCAAGTCTCCCGATAAAAATGATACCTCACTTGTGTGGGTAGGCCTAGCGCCCGCAACAGGAAATGCCCCAAAGCATAACGTGGACACATCCCATTTTTCGACAGAAAACAGAGCTGTTTTTTGCAAAGTGCCTACCTGTAGATTTTGGCCTCTATCTCAGCCGGCACCTAGGGAAACCTGACAAACCTGTGCATTTCTCAAATCTAGAGACCTAGGGGAATCCAAGATGGGGTGACTTGTGGGGCTCTGACCAGGTTTTGTTACCCAGAATCCTTTGCAAACCTCAAAATTTGGCTAAAAAAACACATTTTCCTCACATTTTGGTGACAGAAAGTTCTGGAATCAGAGAGGAGCCACAAATTTCCTTCCATCCAGCGTTCCCCCAAGTCTCCCGATAAAAATGATACCTCACTTGTGTGGGTAGGCCTAGCGCCCATGACAGGAAATGCCGCAAAACGCAACGTGCACACATCACATTTTTTTAAAGAAAACTGAGGTGTTTTTTGCAAAGTGCCTACCTGAAGATTTTGGCCTCTAGCTCAGCCGGCACCTAGGGAAACCTACCAAACCTGTGCATTTCTGAAAACTAGAGACCTAGGGGAATCCAAGATGGGGTGACTTGTGGGGCTCTGACCAGGTTCTGTTACCCAGAATCCTTTGCAAACCTCAAAATTTGGCCAAAAAAACACATTTTCCTCACATTTTGGTGACAGAAAGTTCTGGAATCAGAGAGGAGCCACAAATTTCCTTCCACCCAGCGTTCCCCCAAGTCTCCTGATAAAAATGAAACCTCACTTGTGTGGGTAGACCTAGCGCCCGCAACAGGAAATGTCCCAAAACGCAACGTGGACACATCACATTTTTTTAAAGAAAATAGAGGTGTCTTTTGCAAAGTGCCTACCTGTAGATTTTGGCCTCTAGCTCAGCCGGCACCTAGGGAAACACACCAAACCTGTGCATTTTTTAAAACTAGAGACCTACGGGAATCCAAGATGGGGTGACTTGTGGGGCTCTGACCAGGTTCTGTTACGCAGAATCCTTTGCAAACCTCAAAAATTGGCTAAAAAAACATGTTTTCCTCACATTTTGGTGACAGAAAGTTCTGGAATCAGAGAGGAGCCACAAATATTCTTCCACCCAGCGTTCCCCCCTAGTCTCCCGATAAAAATGATACCTCACTTGTGTGGGTAGGCCTAGCGCCCGCGACAGGAAATGCCCCAAAGCATAACGTGGACACATCCCATTTTTCGACAGAAAACATAGCTGTTTTTTGCAAAGTGCCTACCTGTAGATTTTGGCCTCTAGCTCAGCCGGCACCGAGGGAAACCTGCCAAACCTGTGCATTTCTCAAATCTAGAGACCTAGGGGAATCCAAGATGGGGTGACTTGTGGGGCTCTGACCAGGTTTTGTTACCCAGAATCCTTTGCAAACCTCAAAATTTGGCTAAAAAAACACATTTTCCTCACATTTTGGTGACAGAAAGTTCTGGAATCAGAGAGGAGCCACAAATTTCCTTCCACCCAGCGTTCCCCCAAGTCTCCCGATAAGAATGATACCTCACTGGTGTGGGTAGGCCTAGCGCCCGCGACAGGAAATGCCGCAAAACGCAACGTGCGCACACATCACATTTTTTGAAAGAAAACAGAGCTGTTTTTTGCAAAGTGCCTACCTGAAGATTTTGGCCTCTAGCTCAGCCGGCACCTAGGGCAACCTACCAATCCTGTGCATTTCTGAAAACTAGAGACCTAGGGGAATCCAAGATAGGGTGACTTGTGGGGCTCTGACCAGGTTCTGTTACCCAGAATCCTTTGCAAACCTCAACATTTGGCTAAAAAAACACATTTTCCTCACATTTTGGTGACAGAAAGTTCTGGAATCAGAGAGGAGCCACAAATGTTCTTCCACCCAGCGTTCCCCCAAGTCTCCCGATAAAAATGATACCTCACTTGTGTGGGTAGGCCTAGCGCCCGCAACAGGAAAAGCCCCAAAGCATAACGTGGACACATCCCATTTTTCGACAGAAAACAGAGCTGTTTTTTGCAAAGTGCCTACCTGTAGATTTTGGCCTCTAGCTCAGCCGGCACCTAGGGAAACCTGCCAAACCTGTGCATTTCTCAAATCTAGAGACCTAGGGGAATCCAAGATGGGGTGACTTGTGGGGCTCTGACCAGGTTTTGTTACCCAGAATCTTTGCAAACCTCAAAATTTGGCTAAAAAAACACATTTTCCTCACATTTTGGTGACAGAAAGTTCTGGAATCAGAGAGGAGCCACAAATTTCCTTCCTCCCAGCGTTCCCCCAAGTCTCCCGATAAAAATGATACCTCACTTGTGTGGGTAGGCCTAGCGCCCGTGACAGGAAATTCCGCAAAACGCAACGTGCACACATCACATTGTTTTAAAGAAAACTGAGGTGTTTTTTGCAAAGTGCCTTCCTGAAGATTTTGGCCTCTAGCTCAGCCGGCACCTAGGGAAACCTACCAAACCTGTGCATTTCTGAAAACTAGAGACCTAGGGGAATCCAAGATGGGGTGACTTGTGGGGCTCTGACCAGGTTTTGTTACCCAGAATCCTTTGCAAACCTCAAAATTTGGCCAAAAAAACACATTTTCCTCACATTTTGGTGATAGAAAGTTGTGGAATCAGAGAGGAGCCACAAATTTCCTTCCACCCAGCGTTCCCCCAAGTCTCCTGATAAAAATGAAACCTCACTTGTGTGGGTAGACCTAGCGCCCGCAACAGGAAATGTCCCAAAACGCAACGTGGACACATCACATTTTTTTAAAGAAAATAGAGATGTCTTTTGCAAAGTGCCTACCTGTAGATTTTGGCCTCTAGCTCAGCCGGCACCTAGGGAAACCTACCAAACCTGTGCATTTTTTAAAACTAGAGACCTACGGGAATCCAAGATGGGGTGACTTGTGGGGCTCTGACCAGGTTCTGTTACGCAGAATCCTTTGCAAACCTCAAAAATTGGCTAAAAAAACACGTTTTCCTCACATTTTGGTGACAGAAAGTTCTGGAATCAGAGAGGAGCCACAAATGTTCTTCCACCCAGCGTTCGCCCCTAGTCTCCCGATAAAAATGATACCTCACTTGTGTGGGTAGGCCTAGCGCCCGCGACAGGAAATGCCCCAAAGCATAACGTGGACACATCCCATTTTTCGACAGAAAACATAGCTGTTTTTTGCAAAGTGCCTACCTGTAGATTTTGGCCTCTAGCTCAGCCGGCACCGAGGGAAACCTGCCAAACCTGTGCATTTCTCAAATCTAGAGACCTAGGGGAATCCAAGATGGGGTGACTTGTGGGGCTCTGACCAGGTTTTGTTACCCAGAATCCTTTGCAAACCTCAAAATTTGGCTAAAAAAACACATTTTCCTCACATTTTGGTGACAGAAAGTTCTGGAATCAGAGAGGAGCCACAAATTTCCTTCCACCCAGCGTTCCCCCAAGTCTCCCGATAGATAAAAATGATACCTCACTTGTGTGGGTAGGCATAGCGCCCGGGACAGGAAATGCCGCAAAACGGAACGTGCACATATCACATTTTTTTAAAGAAAACTGAGGTGTTTTTTGCACAGTGCCTACCTGAAGATTTTGGCCTCTAGCTCAGCCGGCACCTAGGGAAACCTACCAAACCTGTGCATTTCTGAAAACTAGAGACCTAGGGGAATCCAAGATGGGGTGACTTGTGGGGCTCTGACCAGGTTCTGTTACCCAGAATCCTTTGCAAACCTAAACATTTGGCTAAAAAAACACATTTTCCTCACATTTTGGTGACAGAAAGTTCTGGAATCAGAGAGGAGCCACAAATGTTCTTCCACCCAGCGTTCCCCCAAGTCTCCCGATAAAAATGATACCTCACTTGTGTGGGTAGGCCTAGCGCCCGCGACAGGAAATGCCCCAAAGCATAACGTGGACACATCCCATTTTTCGACAGAAAACAGAGCTGTTTTTTGCAAAGTGCCTACCTGTAGATTTTGGCCTCTAGCTCAGCCGGCACCTAGGGAAACCTGCCAAACCTGTGCATTTCTCAAATCTAGAGACCTAGGGGAATCCAAGATGGGGTGACTTGTGGGGCTCTGACCAGGTTCTGTTACCCAGAATCCTTTGCAAACCTCAACATTTGGCTAAAAAAACACATTTTCCTCACATTTTGGTGACAGAAAGTTCTGGAATCAGAGAGGAGCCACAAATTTCCTTCCACCCAGCGTTCCCCCAAGTCTCCCGATAAAAATGATACCTCACTTGTGTGGGTAGGCCTAGCGCCCGCGACAGGAAATGCTCCAAAGCACAACGTGGACACATCCCATTTTTTGACAGAAAACAGAGCTGTTTTTTGCAAAGTGCCTACCTGTAGATTTTGGCCTCTAGCTCAGCCGGCACCTAGGGAAACCTGCCAAACCTGTGCATTTCTCAAATCTAGAGACCTAGGGGAATCCAGGATGGGGTGACTTGTGGGGCTCTGACCAGGTTCTGTTACCCAGAATCCTTTGCAAACCTCAACATTTGGCTAAAAAAACATATTTTCCTCACATTTTGGTGACAGAAAGTTCTGGAATCAGAGAGGAGCCACAAATTTCCTTCCACCCAGCGTTCCCCCAAGTCTCCCGATAAGAATGATACCTCACTTGTGTGGGTAGGCCTAGCTCCCGCGACAGGAAATGCCCCAAAACGCAATGTGCACACATCACATTTTTTTAAAGGAAACAGGTTTTTTTTGCAAAGTGCCTACCTGTAGATTTTGGCCTCTAGCTCAGCCGGCACCTAGGGAAACCGACCAAACCTGTGCATTTCTGAAAACTAGAGACCTAGGGGAATCCAAGATGGGGTGACTTGTGGGGCTCTGACCAGGTTCTGTTACACAGAATCCTTTGCAAACCTCAAAATTTGGCCAAAAAAACACATTTTCCTCACATTTTAGTGACAGAAAGTTCTGGAATCAGAGAGGAGCCACAAATTTCCTTCCACCCAGCGTTCCCCCAAGTCTCCCGATAAAAATGAAACCTCACTTGTGTGGGTAGACCTAGCGCCCGCAACAGGAAATGTCCCAAAACGCAACGTGGACACATCACATTTTTTTAAAGAAAATAGAGGCGTCTTTTGCAAAGTGCCTACCTGTAGATTTTGTCCTCTAGCTCAGCCGGCACCTAGGGAAACCTACCAAACCTGTGCATTTTTGAAAACTAGAGACCTACGGGAATCCAAGATGGGGTGACTTGTGGGGCTCTGACCAGGTTTTGTTACCCAGAATCCTTTGCAAACCTCAAAATTTGGCTAAAAAACACATTTTCCTCACATTTTGGTGAAAGAAAGTTCTGGAATCAGAGAGGAGCCACAAATTTCCTTCCACCCAGCGTTCCCCCAAGTCTCCCGATAAGAATGATACCTCACTGGTGTGGGTAGGCCTAGCGCCCGTGACAGGAAATGCCGCAAAACGCAACGTGCACACATCACATTTTTTGAAAGAAAACAGAGCTGTTTTTTGCAAAGTGCCTACCTGTAGATTTTGGCCTCTAGCTCAGCCGGCACCTAGGGAAACCTACCAATCCTGTGCATTTCTGAAAACTAGAGACCTAGGGGAATCCAAGATAGGGTGACTTGTGGGGCTCTGACCAGGTTCTGTTACCCAGAATCCTTTGCAAACCTCAACATTTGGCTAAAAAAACACATTTTCCTCACATTTTGGTGACAGAAAGTTCTGGAATCAGAGAGGAGCCACAAATGTTCTTCCACCCAGCGTTCCCCCAAGTCTCCCGATAAAAATGATACCTCACTTGTGTGGGTAGGCCTAGCGCCCGCAACAGGAAATGCCCCAAAGCATAACGTGGACACATCCCATTTTTCGACAGAAAACAGAGCTGTTTTTTGCAAAGTGCCTACCTGTAGATTTTGGCCTCTAGCTCAGCCGGCACCTAGGGAAACCTGCCAAACCTGTGCATTTCTCAAATCTAGAGACCTAGGGGAATCCAAGATGGGGTGACTTGTGGGGCTCTGACCAGGTTTTGTTACCCAGAATCCTTTGCAAACCTCAAAATTTGGCTAAAAAAACACATTTTCCTCACATTTTGGTGACAGAAAGTTCTGGAATCAGAGAGGAGCCACAAATTTCCTTCCACCCAGCGTTCCCCCAAGTCTCCCGATAAAAATGATACCTCACTTGTGTGGGTAGGCCTAGCGCCCGTGACAGGAAATGTCCCAAAACGCAACGTGGACACATCACATTTTTTTAAAGAAAATAGAGATGTCTTTTGCAAAGTGCCTACCTGTAGATTTTGGCCTCTAGCTCAGCCGGCACCTAGGGAAACCTACCAAACCTGTGCATTTTTTAAAACTAGAGACCTACGGGAATCCAAGATGGGGTGACTTGTGGGGCTCTGACCAGGTTCTGTTACGCAGAATCCTTTGCAAACCTCAAAAATTGGCTAAAAAAACACGTTTTCCTCACATTTTGGTGACAGAAAGTTCTGGAATCAGAGAGGAGCCACAAATGTTCTTCCACCCAGCGTTCGCCCCTAGTCTCCCGATAAAAATGATACCTCACTTGTGTGGGTAGGCCTAGCGCCCGCGACAGGAAATGCCCCAAAGCATAACGTGGACACATCCCATTTTTCGACAGAAAACATAGCTGTTTTTTGCAAAGTGCCTACCTGTAGATTTTGGCCTCTAGCTCAGCCGGCACCTAGGGAAACCTGCCAAACCTGTGCATTTCTCAAATCTAGAGACCTAGGGGAATCCAAGATGGGGTGACTTGTGGGGCTCTGACCAGGTTCTGTTACCCAGAATCCTTTGCAAACCTCAACATTTGGCTAAAAAAACACATGTTCCTCACATTTTGGTGACAGAAAGTTCTGGAATCAGAGAGGAGCCACAAATTTCCTTCCACCCAGCGTTCCCCCAAGTCTCCCGATACAAATGATACCTCACTTGTGTGGGTAGGCCTAGCGCCTGTGACAGGAAATGCCCAAAACTCAACGTGGACACATCACATTCATTGAACAGAGTTGTTTTTTGCAAAGTGCCTACCTGTAGATTTTGTCCTCTAGCTCAGCCGGCACCCGGGGAAACGCAGCAAACCAGCGCATTTTTGAAAACTAGAAACCCAGGGGAATCCAAGATGGGGTGGCTTGCGGGGCTCTGACCAGGTTATGATACCCAGAATCCTTTGCAAACATCAAAATTTAAAGAAAAAAAACACATTTTCCTCACATTTTCGGGACAGAAAGTTCTGGAATCAGAGAGGAGCCACAAATTTCTTTCCACCCAGCACTCCCCCAAGTCTCCCGATACAAATGATACCTCACTTGGGTGGGTAGGCCTAGCGCCCGCGACAGGAAATGCCCCAAAACGCAACGTGCACACATCACATTTTTTGAAAGAAAACAGAGGTGTTTTTTGCAAAGTGCCTACATGTAGATTTTGCCCTCTAGCTCAGCCGGCACCTAGGGAAACATACCAAACCTGTGCATTTCTGAAAACTAGAGACCTAGGGGAATCCAAGATGGGGTGACTTGTGGGGCTCTGACCAGGTTCTGTTACCCAGAATCCTTTGCAAACCTCAACATTTGGCCAAAAAAACACATTTTTCTCACATTTTGGTGACATAAAGTTCTGGAATCAGAGAGGAGCCACAAATTTCCTTCCACCCAGCGTTCCCCCAAGTCTCCCGATAAGAATGATACCTCACTTGTGTGGGTAGGCCTAGCTCCCGCGACAGGAAATGCCCCAAAACGCAATGTGCACACATCACATTTTTTTAAAGGAAACAGGTGTTTTTTGCAAAGTGCCTACCTGTAGATTTTGGCCTCTAGCTCAGGCGGCACCTAGGGAAACCTACCAAACCTGTGCATTTCTGAAAACTAGAGACCTGGGGGAATCCAAGATGGGGTGACTTGTGGGGCTCTGACCAGGTTTTGTTACCCAGAATCCTTTGCAAACCTCAAAATTTGGCTAAAAAAACACATTTTCCTCACATTTTGGTGACAGAAAGTTCTGGAATCAGAGAGGAGCCACACATTTCCTTCCACCCAGCGTTCCTCCAAGTCTCCCGATAAAAATGATACCTCACTTGTATGGGTAGGCCTAGCGCCCGCAACAGGAAATGCCCCAAAGCATAACGTGGACACATCCCATTTTTCGACAGAAAACAGAGCTGTTTTTTGCAAAGTGCCTACCTGTAGATTTTGGCCTCTAGCTCAGCCGGCACCTAGGGAAACCTGCCAAACCTGTGCATTTCTCAAATCTAGAGACCTAGGGGAATCCAAGATGGGGTGACTTGTGGGGCTCTGACCAGGTTTTGTTACCCAGAATCCTTTGCAAACCTCAAAATTTGGCTAAAAAAACACATTTTCCTCACATTTTGGTGACAGAAAGTTCTGGAATCAGAGAGGAGCCACAAATTTCCTTCCACCCAGCGTTCCCCCAAGTCTCCCGATAAGAATGATACCTCACTGGTGTGGGTAGGCCTAGCGCCCGCGACAGGAAATGCCGCAAAACGCAACGTGCACACATCACATTTTTTTAAAGAAAACGGAGCTGTTTTTTGCAAAGTGCCTACCTGTAGATTTTGGCCTCTAGCTCAGCCGGCACCTAGGGCAACCTACCAATACTGTGCATTTCTGAAAACTAGAGACCTAGGGGAATCCAAGATGGGGTGACTTGTGGGGCTCTGACCAGGTTCTGTTACCCAGAATCCTTTGCAAACCTCAACATTTGGCTAAAAAAACATATTTTCCTCACATTTTGGTGACAGAAAGTTCTGGAATCAGAGAGGAGCCACAAATTTCCTTCCACCCAGCGTTCCTCCAAGTCTCCCGATAAAAATGAAACCTCACTTGTGTGGGTAGGTTTGCGCCCACGACAGGAAATGCCCCAAAACGCAACGTGAACACATCACATTTTTTGAAAGAAAACAGAGGTGTTTTTTGCAAAGTGCCTACCTGTAGATTTTGGCCTCTAGCTCAGCCGGCACCTAGGGAAACCTACCAAACCTGTGCATTTCTGAAAACTAGAGACCTAGGGGAATCCAAGATGGGGTGACTTGTGGGGCTCTGACCAAGTTCTGTTACCCAGAATCCTTTGCAAACCTCAAAATTTGGCTAAAAAACACATTTTCCTCACATTTTGGTGACAGAAAGTTCTGGAATCAGAGAGGAGCCACAAATGTTCTTCCACCCAGCGTTCCCCCAAGTCTCCCGATAAAAATGATACCTCACTTGTGTGGGTAGGCCTAGCGCCCGCGACAGGAAATGCCCCAAAGCATAACGTGGACACATCCCATTTTTCGACAGAAAACAGAGCTGTTTTTTGCAAAGTGCCTACCTGTAGATTTTGGCCTCTAGCTCAGCCGGCACCTAGGGAAACCTGCCAAACCTGTGCATTTCTCAAATCTAGAGACCTAGGGGAATCCAGGATGGGGTGACTTGTGGGGCTCTGACCAGGTTCTGTTACCCAGAATCCTTTGCAAACCTCAACATTTGGCTAAAAAAACACATTTTCCTCACATTTTGGTGACAGAAAGTTCTGGAATCAGAGAGGAGCCACAAATTTCCTTCCACCCAGCGTTCCCCCAAGTCTCCCGATAAAAATGATACCTCACTTGTGTGGGTAGGCCTAGCGCCCGCGACAGGAAATGCTCCAAAGCACAACGTGGACACATCCCATTTTTTGACAGAAAACAGAGCTGTTTTTTGCAAAGTGCCTACCTGTAGATTTTGGCCTCTAGCTCAGCCGGCACCTAGGGAAACCTGCCAAACCTGTGCATTTCTCAAATCTAGAGACCTAGGGGAATCCAGGATGGGGTGACTTGTGGGGCTCTGACCAGGTTCTGTTACCCAGAATCCTTTGCAAACCTCAACATTTGGCTAAAAAAACACATTTTCCTCACATTTTGGTGACAGAAAGTTCTGGAATCAGAGAGGAGCCACAAATTTCGTTCCACCCAGCGTTCCCCCAAGTCTCCCGATAAGAATGATACCTCACTTGTGTGGGTAGGCCTAGCTCCCGCGACAGGAAATGCCCCAAAACGCAATGTGCACACATCACATTTTTTTAAAGGAAACAGGTTTTTTTTGCAAAGTGCCTACCTGTAGATTTTGGCCTCTAGCTCAGCCGGCACCTAGGGAAACCGACCAAACCTGTGCATTTCTGAAAACTAGAGACCTAGGGGAATCCAAGATGGGGTGACTTGTGGGGCTCTGACCAGGTTCTGTTACACAGAATCCTTCGCAAACCTCAAAATTTGGCCAAAAAAACACATTTTCCTCACATTTTAGTGACAGAAAGTTCTGGAATCAGAGAGGAGCCACAAATTTCCTTCCACCCAGCGTTCCCCCAAGTCTCCCGATAAAAATGAAACCTCACTTGTGTGGGTAGACCTAGCGCCCGCAACAGGAAATGTCCCAAAACGCAACGTGGACACATCACATTTTTTTAAAGAAAATAGAGGCGTCTTTTGCAAAGTGCCTACCTGTAGATTTTGTCCTCTAGCTCAGCCGGCACCTAGGGAAACCTACCAAACCTGTGCATTTTTTAAAACTAGAGACCTACGGGAATCCAAGATGGGGTGACTTGTGGGGCTCTGACCAGGTTTTGTTACCCAGAATCCTTTGCAAACCTCAAAATTTGGCTAAAAAAACACATTTTCCTCACATTTTGGTGAAAGAAAGTTCTGGAATCAGAGAGGAGCCACAAATTTCCTTCCACCCAGCGTTCCCCCAAGTCTCCCGATAAGAATGATACCTCACTGGTGTGGGTAGGCCTAGCGCCCGTGACAGGAAATGCCGCAAAACGCAACGTGCACACATCACATTTTTTGAAAGAAAACAGAGCTGTTTTTTGCAAAGTGCCTACCTGTAGATTTTGGCCTCTAGCTCAGCCGGCACCTAGGGAAACCTACCAATCCTGTGCATTTCTGAAAACTAGAGACCTAGGGGAATCCAAGATAGGGTGACTTGTGGGGCTCTGACCAGGTTCTGTTACCCAGAATCCTTTGCAAACCTCAACATTTGGCTAAAAAAACACTTTTTCCTCACATTTTGGTGACAGAAAGTTCTGGAATCAGAGAGGAGCCACAAATGTTCTTCCACCCAGCGTTCCCCCAAGTCTCCCGATAAAAATGATACCTCACTTGTGTGGGTAGGCCTAGCGCCCGCAACAGGAAATGCCCCAAAGCATAACGTGGACACATCCCATTTTTCGACAGAAAACAGAGCTGTTTTTTGCAAAGTGCCTACCTGTAGATTTTGGCCTCTAGCTCAGCCGGCACCTAGGGAAACCTGCCAAACCTGTGCATTTCTCAAATCTAGAGACCTAGGGGAATCCAAGATGGGGTGACTTGTGGGGCTCTGACCAGGTTTTGTTACCCAGAATCCTTTGCAAACCTCAAAATTTGGCTAAAAAAACACATTTTCCTCACATTTTGGTGACAGAAAGTTCTGGAATCAGAGAGGAGCCACAAATTTCCTTCCACCCAGCGTTCCCCCAAGTCTCCCGATAAAAATGATACCTCACTTGTGTGGGTAGGCCTAGCGCCCGCGACAGGAAATGCTCCAAAGCACAACGTGGACACATCCCATTTTTTGACAGAAAACAGAGCTGTTTTTTGCAAAGTGCCTACCTGTAGATTTTGGCCTCTAGCTCAGCCGGCACCTAGGGAAACCTACCAATACTGTGCATTTCTGAAAACTAGAGACCTAGGGGAATCCAAGATGGGGTGACTTGTGGGGCTCTGACCAGGTTCTGTTACCCAGAATCCTTTGCAAACCTAAATATTTGGCTAAAAAAACACATTTTCCTCACATTTTGGTGACAGAAAGTTCTGGAATCAGAGAGGAGCCACAAATGTTCTTCCACCCAGCGTTCCCCCAAGTCTCCCGATAAAAATGATACCTCACTTGTGTGGGTAGGCCTAGCTCCCGCGACAGGAAATGCCCCAAAACGCAATGTGCACACATCACATTTTTTTAAAGGAAACAGGTGTTTTTTGCAAAGTGCCTACCTGTAGATTTTGGCCTCTAGCTCAGGCGGCACCTAGGGAAACCTACCAAACCTGTGCATTTCTGAAAACTAGAGACCTGGGGGAATCCAAGATGGGGTGACTTGTGGGGCTCTGACCAGGTTTTGTTACCCAGAATCCTTTGCAAACCTCAAAATTTGGCTAAAAAAACACATTTTCCTCACATTTTGGTGACAGAAAGTTCTGGAATCAGAGAGGAGCCACAAATTTCCTTCCACCCAGCGTTCCTCCAAGTCTCCCGATAAAAATGATACCTCACTTGTATGGGTAGGCCTAGCGCCCGCAACAGGAAATGCCCCAAAGCATAACGTGGACACATCCCATTTTTCGACAGAAAACAGAGCTGTTTTTTGCAAAGTGCCTACCTGTAGATTTTGGCCTCTAGCTCAGCCGGCACCTAGGGAAACCTGCCAAACCTGTGCATTTCTCAAATCTAGAGACCTAGGGGAATCCAAGATGGGGTGACTTGTGGGGCTCTGACCAGGTTTTGTTACCCAGAATCCTTTGCAAACCTCAAAATTTGGCTAAAAAAACACATTTTCCTCACATTTTGGTGACAGAAAGTTCTGGAATCAAAGAGGAGCCACAAATTTCCTTCCACCCAGCGTTCCCCCAAGTCTCCCGATAAGAATGATACCTCACTGGTGTGGGTAGGCCTAGCGCCCGCGACAGGAAATGCCGCAAAACGCAACGTGCACACATCACATTTTTTTAAAGAAAACGGAGCTGTTTTTTGCAAAGTGCCTACCTGTAGATTTTGGCCTCTAGCTCAGCCGGCACCTAGGGCAACCTACCAATACTGTGCATTTCTGAAAACTAGAGACCTAGGGGAATCCAAGATGGGGTGACTTGTGGGGCTCTGACCAGGTTCTGTTACCCAGAATCCTTTGCAAACCTCAACATTTGGCTAAAAAAACATATTTTCCTCACATTTTGGTGACAGAAAGTTCTGGAATCAGAGAGGAGCCACAAATTTCCTTCCACCCAGCGTTCCTCCAAGTCTCCCGATAAAAATGAAACCTCACTTGTGTGGGTAGGTTTGCGCCCACGACAGGAAATGCCCCAAAACGCAACGTGAACACATCACATTTTTTGAAAGAAAACAGAGGTGTTTTTTGCAAAGTGCCTACCTGTAGATTTTGGCCTCTAGCTCAGCCGGCACCTAGGGAAACCTACCAAACCTGTGCATTTCTGAAAACTAGAGACCTAGGGGAATCCAAGATGGGGTGACTTGTGGGGCTCTGACCAAGTTCTGTTACCCAGAATCCTTTGCAAACCTCAAAATTTGGCTAAAAAACACATTTTCCTCACATTTTGGTGACAGAAAGTTCTGGAATCAGAGAGGAGCCACAAATGTTCTTCCACCCAGCGTTCCCCCAAGTCTCCCGATAAAAATGATACCTCACTTGTGTGGGTAGGCCTAGCGCCCGCGACAGGAAATGCCCCAAAGCATAACGTGGACACATCCCATTTTTCGACAGAAAACAGAGCTGTTTTTTGCAAAGTGCCTACCTGTAGATTTTGGCCTCTAGCTCAGCCGGCACCTAGGGAAACCTGCCAAACCTGTGCATTTCTCAAATCTAGAGACCTAGGGGAATCCAGGATGGGGTGACTTGTGGGGCTCTGACCAGGTTCTGTTACCCAGAATCCTTTGCAAACCTCAACATTTGGCTAAAAAAACACATTTTCCTCACATTTTGGTGACAGAAAGTTCTGGAATCAGAGAGGAGCCACAAATTTCCTTCCACCCAGCGTTCCCCCAAGTCTCCCGATAAGAATGATACCTCACTTGTGTGGGTAGGCCTAGCTCCCGCGACAGGAAATCCCCCAAAACGCAATGTGCACACATCACATTTTTTTAAAGGAAACAGGTTTTTTTTGCAAAGTGCCTACCTGTAGATTTTGGCCTCTAGCTCAGCCGGCACCTAGGGAAACCGACCAAACCTGTGCATTTCTGAAAACTAGAGACCTAGGGGAATCCAAAATGGGGTGACTTGTGGGGCTCTGACCAGGTTCTGTTACACAGAATCCTTCGCAAACCTCAAAATTTGGCCAAAAAAACACATTTTCCTCACATTTTAGTGACAGAAAGTTCTGGAATCAGAGAGGAGCCACAAATTTCCTTCCACCCAGCGTTCCCCCAAGTCTCCCGATAAAAATGAAACCTCACTTGTGTGGGTAGACCTAGCGCCCGCAACAGGAAATGTCCCAAAACGCAACGTGGACACATCACATTTTTTTAAAGAAAATAGAGGCGTCTTTTGCAAAGTGCCTACCTGTAGATTTTGTCCTCTAGCTCAGCCGGCACCTAGGGAAACCTACCAAACCTGTGCATTTTTGAAAACTAGAGACCTACGGGAATCCAAGATGGGGTGACTTGTGGGGCTCTGACCAGGTTTTGTTACCCAGAATCCTTTGCAAACCTCAAAATTTGGCTAAAAAAACACATTTTCCTCACATTTTGGTGAAAGAAAGTTCTGGAATCAGAGAGGAGCCACAAATTTCCTTCCACCCAGCGTTCCCCCAAGTCTCCCGATAAGAATGATACCTCACTGGTGTGGGTAGGCCTAGCGCCCGTGACAGGAAATGCCGCAAAACGCAACGTGCACACATCACATTTTTTGAAAGAAAACAGAGCTGTTTTTTGCAAAGTGCCTACCTGTAGATTTTGGCCTCTAGCTCAGCCGGCACCTAGGGAAACCTACCAATCCTGTGCATTTCTGAAAACTAGAGACCTAGGGGAATCCAAGATAGGGTGACTTGTGGGGCTCTGACCAGGTTCTGTTACCCAGAATCCTTTGCAAACCTCAACATTTGGCTAAAAAAACACTTTTTCCTCACATTTTGGTGACAGAAAGTTCTGGAATCAGAGAGGAGCCACAAATGTTCTTCCACCCAGCGATCCCCCAAGTCTCCCAATAAAAATTATACCTCACTTGTGTGGGTAGGCCTAGCGCCCGCAACAGGAAATGCCCCAAAGCATAACGTGGACACATCCCATTTTTCGACAGAAAACAGAGCTGTTTTTTGCAAAGTGCCTACCTGTAGATTTTGGCCTCTAGCTCAGCCGGCACCTAGGGAAACCTGCCAAACCTGTGCATTTCTCAAATCTAGAGACCTAGGGGAATCCAAGATGGGGTGACTTGTGGGGCTCTGACCAGGTTTTGTTACCCAGAATCCTTTGCAAACCTCAAAATTTGGCTAAAAAAACACATTTTCCTCACATTTTGGTGACAGAAAGTTCTGGAATCAGAGAGGAGCCACAAATTTCCTTCCACCCAGCGTTCCCCCAAGTCTCCCGATAAAAATGATACCTCACTTGTGTGGGTAGGCCTAGCGCCCGTGACAGGAAATGCCGCAAAACGCAACGTGCACACATCACATTTTTTTAAAGAAAACTGAGGTGTTTTTTGCAAAGTGCCTACCTGAAGATTTTGGCCTCTAGCTCAGCCGGGACCTAGGAAAACCTACCAAACCTGTGCATTTCTGAAAACTAGAGACCTAGGGGAATCCAAGATGGGGTGACTTGTGGGGCTCTGACCAGGTTCTGTTACCCAGAATCCTTTGCAAACCTCAAAATTTGGCCAAAAAAACACATTTTCCTCACATTTTGGTGACAGAAAGTTCTGGAATCAGAGAGGAGCCACAAATTTCCTTCCACCCAGCGTTCCCCCAAGTCTCCTGATAAAAATGAAACCTCACTTGTGTGGGTAGACCTAGCGCTCGCAACAGGAAATGTCCCAAAACGCAACGTGGACACATCACATTTTTTTAAAGAAAATAGAGGTGTCTTTTGCAAAGTGCCTACCTGTAGATTTTGGCCTCTAGCTCAGCCGGCACCTAGGGAAACACACCAAACCTGTGCATTTTTTAAAACTAGAGACCTACGGGAATCCAAGATGGGGTGACTTGTGGGGCTCTGACCAGGTTCTGTTACGCAGAATCCTTTGCAAACCTCAAAAATTGGCTAAAAAAACACGTTTTCCTCACATTTTGGTGACAGAAAGTTCTGGAATCAGAGAGGAGCCACAAATGTTCTTCCACCCAGCGTTCCCCCCTAGTCTCCCGATAAAAATGATACCTCACTTGTGTGGGTAGGCCTAGCGCCCGCGACAGGAAATGCCCCAAAGCATAACGTCGACACATCCCATTTTTCGACAGAAAACATAGCTGTTTTTTGCAAAGTGCCTACCTGTAGATTTTGGCCTCTAGCTCAGCCGGCACCGATGGAAACCTGCCAAACCTGTGCATTTCTCAAATCTAGAGACCTAGGGGAATCCAAGATGGGGTGACTTGTGGGGCTCTGACCAGGTTTTGTTACCCAGAATCCTTTGCAAACCTCAAAATTTGGCTAAAAAAACACATTTTCCTCACATTTTGGTGACAGAAAGTTCTGGAATCAGAGAGGAGCCACAAATTTCCTTCCACCCAGCGTTCCCCCAAGTCTCCCGATAAGAATGATACCTCACTGGTGTGGGTAGGCCTAGCGCCCGCGACAGGAAATGCCACAAAACGCAACGTGCACACATCACATTTTTTGAAAGAAAACAGAGCTGTTTTTTGCAAAGTGCCTACCTGTAGATTTTGGCCTCTAGCTCAGCCGGCACCTAGGGCAACCTACCAATCCTGTGCATTTCTGAAAACTAGAGACCTAGGGGAATCCAAGATAGGGTGACTTGTGGGGCTCTGACCAGGTTCTGTTACCCAGAATCCTTTGCAAACCTCAACATTTGGCTAAAAAAACAAATTTTCCTCACATTTTGGTGACAGAAAGTTCTGGAATCAGAGAGGAGCCACAAATGTTCTTCCACCCAGCGTTCCCCCAAGTCTCCCGATAAAAATGATACCTCACTTGTGTGGGTAGGCCTAGCGCCCGCAACAGGAAATGCCCCAAAGCATAACGTGGACACATCCCATTTTTCGACAGAAAACAGAGCTGTTTTTTGCAAAGTGCCTACCTGTAGATTTTGGCCTCTAGCTCAGCCGGCACCTAGGGAAACCTGCCAAACCTGTGCATTTCTCAAATCTAGAGACCTAGGGGAATCCAAGATGGGGTGACTTGTGGGGCTCTGACCAGGTTTTGTTACCCAGAATCCTTTGCAAACCTCAAAATTTGGCTAAAAAAACACATTTTCCTCACATTTTGGTGACAGAAAGTTCTGGAATCAGAGAGGAGCCACAAATTTCCTTCCACCCAGCGTTCCCCCAAGTCTCCCGATAAAAATGATACCTCACTTGTGTGGGTAGGCCTAGCGCCCGTGACAGGAAATGCCGCAAAACGCAACGTGCACACATCACATTTTTTTAAAGAAAACTGAGGTGTTTTTTGCAAAGTGCCTTCCTGAAGATTTTGGCCTCTAGCTCAGCCGGCACCTAGGGAAACCTACCAAACCTGTGCATTTCTGAAAACTAGAGACCGAGGGGAATCCAAGATGGGGTGACTTGTGGGGCTCTGACCAGGTTCTGTTACCAAGAATCCTTTGCAAACCTCAAAATTTGGCCAAAAAAACACATTTTCCTAACATTTTTGTGACAGAAAGTTGTGGAATCAGAGAGGAGCCACAAATTTCCTCCACCCAGCGTTCCCCCAAGTCTCCTGATAAAAATGAAACCTCACTTGTGTGGGTAGACCTAGCGCCCGCAACAGGAAATGTCCCAAAACGCAACGTGGACACATCACATTTTTTTAAAGAAAATAGAGATGTCTTTTGCAAAGTGCCTACCTGTAGATTTTGGCCTCTAGCTCAGCCGGCACCTAGGGAAACCTACCAAACCTGTGCATTTTTTAAAACTAGAGACCTACGGGAATCCAAGATGGGGTGACTTGTGGGGCTCTGACCAGGTTCTGTTACGCAGAATCCTTTGCAAACCTCAAAAATTGGCTAAAAAAACACGTTTTCCTCACATTTTGGTGACAGAAAGTTCTGGAATCAGAGAGGAGCCACAAATGTTCTTCCACCCAGCGTTCGCCCCTAGTCTCCCGATAAAAATGATACCTCACTTGTGTGGGTAGGCCTAGCGCCCGCAACAGGAAATGCCCCAAAGCATAACGTGGACACATCCCATTTTTCGACAGAAAACAGAGCTGTTTTTTGCAAAGTGCCTACCTGTAGATTTTGGCCTCTAGCTCAGCCGGCACCTAGGGAAACCTGCCAAACCTGTGCATTTCTCAAATCTAGAGACCTAGGGGAATCCAAGATGGGGTGACTTGTGGGGCTCTGACCAAGTTTTGTTACCCAGAATCCTTTGCAAACCTCAAAATTTGGCTAAAAAAACACATTTTCCTCACATTTTGGTGACAGAAAGTTCTGGAATCAGAGAGGAGCCACAAATTTCCTTCCACCCAGCGTTCCCCCAAGTCTCCCGATAAAAATGATACCTCACTTGTGTGGGTAGGCATAGCGCCCGGGACAGGAAATGCCGCAAAACGCAACGTGCACACATCACATTTCTTTAAAGAAAACTGAGGTGTTTTTTGCACAGTGCCTACCTGAAGATTTTGGCCTCTAGCTCAGCCGGCACCTAGGGAAACCTACCAAACCTGTGCATTTCTGAAAACTAGAGACCTAGGGGAATCCAAGATGGGGTGACTTGTGGGGCTCTGACCAGGTTCTGTTACCCAGAATCCTTTGCAAACCTCAACATTTGGCTAAAAAAACACATTTTCCTCACATTTTGGTGACAGAAAGTTCTGGAATCAGAGAGGAGCCACAAATGTTCTTCCACCCAGCGTTCCCCCAAGTCTCCCGATAAAAATGATACCTCACTTGTGTGGGTAGGCCTAGCGCCCGCGACAGGAAATGCCCCAAAGCATAACGTGGACACATCCCATTTTTCGACAGAAAACAGAGCTGTTTTTTGCAAAGTGACTACCTGTAGATTTTGGCCTCTAGCTCAGCCGGCACCTAGGGAAACCTGCCAAACCTGTGCATTTCTCAAATCTAGAGACCTAGGGGAATCCAAGATGGGGTGACTTGTGGGGCTCTGACCAGGTTCTGTTACCCAGAATCCTTTGCAAACCTCAAAATTTGGCTAAAAAAACACATTTTCCTCACATTTTGTTGACAGAAAGTTCTGGAATCAGAGAGGAGCCACAACTTTCCTTCCACCCAGCGTTCCCCCAAGTCTCCCGATAAAAATGATACTTCACTTGTGTGGGTAGGCCTAGCGCCCGCGACAGGAAATGCTCCAAAGCACAACGTGGACACATCCCATTTTTTGACAGAAAACAGAGCTGTTTTTTGCAAAGTGCCTACCTGTAGATTTTGGCCTCTAGCTCAGCCGGCACCTAGGGAAACCTGCCAAACCTGTGCATTTCTCAAATCTAGAGACCTAGGGGAATGCAAGATGGGGTGACTTGTGGGGCTCTGACCAGGTTCTGTTACCCAGAATCCTTTGCAAACCTCAACATTTGGCTAAAAAAACACATGTTCCTCACATTTTGGTGACAGAAAGTTCTGGAATCAGAGAGGAGCCACAAATTTCCTTCCACCCAGCGTTCCCCCAAGTCTCCCGATACAAATGATACCTCACTTGTGTGGGTAGGCCTAGCGCCCGTGACAGGAAATGCCCAAAACTCAACGTGGACACATCACATTCATTGAACAGAGTTGTTTTTTGCAAAGTGCCTACCTGTAGATTTTGTCCTCTAGCTCAGCCGGCACCCGGGGAAACCTAGCAAACCAGCGCATTTTTGAAAACTAGAAACCCAGGGGAATCCAAGATGGGGTGGCTTGCGGGGCTCTGACCAGGTTATGTTACCCAGAATCCTTTGCAAACCTCAAAAATTGGCTAAAAAAACACGTTTTCCTCACATTTTGGTGACAGAAAGTTCTGGAATCAGAGAGGAGCCACAAATGTTCTTCCACCCAGCGTTCCCCCCTAGTCTCCCGATAAAAATGATACCTCACTTGTGTGGGTAGGCCTAGCGCCCGCGACAGGAAATGCCCCAAAGCATAACGTCGACACATCCCATTTTTCGACAGAAAACATAGCTGTTTTTTGCAAAGAGCCTACCTGTAGATTTTGGCCTCTAGCTCAGCCGGCACCGATGGAAACCTGCCAAACCTGTGCATTTCTCAAATCTAGAGACCTAGGGGAATCCAAGATGGGGTGACTTGTGGGGCTCTGACCAGGTTTTGTTACCCAGAATCCTTTGCAAACCTCAAAATTTGGCTAAAAAAACACATTTTCCTCACATTTTGGTGACAGAAAGTTCTGGAATCAGAGAGGAGCCACAAATTTCCTTACACCCAGCGTTCCCCCAAGTCTCCCGATAAGAATGATACCTCACTGGTGTGGGTAGGCCTAGCGCCCGCGACAGGAAATGCCGCAAAACGCAACGTGCACACATCACATTTTTTTAAAGAAAACAGAGCTGTTTTTTGCAAAGTGCCTACCTGTAGATTTTGGCCTCTAGCTCAGCCGGCACCTAGGGCAACCTACCAATCCTGTGCATTTCTGAAAACTAGAGACCTAGGGGAATCCAAGATAGGGTGACTTGTGGGGCTCTGACCAGGTTCTGTTACCCAGAATCCTTTGCAAACCTCAACATTTGGCTAAAAAAACAAATTTTCCTCACATTTTGGTGACAGAAAGTTCTGGAATCAGAGAGGAGCCACAAATGTTCTTCCACCCAGCGTTCCCCCAAGTCTCCCGATAAAAATGATACCTCACTTGTGTGGGTAGGCCTAGCGCCCGCAACAGGAAATGCCCCAAAGCATAACGTGGACACATCCCATTTTTCGACAGAAAACAGAGCTGTTTTTTGCAAAGTGCCTACCTGTAGATTTTGGCCTCTAGCTCAGCCGGCACCTAGGGAAACCTGCCAAACCTGTGCATTTCTCAAATCTAGAGACCTAGGGGAATCCAAGATGGGGTGACTTGTGGGGCTCTGACCAGGTTTTGTTACCCAGAATCCTTTGCAAACCTCAAAATTTGGCTAAAAAAACACATTTTCCTCACATTTTGGTGACAGAAAGTTCTGGAATCAGAGAGGAGCCACAAATTTCCTTCCACCCAGCGTTCCCCCAAGTCTCCCGATAAAAATGATACCTCACTTGTGTGGGTATGCCTAGCGCCCGTGACAGGAAATGCCGCAAAACGCAACGTGCACACATCACATTTTTTTAAAGAAAACTGAGGTGTTTTTTGCAAAGTGCCTTCCTGAAGATTTTGGCCTCTAGCTCAGCCGGCACCTAGGGAAACCTACCAAACCTGTGCATTTCTGAAAACTAGAGACCTAGGGGAATCCAAGATGGGGTGACTTGTGGGGCTCTGACCAGGTTCTGTTACCCAGAATCCTTTGCAAACCTCAAAATTTGGCCAAAAAAACACATTTTCCTAACATTTTGGTGACAGAAAGTTGTGGAATCAGAGAGGAGCCACAAATTTCCTCCACCCAGCGTTCCCCCAAGTCTCCTGATAAAAATGAAACCTCACTTGTGTGGGTAGACCTAGCGCCCGCAACAGGAAATGTCCCAAAACGCAACGTGGACACATCACATTTTTTTAAAGAAAATAGAGATGTCTTTTGCAAAGTGCCTACCTGTAGATTTTGGCCTCTAGCTCAGCCGGCACCTAGGGAAACCTACCAAACCTGTGCATTTTTTAAAACTAGAGACCGACGGGAATCCAAGATGGGGTGACTTGTGGGGCTCTGACCAGGTTCTGTTACGCAGAATCCTTTGCAAACCTCAAAAATTGGCTAAAAAAACACGTTTTCCTCACATTTTGGTGACAGAAAGTTCTGGAATCAGAGAGGAGCCACAAATGTTCTTCCACCCAGCGTTCGCCCCTAGTCTCCCGATAAAAATGATACCTCACTTGTGTGGGTAGGCCTAGCGCCCGCAACAGGAAATGCCCCAAAGCATAACGTGGACACATCCCATTTTTCGACAGAAAACAGAGCTGTTTTTTGCAAAGTGCCTACCTGTAGATTTTGGCCTCTAGCTCAGCCGGCACCTAGGGAAACCTGCCAAACCTGTGCATTTCTCAAATCTAGAGACCTAGGGGAATCCAAGATGGGGTGACTTGTGGGGCTCTGACCAAGTTTTGTTACCCAGAATCCTTTGCAAACCTCAAAATTTGGCTAAAAAAACACATTTTCCTCACATTTTGGTGACAGAAAGTTCTGGAATCAGAGAGGAGCCACAAATTTCCTTCCACCCAGCGTTCCCCCAAGTCTCCCGATAAAAATGATACCTCACTTGTGTGGGTAGGCATAGCGCCCGGGACAGGAAATGCCGCAAAACGCAACGTGCACACATCACATTTCTTTAAAGAAAACTGAGGTGTTTTTTGCACAGTGCCTACCTGAAGATTTTGGCCTCTAGCTCAGCCGGCACCTAGGGAAACCTACCAAACCTGTGCATTTCTGAAAACTAGAGACCTAGGGGAATCCAAGATGGGGTGACTTGTGGGGCTCTGACCAGGTTTTGTTACCCAGAATCCTTTGCAAACCTCAAAATTTGGCTAAAAAAACACATTTTCCTCACATTTTGGTGACAGAAAGTTCTGGAATCAGAGAGGAGCCACAAATTTCCTTCCACCCAGCGTTCCCCCAAGTCTCCCGATAAAAATGATACCTCACTTGTGTGGGTAGGCCTAGCGCCCGTGACAGGAAATGCCGCAAAACGCAACGTGCACACATCACATTTTTTTAAAGAAAACTGAGGTGTTTTTTGCAAAGTGCCTTCCTGAAGATTTTGGCCTCTAGCTCAGCCGGCACCTAGGGAAACCTACCAAACCTGTGCATTTCTGAAAACTAGAGACCTAGGGGAATCCAAGATGGGGTGACTTGTGGGGCTCTGACCAGGTTCTGTTACCAAGAATCCTTTGCAAACCTCAAAATTTGGCCAAAAAAACACATTTTCCTAACATTTTTGTGACAGAAAGTTGTGGAATCAGAGAGGAGCCACAAATTTCCTCCACCCAGCGTTCCCCCAAGTCTCCTGATAAAAATGAAACCTCACTTGTGTGGGTAGACCTAGCGCCCGCAACAGGAAATGTCCCAAAACGCAACGTGGACACATCACATTTTTTTAAAGAAAATAGAGATGTCTTTTGCAAAGTGCCTACCTGTAGATTTTGGCCTCTAGCTCAGCCGGCACCTAGGGAAACCTACCAAACCTGTGCATTTTTTAAAACTAGAGACCTACGGGAATCCAAGATGGGGTGACTTGTGGGGCTCTGACCAGGTTCTGTTACGCAGAATCCTTTGCAAACCTCAAAAATTGGCTAAAAAAACACGTTTTCCTCACATTTTGGTGACAGAAAGTTCTGGAATCAGAGAGGAGCCACAAATGTTCTTCCACCCAGCGTTCGCCCCTAGTCTCCCGATAAAAATGATACCTCACTTGTGTGGGTAGGCCTAGCGCCCGCAACAGGAAATGCCCCAAAGCATAACGTGGACACATCCCATTTTTCGACAGAAAACAGAGCTGTTTTTTGCAAAGTGCCTACCTGTAGATTTTGGCCTCTAGCTCAGCCGGCACCTAGGGAAACCTGCCAAACCTGTGCATTTCTCAAATCTAGAGACCTAGGGGAATCCAAGATGGGGTGACTTGTGGGGCTCTGACCAAGTTTTGTTACCCAGAATCCTTTGCAAACCTCAAAATTTGGCTAAAAAAACACATTTTCCTCACATTTTGGTGACAGAAAGTTCTGGAATCAGAGAGGAGCCACAAATTTCCTTCCACCCAGCGTTCCCCCAAGTCTCCCGATAAAAATGATTCCTCACTTGTGTGGGTAGGCATAGCGCCCGGGACAGGAAATGCCGCAAAACGCAACGTGCACACATCACATTTCTTTAAAGAAAACTGAGGTGTTTTTTGCACAGTGCCTACCTGAAGATTTTGGCCTCTAGCTCAGCCGGCACCTAGGGAAACCTACCAAACCTGTGCATTTCTGAAAACTAGAGACCTAGGGGAATCCAAGATGGGGTGACTTGTGGGGCTCTGACCAGGTTCTGTTACCCAGAATCCTTTGCAAACCTCAACATTTGGCTAAAAAAACACATTTTCCTCACATTTTGGTGACAGAAAGTTCTGGAATCAGAGAGGAGCCACAAATGTTCTTCCACCCAGCGTTCCCCCAAGTCTCCCGATAAAAATGATACCTCACTTGTGTGGGTAGGCCTAGCGCCCGCGACAGGAAATGCCCCAAAGCATAACGTGGACACATCCCATTTTTCGACAGAAAACAGAGCTGTTTTTTGCAAAGTGACTACCTGTAGATTTTGGCCTCTAGCTCAGCCGGCACCTAGGGAAACCTGCCAAACCTGTGCATTTCTCAAATCTAGAGACCTAGGGGAATCCAAGATGGGGTGACTTGTGGGGCTCTGACCAGGTTCTGTTACCCAGAATCCTTTGCAAACCTCAAAATTTGGCTAAAAAAACACATTTTCCTCACATTTTGTTGACAGAAAGTTCTGGAATCAGAGAGGAGCCACAACTTTCCTTCCACCCAGCGTTCCCCCAAGTCTCCCGATAAAAATGATACTTCACTTGTGTGGGTAGGCCTAGCGCCCGCGACAGGAAATGCTCCAAAGCACAACGTGGACACATCCCATTTTTTGACAGAAAACAGAGCTGTTTTTTGCAAAGTGCCTACCTGTAGATTTTGGCCTCTAGCTCAGCCGGCACCTAGGGAAACCTGCCAAACCTGTGCATTTCTCAAATCTAGAGACCTAGGGGAATGCAAGATGGGGTGACTTGTGGGGCTCTGACCAGGTTCTGTTACCCAGAATCCTTTGCAAACCTCAACATTTGGCTAAAAAAACACATGTTCCTCACATTTTGGTGACAGAAAGTTCTGGAATCAGAGAGGAGCCACAAATTTCCTTCCACCCAGCGTTCCCCCAAGTCTCCCGATACAAATGATACCTCACTTGTGTGGGTAGGCCTAGCGCCCGTGACAGGAAATGCCCAAAACTCAACGTGGACACATCACATTCATTGAACAGAGTTGTTTTTTGCAAAGTGCCTACCTGTAGATTTTGTCCTCTAGCTCAGTCGGCACCCGGGGAAACCTAGCAAACCAGCGCATTTTTGAAAACTAGAAACCCAGGGGAATCCAAGATGGGGTGGCTTGCGGGGCTCTGACCAGGTTATGTTACCCAGAATCCTTTGCAAACCTCAAAAATTGGCTAAAAAAACACGTTTTCCTCACATTTTGGTGACAGAAAGTTCTGGAATCAGAGAGGAGCCACAAATGTTCTTCCACCCAGCGTTCCCCCCTAGTCTCCCGATAAAAATGATACCTCACTTGTGTGGGTAGGCCTAGCGCCCGCGACAGGAAATGCCCCAAAGCATAACGTCGACACATCCCATTTTTCGACAGAAAACATAGCTGTTTTTTGCAAAGTGCCTACCTGTAGATTTTGGCCTCTAGCTCAGCCGGCACCGATGGAAACCTGCCAAACCTGTGCATTTCTCAAATCTAGAGACCTAGGGGAATCCAAGATGGGGTGACTTGTGGGGCTCTGACCAGGTTTTGTTACCCAGAATCCTTTGCAAACCTCAAAATTTGGCTAAAAAAACACATTTTCCTCACATTTTGGTGACAGAAAGTTCTGGAATCAGAGAGGAGCCACAAATTTCCTTACACCCAGCGTTCCCCCAAGTCTCCCGATAAGAATGATACCTCACTGGTGTGGGTAGGCCTAGCGCCCGCGACAGGAAATGCCGCAAAACGCAACGTGCACACATCACATTTTTTTAAAGAAAACAGAGCTGTTTTTTGCAAAGTGCCTACCTGTAGATTTTGGCCTCTAGCTCAGCCGGCACCTAGGGCAACCTACCAATCCTGTGCATTTCTGAAAACTAGAGACCTAGGGGAATCCAAGATAGGGTGACTTGTGGGGCTCTGACCAGGTTCTGTTACCCAGAATCCTTTGCAAACCTCAACATTTGGCTAAAAAAACAAATTTTCCTCACATTTTGGTGACAGAAAGTTCTGGAATCAGAGAGGAGCCACAAATGTTCTTCCACCCAGCGTTCCCCCAAGTCTCCCGATAAAAATGATACCTCACTTGTGTGGGTAGGCCTAGCGCCCGCAACAGGAAATGCCCCAAAGCATAACGTGGACACATCCCATTTTTCGACAGAAAACAGAGCTGTTTTTTGCAAAGTGCCTACCTGTAGATTTTGGCCTCTAGCTCAGCCGGCACCTAGGGAAACCTGCCAAACCTGTGCATTTCTCAAATCTAGAGACCTAGGGGAATCCAAGATGGGGTGACTTGTGGGGCTCTGACCAGGTTTTGTTACCCAGAATCCTTTGCAAACCTCAAAATTTGGCTAAAAAAACACATTTTCCTCACATTTTGGTGACAGAAAGTTCTGGAATCAGAGAGGAGCCACAAATTTCCTTCCACCCAGCGTTCCCCCAAGTCTCCCGATAAAAATGATACCTCACTTGTGTGGGTATGCCTAGCGCCCGTGACAGGAAATGCCGCAAAACGCAACGTGCACACATCACATTTTTTTAAAGAAAACTGAGGTGTTTTTTGCAAAGTGCCTTCCTGAAGATTTTGGCCTCTAGCTCAGCCGGCACCTAGGGAAACCTACCAAACCTGTGCATTTCTGAAAACTAGAGACCTAGGGGAATCCAAGATGGGGTGACTTGTGGGGCTCTGACCAGGTTCTGTTACCCAGAATCCTTTGCAAACCTCAAAATTTGGCCAAAAAAACACATTTTCCTAACATTTTGGTGACAGAAAGTTGTGGAATCAGAGAGGAGCCACAAATTTCCTCCACCCAGCGTTCCCCCAAGTCTCCTGATAAAAATGAAACCTCACTTGTGTGGGTAGACCTAGCGCCCGCAACAGGAAATGTCCCAAAACGCAACGTGGACACATCACATTTTTTTAAAGAAAATAGAGATGTCTTTTGCAAAGTGCCTACCTGTAGATTTTGGCCTCTAGCTCAGCCGGCACCTAGGGAAACCTACCAAACCTGTGCATTTTTTAAAACTAGAGACCGACGGGAATCCAAGATGGGGTGACTTGTGGGGCTCTGACCAGGTTCTGTTACCCAGAATCCTTTGCAAACCTCAAAATTTGGCTAAAAAAACACATTTTCCTCACATTTTGTTGACAGAAAGTTCTGGAATCAGAGAGGAGCCACAACTTTCCTTCCACCCAGCGTTCCCCCAAGTCTCCCGATAAAAATGATACTTCACTTGTGTGGGTAGGCCTAGCGCCAGCGACAGGAAATTCTCCAAAGCACAACGTGGACACATCCCATTTTTTGACAGAAAACAGAGCTGTTTTTTGCAAAGTGCCTACCTGTAGATTTTGGCCTCTAGCTCAGCCGGCACCTAGGGAAACCTGCCAAACCTGTGCATTTCTCAAATCTAGAGACCTAGGGGAATGCAAGATGGGGTGACTTGTGGGGCTCTGACCAGGTTCTGTTACCCAGAATCCTTTGCAAACCTCAACATTTGGCTAAAAAAACACATGTTCCTCACATTTTGGTGACAGAAAGTTCTGGAATCAGAGAGGAGCCACAAATTTCCTTCCACCCAGCGTTCCCCCAAGTCTCCCGATACAAATGATACCTCACTTGTGTGGGTAGGCCTAGCGCCCGTGACAGGAAATGCCCAAAACTCAACGTGGACACATCACATTCATTGAACAGAGTTGTTTTTTGCAAAGTGCCTACCTGTAGATTTTGTCCTCTAGCTCAGCCGGCACCCGGGGAAACCTAGCAAACCAGCGCATTTTTGAAAACTAGAAACCCAGGGGAATCCAAGATGGGGTGGCTTGCGGGGCTCTGACCAGGTTATGTTACCCAGAATCCTTTGCAAACATCAAAATTTGGAGAAAAAAACTCATTTTCCTCACATTTTCGGGACAGAAAGTTCTGGAATCAGAGAGGAGCCACAAATTTCCTTCCACCCAGCACTCCCCCAAGTCTCCCGATACAAATGACACCTCACTTGTGTGGGTAGGCCTAGCGCCCGCGACAGGAAATGCCCCAAAACGCAACGTGCACACATCACATTTTTTGAAAGAAAACAGAGGTGTTTTTTGCAAAGTGCCTACATGTAGATTTTGCCCTCTAGCTCAGCCGGCACCTAGGGAAACATACCAAACCTGTGCATTTCTGAAAACTAGAGACCTAGGGGAATCCAAGATGGGGTGACTTGTGGGGCTCTGACCAGGTTCTGTTACCCAGAATCGTTTGCAAACCTCAACATTTGGCCAAAAAAACACATTTTTCTCACATTTTGGTGACATAAAGTTCTGGAATCAGAGAGGAGCCACAAATTTACTTCCACCCGGCGTTCCCCCAAGTCTCCCAATAAAAATGATACCTCACTTGTGTGGGTAGGCCTAGCGCCCGCAACAGGAAATGCCCCAAAGCACAATGTGGACACATCCCATTTTTTGACAGAAAACAGAGCTGTTTTTTGCAAAGTGCCTACCTGTAGATTTTGGCCTCTAGCTCAGCCAGCACCTAGGGAAACCTACCAAACCTGTGCATTTCTGAAAACTAGAGACCTAGGGGAATACAAGATGGCGTGACTTGTGCGGCTCTGACCAGGTTCTGTTATCCAGAATCCTTTGCAAACCTCAAAATTTGTATGAAAAAAAACACATTTTCCTCACATTTTGGTGACAGAAAGTTCTGGAATCAGAGAGGAGTCACAAATGTTCTTCCACCCAGCGTTCCCCCAAGTCTCCCGTTAAAAATGATACCTCACTTGTGTGGGTAGGCCTAGCGCCCGCAACAGGAAATGCCCCAAAGCATAACGTGGACACATCCCATTTTTCGACACAAAACAGAGCTGTTTTTTGCAAAGTGCCTACCTGTAGATTTTGGCCTCTAGCTCAGCCGGCACCTAGGGAAACCTGCCAAACCTGTGCATTTCTCAAATCTAGAGACCTAGGGGAATCCAAGATGGGGTGACTTGTGGGCTCTGACCAGGTTTTGTTACCCAGAATCCTTTGCAAACCTCAAAATTTGGCTAAAAAAACACATTTTCCTCACATTTTGGTGACAGAAAGTTCTGGAATCAGAGAGGAGCCACAAATTTCCTTCCACCCATCGTTCCCCCAAGTCTCCCGATAAAAATGATACCTCACTGGTGTGGGTAGGCCTAGCGCCCGCGACAGGAAATGCCCCAAAACGCAACGTGCACACATCACATTTTTTGAAAGAAAACAGAGCTGTTTTTTGCAAAGTGCCTACCTGTAGATTTTGGCCTCTAGCTCAGCCGGCACCTAGGGCAACCTACCAATCCTGTGCATTTCTGAAAACTAGAGACCTAGGGGAATCCAAGATGGGGTGACTTGTGGGGCTCTGACCAGGTTCTGTTACCCAGAATCCTTTGCAAACCTCAACATTTGGCTAAAAAAACACATTTTCCTCACATTTTGGTGACAGAAAGTTCTGGAATCAGAGAGGAGCCACAAATTTCCTTCCACCCAGCGTTCCCCCAAGTCTCCCAATAAAAATGATACCTCACTTGTGTGGGTAGGCCTAGCGCCCGCAACAGGAAATGCTCCAAAGCACAACGTGGACACATCCCATTTTTTGACAGAAAACAGAGCTGTTTTTTGCAAAGTGCCTACCTGTAGATTTTGGCCTCTAGCTCAGCCGGCACCTAGGGAAACCTACCAAACCTGTGCATTTCTGAAAACTAGAGACCTAGGGGAATCCAAGATGGCATGACTTGTGGGGCTCTGACCAGGTTCTGTTACCCAGAATCCTTTGCAAACCTCAAAATTTGGATGAAAAAAAACACATTTTCCCCACATTTTGGTGACAGAAAGTTCTGGAATCAGAGAGGAGTCACAAATTTCCTTCCACCCAGCGTTCCCCAAAGTCTCCCGATAAAAATGATTCCTCACTTGTGTGGGTAGGCCTAGCACCCGCGACAGGAAATGCCCCAAAACGCAACGTGAACACATCACATTTTTTTTAAAGAAAACAGAGGTGTTTTTTGCAAAGTGCCTACCTGTAGATTTTGGCCTCTAGCTCAGCCGGCACCTAGGGAAACCTACCAAACCTGTGCATTTCTGAAAACTAGAGACCTAGGGGAATCCAAGATGGGGTGACTTGTGGGGCTCTGACCAGGTTCTGTTACCCAGAATCCTTTGCAAACCTCAACATTTGGCTAAAAAAACACATTCTCCTCACATTTTGGTGACAGAAAGTTCTGGAATCAGAGAGGAGCCACAAATGTTCTTCCACCCAGCGTTCCCCCAAGTCTCCCGATAAAAACAATACCTCACTTGTGTGGGTAGGCCTAGCGCCCGCAACAGGAAATGCCCCAAAGCATAACGTGGACACATCCCATTTTTCGACAGAAAACAGAGGTGTTTTTTGCAAAGTGCCTACCTGTAGATTTTGGCCTCTAGCTCAGCCGGCACCTAGGGAAACCTGCCAAACCTGTGCATTTCTCAAATCTAGAGACCTAGTGGAATCCAAGATGGGGTGACTTGTGGGGCTCTGACCAGGTTTTGTTACCCAGAATCCTTTGCAAACCTCAAAATTTAGCTAAAAAAACACATTTTCCTCACATTTTGGTGACAGAAAGTTCTGGAATCAGAGAGGAGCCACAAATTTCCTTCCACCCAGTGTTCCCCCAAGTCTCCAGATAAAAATGATACCTCACTTGTGTAGGTAGGCCTAGCGCCCGTGACAGGAAATGCCCCAAAATGCAACGTGCACACATCACATTTTTCTAAAGAAAACAGAGGTGTTTTTTGCAAAGTGCCTACCTGTAGATTTTGGCCTTTAGCTCAGCCGTCACCTAGGGAAACCTACCAAACCTGTGCATTTCTGAAAACTAGAGACCTAGGGGAATCTAAAATGGGGTGACTTGTGGGGCTCTGACCAGGTTCTGTTACCCAGAATCCTTTGCAAACCTCAAAAATTGGCTAAAAAAACACATTTTCCTCACATTTTGGTGACAGAATGTTCTGGAATCAGAGAGGAGCCACAAATTTCCTTCCACCCAGCGTTCCCACAAGTCGCCCGATAAAAACAATACCTCACTTGTGTGGGTAGGCCTAGCGCCCGCTACAGGAAATGCCCCAAAACGCAACGTGCACACATCACATTTTTTTAAAGAAAACAGAGGTGTTTTTTGCAAAGTGTCTACCTGTAGATTTTGGCCTCTAGCTCAGCCGGCACCTAGGGAAACCTACCAAACCTGTGCATTTCTGAAAACTAGAGACCTAGGGGAATCCAAGATGGGGTGACTTGTGGGGCTCTGACCAGGTTCTGTTACCCAGAATCCATTGCAAACCTCAACATTTGGCTAAAAAAACACATTTTCCTCACATTTTGGTGACAGAAAGTTCTGGAATCAGAGAGGAGCCACAAATGTTCTTCCACCCAGCGTTCCCCCAAGTCTCCCGATAAAAATGATTCCTCACTTGTGTGGGTAGGCCTAGCACCCGCGACAGGAAATGCCCCAAAACGCAACGTGAACACATCACATTTTTTTTAAAGAAAACAGAGGTGTTTTTTGCAAAGTGCCTACCTGTAGATTTTGGCCTCTAGCTCAGCCGGCACCTAGGGAAACCTGCCAAACCTGTGCATTTCTCAAATCTAGAGACCTAGTGGAATCCAAGATGGGGTGACTTGTGGGGCTCTGACCAGGTTTTGTTACCCAGAATCCTTTGCAAATCTCAAAATTTAGCTAAAAAAACACATTTTCCTCACATTTTGGTGACAGAAAGTTCTGGAATCAGAGAGGAGCCACAAATTTCCTTCCACCCAGTGTTCCCCCAAGTCTACAGATAAAAATGATACCTCACTTGTGTAGGTAGGCCTAGCGCCCGTGACAGGAAATGCCCCAAAATGCAACGTGCACACATCACATTTTTCTAAAGAAAACAGAGGTGTTTTTTGCAAAGTGCCTACCTGTAGATTTTGGCCTTTAGCTCAGCCGTCACCTAGGGAAACCTACCAAACCTGTGCATTTCTGAAAACTAGAGACCTAGGGGAATCTAAAATGGGGTGACTTGTGGGGCTCTGACCAGGTTCTGTTACCCAGAATCCTTTGCAAACCTCAAAAATTGGCTAAAAAAACACATTTTCCTCACATTTTGGTGACAGAATGTTCTGGAATCAGAGAGGAGCCACAAATTTCCTTCCACCCAGCGTTCCCACAAGTCGCCCGATAAAAACAATACCTCACTTGTGTGGGTAGGCCTAGCGCCCGCTACAGGAAATGCCCCAAAACGCAACGTGCACACATCACATTTTTTTAAAGAAAACAGAGGTGTTTTTTGCAAAGTGTCTACCTGTAGATTTTGGCCTCTAGCTCAGCCGGCACCTAGGGAAACCTACCAAACCTGTGCATTTCTGAAAACTAGAGACCTAGGGGAATCCAAGATGGGGTGACTTGTGGGGCTCTGACCAGGTTCTGTTACCCAGAATCCATTGCAAACCTCAACATTTGGCTAAAAAAACACATTTTCCTCACATTTTGGTGACAGAAAGTTCTGGAATCAGAGAGGAGCCACAAATTTCCTTGCACCCAGCGTTCCCCCAAGTCTCCTGATAAAAATGATACCTCACTTGTGTGGGTAGGCCTTCCTCCCGCAACAGGAAATACCCCAAAACACAACGTGCACATATCACATTTTTTTAAAGGAAACAGAGGTGTTTTTTGCAAAGTGCCTACCTGTAGATTTTGGCCTCTAGCTCAGCCGGCACCTAGGGAATCCTACCAAACCTGTGCATTTCTGAAAACTAGAGACCTAGGGGAATCCAAGATGGGGTGACTTGTGGGGCTCTGACCAGGTTTTGTTACCCAGAATCCTTTGCAAACCTCAAAATTTGGCTAAAAAAACACATTTTCCTCACATTTTGGTGACAGAAAGTTCTGGAATCAGAGAGGAGCCACAAATTTCCTTCCACCCAGCGTTCCCCCAAGTCTCCCGATAAAAATGATACCTTACTGGTGTGGTTAGGCCTAGCGCCCGCGACAGGAAATGCCCCAAAACGCAACGTGCACACATCACATTTTTTTAAAGAAAACTGAGCTGTTTTTTGCAAAGTGCCTACCTGTAGATTTTGGCCTCTAGCTCAGCCGGCACCTAGGGCAACCTACCAATCCTGTGCATTTCTGAAAACTAGAGACCTAGGGGAATCCAAGATGGGGTGACTTGTGGGGCTCTGACCAGGTTCTGTTACCCAGAATCCTTTGCAAACCTCAACATTTGGCTAAAAAACACATTTTCCTCACATTTTGGTGACAGAAAGTTCTGGAATCAGAGAGGAGCCACAAATGTCCTTCCACCCAGCGTTCCCCCAAGTCTCCCGATAAAAATGATACCTCATTTGTGTGGGTAGGCCTAGCGCCCACGACAGGAAATGCTCCAAAGCACAACGTGGACACATCCCATTTTTTGACAGAAAACAGAGCTGTTTTTTGCAAAGTGCCTACCTGTAGATTTTGGCCTCTAGCTCAGCCGGCACCTAGGGAAACCTACCAAACCTGTGCATTTCTGAAAACTAGAGACCTAGGGGAATCCAAGATGGGGTGGCTTGCGGGGCTCTGACCAGGTTATGTTACCCAGAATCCTTTGCAAACAACAAAATTTGGAGAACAAAAAACACATTTTCCTCACATTTTGGTGACAGAAAGTTCTGGAATCAGAGAGGAGCCACAAATGTCCTTCCACCCAGCTTTCCCCCAAGTCTCCCGATAAAAATGATACCTCACTTGTGTGGGTAGGCCTAGCGCCCGCGACAGGAAATGCCCCAAAGCATAACGTGAACACATCCCATTTTTCGACAGAAAACAGAGCTGTTTTTTGCAAAGTGCCTACCTGTAGATTTTGGCCTCTAGCTCAGCCGGCACCTAGGGAAACCTGCCAAACCTGTGCATTTCTCAAATCTAGAGACCTAGGGGAATCCAAGATGGGGTGACTTGTGGGGCTCTGACCAGGTTTTGTTACCCAGAATCCTTTGCAAACCTCAAAACTTGGCTAAAAAAACAAATTTTCCTCACATTTTGGTGACAGAAAGTTCTGGAATCAGAGAGGAGCCACAAATTTCCTTCCACCAAGCGTTCCCCCAAGTCTCCCGATAAAAATGATACCTCACTTGTGTGGGTAGGCCTAGCGCCCGCGACAGGAAATGCCCCAAAGCATAACGTGGACACATCCCATTTTTCAACAGAAAACAGAGCTGTTTTTTGCAAAGTGCCTACCTGTAGATTTTGGCCTCTAGCTCAGCCGGCACCTAGGGAAACCTGCCAAACCTGTGCATTTCTCAAATCTAGAGAGCTAGGGGAATCCAAGATGGGGTGACTTGTGGGGCTCTGACCAGGTTCTGTTACCCAGAATCCTTTGCAAACCTCAACATTTGGCTAAAAAAACACATTTTCCTCACATTTTGGTGACAGAAAGTTCTGGAATCAGAGAGGAGCCACAAATTTCCTTCCACCCAGCGTTCCCCCAAGTCTCCCGATAAAAATTATACCTCACTTGTGTGGGTAGGCCTAGCGCCCGCGACAGGAAATGCTCCAAAGCACAAAGTGGACACATCCCATTTTTTGACAGAAAACAGAACTGTTTTTTGCAAAGTGCCTACCTGTAGATTTTGGCCTCTAGCTCAGCCGGCACCTAGGGAAACCTGCCAAACCTGTGCATTTCTCAAATCTAGAGACCTAGGGGAATCCAAGATGGGGTGACTTGTGGGGCTCTGACCAGGTTCTGTTACCCAGAATCCTTTGCAAACCTCAACGTTTGGCTAAAAAAACACATTTTCCTCAAATTTTGGTGACAGAAAGTTCTGGAACCAAAGAGGAGCCACAAATTTCCTTCACCCAGCGTTCCCCCAAGTCTCCCGATAAAAATGATACCTCACATGTGTGGGTAGGCCTAGCGCCCGTGACAGGAAATGCCCTAAAACGCAACATGCACACATCACATTTTTTTAAAGAAAACAGAGGTGTTTTTTGCAAAGTGCCTACCTGAAGATTTTGGCCTCTGGCTCAGCCGGCACCTAGGGAAACCTACCAAACCTGTGCATTTCTGAAAACTAGAGACCTAGGGGAATCCAAGATGGGGTGACTTGTGGGGCTCTGACCAGGTTCTGTTACCCAAAATCCTTTGCAAACCTCAACATTTGGCTAAAAAAACACATTTTCCTCACATTTTGGTGACAGAAAGTTCTGGAATCAGAGAGGAGCCACAAATTTCCTTCCACCCAGCGTTCCCCCAAGTCTCCCGATAAAAATGAAACCTCACTTGTGTGGGTAGGTTTGCGCCCACGACAGGAAATGCCCCAAAACGCAACGTGAACACATCACATTTTTTGAAAGAAAACAGAGGTGTTTTTTGCAAAGTGCCTACCTGTAGATTTTGGCCTCTAGCTCAGCCGGCACCTAGGGAAACCTACCAAACCTGTGCATTTCTGAAAACTAGAGACCTAGGGGAATCCAAGATGGGGTGACTTGTGGGGCTCTGACCAAGTTCTGTTACCCAGAATCCTTTGCAAACCTCAACATTTGGCTAAAAAAAACATTTTCCTCACATTTTGGTGACAGAAAGTTCTGGAATCAGAGAGGAGCCACAAATGTTCTTCCACCCAGCGTTCCCCCAAGTCTCCCGATAAAAATGATACCTCACTTGTGTGGGTAGGCCTAGCGCCCACGACAGGAAATGCCCCAAAGCATAACGTGGACACATCCCATTTTTCGACAGAAAACAGAGGTGTTTTTTGCAAAGTGCCTACCTGTAGATTTTGGCCTCTAGCTCAGCCGGCACCTAGGGAAACCTGCCAAACCTGTGCATTTCTCAAATCTAGAGACCTAGGGGAATCCAGGATGGGGTGACTTGTGGGGCTCTGACCAGGTTCTGTTACCCAGAATCCTTTGCAAACCTCAACATTTGGCTAAAAAAACACATTTTCCTCACATTTTGGTGACAGAAAGTTCTGGAATCAGAGAGGAGCCACAAATTTCCTTCCACCCAGCGTTCCCCCAAGTCTCCCGATACAAATGATACCTCACTATTGTGGGTAGGCCTAGCGCCCGTGACAGGAAATGCCCCAAAACTTAACGTGGACACATCACATTCATTGAACAGAGTTGTTTTTTGCAAAGTGCCTACCTGTAGATTTTGTCCTCTAGCTCAGCCGGCACCCGGGGAAACCTAGCAAACCAGCGCATTTATGAAAACTAGAAACCCAGGGAATCCACGATGGGGTGGCTTGCGGGGCTCTGACCAGGTTATGTTACCCAGAATCCTTTGCAAACATCAAAATTTGGAGAAAAAAACACATTTTCCTCACATTTTGGTGACAGAAAGTTCTGGAATCAGAGAGGAGCCACAAATTTCCTCCCACCCAGCACTCCCCCAAGTCTCCTGATACAAATGATACCTCACTTGTGTGGGTAGGCCTAGCGCCCGCGACAAGAAATGCCCCAAAACGCAACGTGCACACTTCACATTTTTTTAAAGAAAACAGAGGTGTTTTTTGCAAAGTGCCTACATGTAGATTTTGCCCTCTAGCTCAGCCGGCACCTAGGGAAACCTACCAAACCTGTGCATTTCTGAAAACTAGAGACCTAGGGGAATCCAAGATGGGGTGACTTGTGGGGCTCTGACCAGGTTCTGTTACCCAGAATCCTTTGCAAACCTCAACATTTGGCCAAAAAAACACATTTTTCTCACATTTTGGTGACATAAAGTTCTGGAATCAGAGAGGAGCCACAAATTTCCTTCCACCCGGCGTTCCCCCAAGTCTCCCGATAAAAATGATACCTCACTTGTGTGGGTAGGCCTAGCGCCCGCAACAGGAAATGCCCCAAAGCACAACGTGGACACATCCAATTTTTTGACAGAAAACAGAGCTGTTTTTTGCAAAGTGCCTACCTGTAGATTTTGGTCTCTAGCTCAGCCGGCACCTAGGGAAACCTACCAAACCTGTGCATTTCTGAAAACTAGAGACCTAGGGGAATCCAAGATGGCGTGACTTGTGGGGCTCTGACCAGGTTCTGTTACCCAGAATCCTTTGCAAACCTCAAAATTTGGATGAAAAAAAACACATTTTCCCCACATTTTGGTGACAGAAAGTTCTGGAATCAGAGAGGAGTCACAAATTTCCTTCCACCCAGCGTTCCCCCAAGTCTCCCGATAAAAATGATACCTCACTTGTGTGGGTAGGCCTAGCGCCCGCGACAGGAAATGCCCCAAAACGCAACGTGAACACATCACATTTTTTTAAAGAAAACAGAGGTGTTTTTTGCAAAGTGCCTACCTGTAGATTTTGGCCTCTAGCTCAGCGGGCACCTAGGGAAACCTACCAAACCTGTGCATTTCTGAAAACTAGAGACCTAGGGGAATCCAAGATGGGGTGACTTGTGGGGCTCTGACCAGGTTCTGTTGCCCAGAATCCTTTGCAAACCTCAACATTTGGCTAAAAAAACACATTCTCCTCACATTTTGGCGACAGAAAGTTCTGGAATCAGAGAGGAGCCACAAATGTTCTACCACCCAGCGTTCCCCCAAGTCTCCCGATAAAAATGATACCTCACTTGTGTGGGTAGGCCTAGTGCCCGCGACAGGAAATGCCCCAAAGCATAACGTGGACACATCCCATTTTTCGACAGAAAACAGAGGTGTTTTTTGCAAAGTGCCTACCTGTAGATTATGGCCTCTAGCTCAGCCGGCACCTAGGGAAACCTGCCAAACCTGTGCATTTCTCAAATCTAGAGACCTAGTGGAATCCAAGATGGGGTGACTTGTGGGGCTCTGACCAGGTTTTGTTACCCAGAATCCTTTGCAAACCTCAAAATTTGGCTAAAAAAAAACATTTTCCTCACATTTTGGTGACAGAAAGTTCTGGAATCAGAGAGGAGCCACAAATTTCCTTCCACCCAGTGTTCCCCCAAGTCTCCAGATAAAAATGATACCTCACTTGTGTAGGTAGGCCTAGCGCCCGTGACAGGAAATGCCCCAAAATGCAATGTGCACACATCACATTTTTCTAAAGAAAACAGAGGTGTTTTTTGCAAAGTGCCTACCTGTAGATTTTGGCCTCTAGCTCAGCCGTCAACTAGGGAAACCTACCAAACCTGTGCATTTCTGAAAACTACAGACCTAGGGGAATCTAAGATGGGGTGACTTGTGGGGCTCTGACCAGGTTCTGTTACCCAGAATCCTTTGCAAACCTCAAAAATTGGCTAAAAAAACACATTTTCCTCACATTTTGGTGACAGAATGTTCTGGAATCAGAGAGGAGCCACATATTTCCTTCCACCCAGCGTTCCCCCAAGTCTCCCGATAAAAACAATACCTCACTTGTGTGGGTAGGCCTAGCGCCCGCAACAGGAAATGCCCCAAAGCACAACGTGGACACATCCAATTTTTTGACAGAAAACAGAGCTGTTTTTTGCAAAGTGCCTACCTGTAGATTTTGGCCTCTAGCTCAGCCGGCACCTAGGGAAACCTACCAAACCTGTGCATTTCTGAAAACTAGAGACCTAGGGGAATCCAAGATGGCGTGACTTGTGGGGCTCTGACCAGGTTCTGTTACCCAGAATCCTTTGCAAACCTCAAAATTTGGATGAAAAAAAACACATTTTCCCCACATTTTGGTGACAGAAAGTTCTGGAATCAGAGAGGAGTCACAAATTTCCTTCCACCCAGCGTTCCCCCAAGTCTCCCGATAAAAATGATACCTCACTTGTGTGGGTAGGCCTAGCGCCCGCGACAGGAAATGCCCCAAAACGCAACGTGAACACATCACATTTTTTTAAAGAAAACAGAGGTGTTTTTTGCAAAGTGCCTACCTGTAGATTTTGGCCTCTAGCTCAGCCGGCACCTAGGGAAACCTACCAAACCTGTGCATTTCTGAAAACTAGAGACCTAGGGGAATCCAAGATGGGGTGACTTGTGGGGCTCTGACCAGGTTCTGTTGCCCAGAATCCTTTGCAAACCTCAACATTTGGCTAAAAAAACACATTCTCCTCACATTTTGGTGACAGAAAGTTCTGGAATCAGAGAGGAGCCACAAATGTTCTACCACCCAGCGTTCCCCCAAGTCTCCCGATAAAAATGATACCTCACTTGTGTGGGTAGGCCTAGTGCCCGCGACAGGAAATGCCCCAAAGCATAACGTGGACACATCCCATTTTTCGACAGAAAACAGAGGTGTTTTTTGCAAAGTGCCTACCTGTAGATTATGGCCTCTAGCTCAGCCGGCACCTAGGGAAACCTGCCAAACCTGTGCATTTCTCAAATCTAGAGACCTAGTGGAATCCAAGATGGGGTGACTTGTGGGGCTCTGACCAGGTTTTGTTACCCAGAATCCTTTGCAAACCTCAAAATTTGGCTAAAAAAAAACATTTTCCTCACATTTTGGTGACAGAAAGTTCTGGAATCAGAGAGGAGCCACAAATTTCCTTCCACCCAGTGTTCCCCCAAGTCTCCAGATAAAAATGATACCTCACTTGTGTAGGTAGGCCTAGCGCCCGTGACAGGAAATGCCCCAAAATGCAATGTGCACACATCACATTTTTCTAAAGAAAACAGAGGTGTTTTTTGCAAAGTGCCTACCTGTAGATTTTGGCCTCTAGCTCAGCCGTCAACTAGGGAAACCTACCAAACCTGT
The DNA here is from genome assembly GCF_031143425.1 of Pleurodeles waltl. NCBI lineage: Eukaryota > Metazoa > Chordata > Amphibia > Caudata > Salamandridae > Pleurodeles > Pleurodeles waltl. The sequence continues at coordinate 597,779,750 of NC_090444.1, read as the reverse complement.
GCATTTCTGAAAACTACAGACCTAGGGGAATCTAAGATGGGGTGACTTGTGGGGCTCTGACCAGGTTCTGTTACCCAGAATCCTTTGCAAACCTCAAAAATTGGCTAAAAAAACACATTTTCCTCACATTTTGGTGACAGAATGTTCTGGAATCAGAGAGGAGCCACATATTTCCTTCCACCCAGCGTTCCCCCAAGTCTCCCGATAAAAACAATACCTCACTTGTGTGGGTAGGCCTAGCGCCCGCTACAGGAAATGCCCCAAAACGCAACGTGCACACATCACATTTTTTGAAAGAAAACAGAGGTGTTTTTTGCAAAGTGTCTACCTGTAGATTTTGGCCTCTAGCTCAGCCGGCACCTAGGGAAACCTACCAAACCTGTGCATTTCTGAAAACTAGAGACCTAGGGGAATCCAAGATGGGGTGACTTGTGGGGCTCTGACCAGGTTCTGTTACCCAGAATCCATTGCAAACCTCAACATTTGGATAAAAAAAAAACACATTTTCCTCACATTTTGGTGACAGAAAGTTCTGGAATCAGAGAGGAGCCACAAATTTCCTTCCACCCAGCGTTCCCCCAAGTCTCCCGATACAAATGATACCTCACTTGTGTGGGTAGGCCTAGCGCCCGTGACAGGAAATGCCCCAAAACGCAACGTGGACACATCACATTCATTGAACAGAGTTGTTTTTTGCAAAGTGCCTACCTGTAGATTTTGTCATCTAGCTCAGCCGGCACCCGGGGAAACCTAGCAAACCAGCGCATTTTTGAAAAAATAGAAACCCAGGGGAATCCAAGATGGGGTGGCTTGCGGGGCTCTGACCAGGTTATGTTACCCAGAATCCTTTGCAAACATCAAAATTTGGCCAAAAAAACACATTTTTCTCACATTTTGGTGACATAAAGTTCTGGAATCAGAGAGGAGCCACAAATTTCCTTCCACCCGGCGTTCCCCCAAGTCTCCCGATAAAAATGATACCTCACTTGTGTGGGTAGGCCTAGCGCCCGCAACAGGAAATGCCCCAAAGCACAACGTGGACACATCCAATTTTTTGACAGAAAACAGAGCTGTTTTTTGCAAAGTGCCTACCTGTAGATTTTGGCCTCTAGCTCAGCCGGCACCTAGGGAAACCTACCAAACCTGTGCATTTCTGAAAACTAGAGACCTAGGGGATTTCAAGATGGCGTGACTTGTGGGGCTCTGACCAAGTTTTGTTACCCAGAATCCTTTGCAAACCTCAAAATTTGGATGAAAAAAAACACATTTTCCTCACATTTTGGTGACAGAAAGTTCTGGAATCAGAGAGGAGTCACAAATTTCCTTCCACCAAGCGTTCCCCCAAGTCTCCCGATAAAAATGATACCTCACTTGTGTGGGTAGGCCTAGCGCCCGCGACAGGAAATGCCCCAAAACGCAACGTGAACACATCACATTTTTTGAAAGAAAACAGAGGTGTTTTTTGCAAAGTGCCTACCTGTAGATTTTGGCCTCTAGCTCAGCCGGCACCTAGGGAAACCTACCAAACCTGTGCATTTCTGAAAACTAGAGACCTAGGGGAATCCAGATGGGGTGACTTGTGGGGCTCTGACCAGGTTCTGTTACCCAGAATCCTTTGCAAACCTCAACATTTGGCTAAAAAAACAAATTTTCCTTACATTTTGGTGACAGAAAGTTCTGGAATCAGAGAGGAGCCACAAATTTCCTTCCACCCAGCGTTCCCCCAAGTCTCCCGATAAAAACAATACTTCACTTGTGTGGGTAGGCCTAGCGCCCGCTACAGGAAATGCCCCAAAACGCAACGTGCACACATCACATTTTTTGAAAGAAAACAGAGGTGTTTTTTGCAAAGTGTCTACCTGTAGATTTTGGCCTCTAGCTCAGCCGGCACCTAGGGAAACCTACCAAACCTGTGCATTTCTGAAAACTAGAGACCTAGGGGAATCCAAGATGGGGTGACTTGTGGGGCTCTGACCAGGTTCTGTTACCCAGAATCCTTTGCAAACCTCAACATTTGGCTAAAAAAACACATTTTCCTCACATTTTGGTGACAGAAAGTTCTGGAATCAGAGAGGAGCCACAAATTTCCTTCCACCCAGCGTTCCCCCAAGTCTCCCGATACAAATGATACCCCACTTGTGTGGGTTGGCCTAGCGCCCGTGACAGGAAATGCCCCAAAACGCAACGTGGACACATCACATTCATTGAACAGAGTTGTTTTTTGCAAAGTGCCTACCTGTAGATTTTGTCCTCTAGCTCAGCCGGCAACCAGGGAAACCTAGCAAACCAGCGCATTTTTGAAAACTAGAAACCCAGGGGAATCCAAGATGGGGTGGCTTGCGGGGCTCTGACCAGGTTATGTTACCCAGAATCCTTTGCAAACATCAAAATATGGAGAAAAAAAACACATTTTCCTCACATTTTGGTGACAGAAAGTTCTGGAATCAGAGAGGAGCCACAAATTTCCTTCCACCCACCACTCCCCCAAGTCTCCCGATACAAATGATACCTCACTTGTGTGGGTAGGCCTAGCGCCCGCGACAGGAAATGCCCCAAAACGAAACGTGCACACATCACATTTTTTGAAAGAAAACAGAGGTGTTTTTTGCAAAGTGCCTACATGTAGATTTTGCCCTCTAGCTCAGCCGGCACCTAGGGAAACATACCAAACCTGTGCATTTCTGAAAACTAGAGACCTAGGGGAATCCAAGATGGGGTGACTTGTGGGGCTCTGACCAGGTTCTGTTACCCAGAATCCTTTGCAAACCTCAACATTTGGCCAAAAAAACACATTTTTCTCACATTTTGGTGACATAAAGTTCTGGAATCAGAGAGGAGCCACAAATTTCCTTCCACCCGGCGTTCCCCCAAGTCTCCCGATAAAAATGATACCTCACTTGTGTGGGTAGGCCTAGCGCCCGCAACAGGAAATGCCCCAAAGCACAACGTGGACACATCCAATTTTTTGACAGAAAACAGAGCTGTTTTTTGCAAAGTGCCTACCTGTAGATTTTGGCCTCTAGCTCAGCCGGCACCTAGGGAAACCTACCAAACCTGTGCATTTCTGAAAACTAGAGACCTAGGGGAATCCAAGATGGCGTGACTTGTGGGGCTCTGACCAGGTTCTGTTACCCAGAATCCTTTGCAAACCTCAAAATTTGGATATAAAAAAACACATTTTCCCCACATTTTGGTGACAGAAAGTTCTGGAATCAGAGAGGAGTCACAAATTTCCTTCCACCCAGCGTTCCCCCAAGTCTCCCGATAAAAATGATACCTCACTTGTGTGGGTAGGCCTAGCGCCCGCGACAGGAAATGCCCCAAAACGCAACGTGAACACATCACATTTTTTTAAAGAAAACAGAGGTGTTTTTTGCAAAGTGCCTACCTGTAGATTTTGGCCTCTAGCTCAGCCGGCACCTAGGGAAACCTACCAAACCTGTGCATTTCTGAAAACTAGAGACCTAGGGGAATCCAAGATGGGGTGACTTGTGGGGCTCTGACCAGGTTCTGTTGCCCAGAATCCTTTGCAAACCTCAACATTTGGCTAAAAAAACACATTCTCCTCACATTTTGGTGACAGAAAGTTCTGGAATCAGAGAGGAGCCACAAATGTTCTTCCACCCAGCGTTCCCCCAAGTCTCCCGATAAAAATGATACCTCACTTGTGTGGGTAGGCCTAGTGCCCGCGACAGGAAATGCCCCAAAGCATAACGTGGACACATCCCATTTTTCGACAGAAAACAGAGGTGTTTTTTGCAAAGTGCCTACCTGTAGATTATGGCCTCTAGCTCAGCCGGCACCTAGGGAAACCTGCCAAACCTGTGCATTTCTCAAATCTAGAGACCTAGTGGAATCCAAGATGGGGTGACTTGTGGGGCTCTGACCAGGTTTTGTTACCCAGAATCCTTTGCAAACCTCAAAATTTGGCTAAAAAAAAACATTTTCCTCACATTTTGGTGACAGAAAGTTCTGGAATCAGAGAGGAGCCACAAATTTCCTTCCACCCAGTGTTCCCCCAAGTCTCCAGATAAAAATGATACCTCACTTGTGTAGGTAGGCCTAGCGCCCGTGACAGGAAATGCCCCAAAATGCAATGTGCACACATCACATTTTTCTAAAGAAAACAGAGGTGTTTTTTGCAAAGTGCCTACCTGTAGATTTTGGCCTCTAGCTCAGCCGTCAACTATGGAAACCTACCAAACCTGTGCATTTCTGAAAACTACAGACCTAGGGGAATCTAAGATGGGGTGACTTGTGGGGCTCTGACCAGGTTCTGTTACCCAGAATCCTTTGCAAACCTCAAAAATTGGCTAAAAAAACACATTTTCCTCACATTTTGGTGACAGAATGTTCTGGAATCAGAGAGGAGCCACATATTTCCTTCCACCCAGCGTTCCCCCAAGTCTCCCTATAAAAAAAATACCTCACTTGTGTGGGTAGGCCTAGTGCCCGCTACAGGAAATGCCCCAAAACGCAACGTGCACACATCACATTTTTTGAAAGAAAACAGAGGTGTTTTTTGCAAAGTGTCTACCTGTAGATTTTGGCCTCTAGCTCAGCCGGCACCTAGGGAAACCTACCAAACCTGTGCATTTCTGAAAACCAGAGACCTAGGGGAATCCAAGATGGCGTGACTTGTGGGGCTCTGACCAGGTTCTGTTACCCAGAATCCTTTGCAAACCTCAAAATTTGGATGAAAAAAAACACATTTTCCCCACATTTTGGTGACAGAAAGTTCTGGAATCAGAGAGGAGTCACAAATTTCCTTCCACCCAGCGTTCCCCCAAGTCTCCCGATAAAAATGATACCTCACTTGTGTGGGTAGGCCTAGCGCCCGCGACAGGAAATGCCCCAAAACGCAACGTGAACACATCACATTTTTTTAAAGAAAACAGAGGTGTTTTTTGCAAAGTGCCTACCTGTAGATTTTGGCCTCTAGCTCAGCCGGCACCTAGGGAAACCTACCAAACCTGTGCATTTCTGAAAACTAGAGACCTAGGGGAATCCAAGATGGGGTGACTTGTGGGGCTCTGACCAGGTTCTGTTACCCAGAATCCTTTGCAAACCTCAACATTTGGCCAAAAAAACACATTTTTCTCACATTTTGGTGACATAAAGTTCTGGAATCAGAGAGGAGCCACAAATTTCCTTCCACCCGGCGTTCCCCCAAGTCTCCCGATAAAAATGATACCTCACTTGTGTGGGTAGGCCTAGCGCCCGCAACAGGAAATGCCCCAAAGCACAACGTGGACACATCCAATTTTTTGACAGAAAACAGAGCTGTTTTTTGCAAAGTGCCTACCTGTAGATTTTGGCCTCTAGCTCAGCCGGCACCTAGGGAAACCTACCAAACCTGTGCATTTCTGAAAACTAGAGACCTAGGGGAATCCAAGATGGCGTGACTTGTGGGGCTCTGACCAGGTTCTGTTACCCAGAATCCTTTGCAAACCTCAAAATTTGGATGAAAAAAAACACATTTTCCCCACATTTTGGTGACAGAAAGTTCTGGAATCAGAGAGGAGTCACAAATTTCCTTCCACCCAGCGTTCCCCCAAGTCTCCCGATAAAAATGATACCTCACTTATGTGGGTAGGCCTAGCGCCCGCGACAGGAAATGCCCCAAAACGCAACGTGAACACATCACATTTTTTTAAAGAAAACAGAGGTGTTTTTTGCAAAGTGCCTACCTGTAGATTTTGGCCTCTAGCTCAGCCGGCACCTAGGGAAACCTACCAAACCTGTGCATTTCTGAAAACTAGAGACCTAGGGGAATCCAAGATGGGGTGACTTGTGGGGCTCTGACCAGGTTCTGTGTCCCAGAATCCTTTGCAAACCTCAACATTTGGCTAAAAAAACACATTCTCCTCACATTTTGGTGACAGAAAGTTCTGGAATCAGAGAGGAGCCACAAATGTTCTTCCACCCAGCGTTCCCCCAAGTCTCCCGATAAAAATGATACCTCACTTGTGTGGGTAGGCCTAGCGCCCGCGACTGGAAATGCCCCAAAACGCAACGTGAACACATCACATTTTTTGAAAGAAAACAGAGGTGTTTTTTGCAAAGTGCCTACCTGTAGATTTTGGCCTCTAGCTCAGCCGGCACCTAGGGAAACCTACCAAACCTGTGCATTTCTGAAAACTAGAGACCTAGGGGAATCCAAGATGGGGTGACTTGTGGGGCTCTGACCAGGTTCTGTTACCCAGAATCCTTTGCAAACCTCAACATTTGGCTAAAAAAACAAATTTTCCTTACATTTTGGTGACAGAAAGTTCTGGAATCAGAGAGGAGCCACAAATTTCCTTCCACCCAGCGTTCCCCCAAGTCTCCCGATAAAAACAATACTTCACTTGTGTGGGTAGGCCTAGCGCCCGCTACAGGAAATGCCCCAAAACGCAACGTGCACACATCACATTTTTTGAAAGAAAACAGAGGTGTTTTTTGCAAAGTGTCTACCTGTAGATTTTGGCCTCTAGCTCAGCCGGCACCTAGGGAAACCTACCAAACCTGTGCATTTCTGAAAACTAGAGACCTAGGGGAATCCAAGATGGGGTGACTTGTGGGGCTCTGACCAGGTTCTGTTACCCAGAATCCTTTGCAAACCTCAACATTTGGCTAAAAAAACACATTTTCCTCACATTTTGGTGACAGAAAGTTCTGGAATCAGAGAGGAGCCACAAATTTCCTTCCACCCAGCGTTCCCCCAAGTCTCCCGATACAAATGATACCCCACTTGTGTGGGTTGGCCTAGCGCCCGTGACAGGAAATGCCCCAAAACGCAACGTGGACACATCACATTCATTGAACAGAGTTGTTTTTTGCAAAGTGCCTACCTGTAGATTTTGTCCTCTAGCTCAGCCGGCAACCAGGGAAACCTAGCAAACCAGCGCATTTTTGAAAACTAGAAACCCAGGGGAATCCAAGATGGGGTGGCTTGCGGGGCTCTGACCAGGTTATGTTACCCAGAATCCTTTGCAAACATCAAAATATGGAGAAAAAAAACACATTTTCCTCACATTTTGGTGACAGAAAGTTCTGGAATCAGAGAGGAGCCACAAATTTCCTTCCACCCAGCACTCCCCCAAGTCTCCCGATACAAATGATACCTCACTTGTGTGGGTAGGCCTAGCGCCCGCGACAGGAAATGCCCCAAAACGAAACGTGCACACATCACATTTTTTGAAAGAAAACAGAGGTGTTTTTTGCAAAGTGCGTACATGTAGATTTTGCCCTCTAGCTCAGCCGGCTCCTAGGGAAACATACCAAACCTGTGCATTTCTGAAAACTAGAGACCTAGGGGAATCCAAGATGGGGTGACTTGTGGGGCTCTGACCAGGTTTTGTTACCCAGAATCCTTTGCAAACCTCAAAATTTGGATGAAAAAAAACACATTTTCCTCACATTTTGGTGACAGAAAGTTCTGGAATCAGAGAGGAGTCACAAATTTCCTTCCACCAAGCGTTCCCCCAAGTCTCCCGATAAAAATGATACCTCACTTGTGTGGGTAGGCCTAGCGCCCGCGACTGGAAATGCCCCAAAACGCAACGTGAACACATCACATTTTTTGAAAGAAAACAGAGGTGTTTTTTGCAAAGTGCCTACCTGTAGATTTTGGCCTCTAGCTCAGCCGGCACCTAGGGAAACCTACCAAACCTGTGCATTTCTGAAAACTAGAGACCTAGGGGAATCCAAGATGGGGTGACTTGTGGGGCTCTGACCAGGTTCTGTTACCCAGAATCCTTTGCAAACCTCAACATTTGGCTAAAAAAACAAATTTTCCTTACATTTTGGTGACAGAAAGTTCTGGAATCAGAGAGGAGCCACAAATTTCCTTCCACCCAGCGTTCCCCCAAGTCTCCCGATAAAAACAATACTTCACTTGTGTGGGTAGGCCTAGCGCCCGCTACAGGAAATGCCCCAAAACGCAACGTGCACACATCACATTTTTTGAAAGAAAACAGAGGTGTTTTTTGCAAAGTGTCTACCTGTAGATTTTGGCCTCTAGCTCAGCCGGCACCTAGGGAAACCTACCAAACCTGTGCATTTCTGAAAACTAGAGACCTAGGGGAATCCAAGATGGGGTGACTTGTGGGGCTCTGACCAGGTTCTGTTACCCAGAATCCTTTGCAAACCTCAACATTTGGCTAAAAAAACACATTTTCCTCACATTTTGGTGACAGAAAGTTCTGGAATCAGAGAGGAGCCACAAATTTCCTTCCACCCAGCGTTCCCCCAAGTCTCCCGATACAAATGATACCCCACTTGTGTGGGTTGGCCTAGCGCCCGTGACAGGAAATGCCCCAAAACGCAACGTGGACACATCACATTCATTGAACAGAGTTGTTTTTTGCAAAGTGCCTACCTGTAGATTTTGTCCTCTAGCTCAGCCGGCAACCAGGGAAACCTAGCAAACCAGCGCATTTTTGAAAACTAGAAACCCAGGGGAATCCAAGATGGGGTGGCTTGCGGGGCTCTGACCAGGTTATGTTACCCAGAATCCTTTGCAAACATCAAAATATGGAGAAAAAAAACACATTTTCCTCACATTTTGGTGACAGAAAGTTCTGGAATCAGAGAGGAGCCACAAATTTCCTTCCACCCAGCACTCCCCCAAGTCTCCCGATACAAATGATACCTCACTTGTGTGGGTAGGCCTAGCGCCCGCGACAGGAAATGCCCCAAAACGAAACGTGCACACATCACATTTTTTGAAAGAAAACAGAGGTGTTTTTTGCAAAGTGCGTACATGTAGATTTTGCCCTCTAGCTCAGCCGGCACCTAGGGAAACATACCAAACCTGTGCATTTCTGAAAACTAGAGACCTAGGGGAATCCAAGATGGGGTGACTTGTGGGGCTCTGACCAGGTTCTGTTACCCAGAATCCTTTGCAAACCTCAACATTTGGCTAAAAAAACAAATTTTCCTTACATTTTGGTGACAGAAAGTTCTGGAATCAGAGAGGAGCCACAAATTTCCTTCCACCCAGCGTTCCCCCAAGTCTCCCGATAAAAACAATACTTCACTTGTGTGGGTAGGCCTAGCGCCCGCTACAGGAAATGCCCCAAAACGCAACGTGCACACATCACATTTTTTGAAAGAAAACAGAGGTGTTTTTTGCAAAGTGTCTACCTGTAGATTTTGGCCTCTAGCTCAGCCGGCACCTAGGGAAACCTACCAAACCTGTGCATTTCTGAAAACTAGAGACCTAGGGGAATCCAAGATGGGGTGACTTGTGGGGCTCTGACCAGGTTCTGTTACCCAGAATCCTTTGCAAACCTCAACATTTGGCTAAAAAAACACATTTTCCTCACATTTTGGTGACAGAAAGTTCTGGAATCAGAGAGGAGCCACAAATTTCCTTCCACCCAGCGTTCCCCCAAGTCTCCCGATACAAATGATACCCCACTTGTGTGGGTTGGCCTAGCGCCCGTGACAGGAAATGCCCCAAAACGCAACGTGGACACATCACATTCATTGAACAGAGGTGTTTTTTGCAAAGTGCCTACCTGTAGATTTTGTCCTCTAGCTCAGCCGGCAACCAGGGAAACCTAGCAAACCAGCGCATTTTTGAAAACTAGAAACCCAGGGGAATCCAAGATGGGGTGGCTTGCGGGGCTCTGACCAGGTTATGTTACCCAGAATCCTTTGCAAACATCAAAATATGGAGAAAAAAAACACATTTTCCTCACATTTTGGTGACAGAAAGTTCTGGAATCAGAGAGGAGCCACAAATTTCCTTCCACCCAGCACTCCCCCAAGTCTCCCGATACAAATGATACCTCACTTGTGTGGGTAGGCCTAGCGCCCGCGACAGGAAATGCCCCAAAACGAAACGTGCACACATCACATTTTTTGAAAGAAAACAGAGGTGTTTTTTGCAAAGTGCGTACATGTAGATTTTGCCCTCTAGCTCAGCCGGCACCTAGGGAAACATACCAAACCTGTGCATTTCTGAAAACTAGAGACCTAGGGGAATCCAAGATGGGGTGACTTGTGGGGCTCTGACCAGGTTCTGTTACCCAGAATCCTTTGCAAACCTCAACATTTGGCCAAAAAAACAAATTTTTCTCACATTTTGGTGACATAAAGTTCTGGAATCAGAGAGGAGCCACAAATTTCCTTCCACCCGGCGTTCCCCCAAGTCTCCCGATAAAAATGATACCTCACTTGTGTGGGTAGGCCTAGCGCCCGCAACAGGAAATGCCCCAAAGCACAACGTGGACACATCCAATTTTTTGACAGAAAACAGAGCTGTTTTTTGCAAAGTGCCTACCTGTAGATTTTGGCCTCTAGCTCAGCCGGCACCTAGGGAAACCTACCAAACCTGTGCATTTCTGAAAACTAGAGACCTAGGGGAATCCAAGATGGCGTGACTTGTGGGGCTCTGACCAGGTTTTGTTACCCAGAATCCTTTGCAAACCTCAAAATTTGGATGAAAAAAAACACATTTTCCCCACATTTTGGTGACAGAAAGTTCTGGAATCAGAGAGGAGTCACAAATTTCCTTCCACCCAGCGTTCCCCCAAGTCTCCCGATAAAAATGATACCTCACTTGTGTGGGTAGGCCTAGCGCCCGCGACAGGAAATGCCCCAAAACGCAACGTGAACACATCACATTTTTTTAAAGAAAACAGAGGTGTTTTTTGCAAAGTGCCTACCTGTAGATTTTGGCCTCTAGCTCAGCCGGCACCTAGGGAAACCTACCAAACCTGTGCATTTCTGAAAACTAGAGACCTAGGGGAATCCAAGATGGGGTGACTTGTGGGGCTCTGACCAGGTTCTGTTGCCCAGAATCCTTTGCAAACCTCAACATTTGGCTAAAAAAACACATTCTCCTCACATTTTGGTGACAGAAAGTTCTGGAATCAGAGAGGAGCCACAAATGTTCTTCCACCCAGCGTTCCCCCAAGTCTCCCGATAAAAATGATACCTCACTTGTGTGGGTAGGCCTAGTGCCCGCGACAGGAAATGCCCCAAAGCATAACGTGGACACATCCCATTTTTCGACAGAAAACAGAGGTGTTTTTTGCAAAGTGCCTACCTGTAGATTATGGCCTCTAGCTCAGCCGGCACCTAGGGAAACCTGCCAAACCTGTGCATTTCTCAAATCTAGAGACCTAGTGGAATCCAAGATGGGGTGACTTGTGGGGCTCTGACCAGGTTTTGTTACCCAGAATCCTTTGCAAACCTCAAAATTTGGCTAAAAAAAAAACATTTTCCTCACATTTTGGTGACAGAAAGTTCTGGAATCAGAGAGGAGCCACAAATTTCCTTCCACCCAGTGTTCCCCCAAGTCTCCAGATAAAAATGATACCTCACTTGTGTAGGTAGGCCTAGCGCCCGTGACAGTAAATGCCCCAAAATGCAATGTGCACACATCACATTTTTCTAAAGAAAACAGAGGTGTTTTTTGCAAAGTGCCTACCTGTAGATTTTGGCCTCTAGCTCAGCCGTCAACTATGGAAACCTACCAAACCTGTGCATTTCTGAAAACTACAGACCTAGGGGAATCTAAGATGGGGTGACTTGTGGGGCTCTGACCAGGTTCTGTTACCCAGAATCCTTTGAAAACCTCAAAAATTGGCTAAAAAAACACATTTTCCTCACATTTTGGTGACAGAATGTTCTGGAATCAGAGAGGAGCCACATATTTCCTTCCACCCAGCGTTCCCCCAAGTCTCCCTATAAAAACAATACCTCACTTGTGTGGGTAGGCCTAGCGCCCGCTACAGGAAATGCCCCAAAACGCAACGTGCACACATCACATTTTTTGAAAGAAAACAGAGGTGTTTTTTGCAAAGTGTCTACCTGTAGATTTTGGCCTCTAGCTCAGCCGGCACCTAGGGAAACCTACCAAACCTGTGCATTTCTGAAAACCAGAGACCTAGGGGAATCCAAGATGGCGTGACTTGTGGGGCTCTGACCAGGTTCTGTTACCCAGAATCCTTTGCAAACCTCAAAATTTGGATGAAAAAAAACACATTTTCCCCACATTTTGGTGACAGAAAGTTCTGGAATCAGAGAGGAGTCACAAATTTCCTTCCACCCAGCGTTCCCCCAAGTCTCCCGATAAAAATGATACCTCACTTGTGTGGGTAGGCCTAGCGCCCGCGACAGGAAATGCCCCAAAACGCAACGTGAACACATCACATTTTTTTAAAGAAAACAGAGGTGTTTTTTGCAAAGTGCCTACCTGTAGATTTTGGCCTCTAGCTTAGCCGGCACCTAGGGAAACCTACCAAACCTGTGCATTTCTGAAAACTAGAGACCTAGGGGAATCCAAGATGGGGTGACTTGTGGGGCTCTGACCAGGTTCTGTTGCCCAGAATCCTTTGCAAACCTCAACATTTGGCTAAAAAAACACATTCTCCTCACATTTTGGTGACAGAAAGTTCTGGAATCAGAGAGGAGCCACAAATGTTCTTCCACCCAGCGTTCCCCCAAGTCTCCCGATAAAAATGATACCTCACTTGTGTGGGTAGGCCTAGTGCCGCGACAGGAAATGCCCCAAAGCATAACTTGGACACATCCCATTTTTCGACAGAAAACAGAGGTGTTTTTTGCAAAGTGCCTACCTGTAGATTATGGCCTCTAGCTCAGCCGGCACCTAGGGAAACCTGCCAAACCTGTGCATTTCTCAAATCTAGAGACCTAGTGGAATCCAAGATGGGGTGACTTGTGGGGCTCTGACCAGGTTTTGTTACCCAGAATCCTTTGCAAACCTCAAAATTTGGCTAAAAAAAAACATTTTCCTCACATTTTGGTGACAGAAAGTTCTGGAATCAGAGAGGAGCCACAAATTTCCTTCCACCCAGCGTTCCCCCAAGTCTCCCGATACAAATGATACCTCACTTGTGTGGGTAGGCCTAGCGCCCGTGACAGGAAATGCCCCAAAACGCAACGTGGACACATCACATTCATTGAACAGAGTTGTTTTTTGCAAAGTGCCTACCTGTAGATTTTGTCCTCTAGCTCAGCCGGCACCCGGGGAAACCTAGCAAACCAGCGCATTTTTGAAAAAATAGAAACCCAGGGGAATCCAAGATGGGGTGGCTTGCTGGGCTCTGACCAGGTTATGTTACCCAGAATCCTTTGCAAACATCAAAATTTGGCCAAAAAAACACATTTTCCTCACATTTTGGTGACATAAAGTTCTGGAATCAGAGAGGAGCCACAAATTTCCTTCCACCCGGCGTTCCCCCAAGTCTCCCGATAAAAATGATACCTCACTTGTGTGGGTAGGCCTAGCGCCCGCAACAGGAAATGCCCCAAAGCACAACGTGGACACATCCAATTTTTTGACAGAAAACAGAGCTGTTTTTTGCAAAGTGCCTACCTGTAGATTTTGGCCTCTAGCTCAGCCGGCACCTAGGGAAACCTACCAAACCTGTGCATTTCTGAAAACTAGAGACCTAGGGGATTTCAAGATGGCGTGACTTGTGGGGCTCTGACCAGGTTTTGTTACCCAGAATCCTTTGCAAACCTCAAAATTTGGATGAAAAAAAACACATTTTCCTCACATTTTGGTGACAGAAAGTTCTGGAATCAGAGAGGAGTCACAAATTTCCTTCCACCAAGCGTTCCCCCAAGTCTCCCGATAAAAATGATACCTCACTTGTGTGGGTAGGCCTAGCGCCCGCGACAGGAAATGCCCCAAAACGCAACGTGAACACATCACATTTTTTGAAAGAAAACAGAGGTGTTTTTTGCAAAGTGCCTACCTGTAGATTTTGGCCTCTAGCTCAGCCGGCACCTAGGGAAACCTACCAAACCTGTGCATTTCTGAAAACTAGAGACCTAGGGGAATCCAAGATGGGGTGACTTGTGGGGCTCTGACCAGGTTCTGTTACCCAGAATCCTTTGCAAACCTCAACATTTGGCTAAAAAAACACATTTTCCTTACATTTTGGTGACAGAAAGTTCTGGAATCAGAGAGGAGCCACAAATTTCCTTCCACCCAGCGTTCCCCCAAGTCTCCCGATAAAAACAATACTTCACTTGTGTGGGTAGGCCTAGCGCCCGCTACAGGAAATGCCCCAAGACGCAACGTGCACACATCACATTTTTTGAAAGAAAACAGAGGTGTTTTTTGCAAAGTGTCTACCTGTAGATTTTGGCCTCTAGCTCAGCCGGCACCTAGGGAAACCTACCAAACCTGTGCATTTCTGAAAACTAGAGACCTAGGGGAATCCAAGATGGGGTGACTTGTGGGGCTCTGACCAGGTTCTGTTACCCAGAATCCTTTGCAAACCTCAACATTTGGCTAAAAAAACACATTTTCCTCACATTTTGGTGACAGAAAGTTCTGGAATCAGAGAGGAGCCACAAATTTCCTTCCACCCAGCGTTCCCCCAAGTCTCCCGATACAAATGATACCCCACTTGTGTGGGTTGGCCTAGCGCCCGTGACAGGAAATGCCCCAAAACGCAACGTGGACACATCACATTCATTGAACAGAGTTGTTTTTTGCAAAGTGCCTACCTGTAGATTTTGTCCTCTAGCTCAGCCCGCACCCGTTGAAACCTAGCAAACCAGCGCATTTTTTAAAACTAGAAACCCAGGGGAATCCAAGATGGGGTGGCTTGCGGGGCTCTGACCAGGTTATGTTACCCAGAATCCTTTGCAAACCTCAAAATTTGGAGAAAAAAAAACAAATTTTCCTCACATTTTGGTGACAGAAAGTTCTGGAATCAGAGAGGAGCCACAAATTTCCTTCCACCCAGCATTCCCCCAAGTCTCCCGATACAAAAGATACCTCACTTGTGTGGGTAGGCCTACCGCCCGCGACAGGAAATGCCCCAAAACGCAACGTGCACACATCACATTTTTTGAAAGAAAACAGAGGTGTTTTTTGCAAAGTGCCTACATGTAGATTTTACCCTCTAGCTCAGCCGGCACCTAGGGAAACATACCAAACCTGTGCATTTCTGAAAACTAGAGACCTAGGGGAATCCAAGATGGGGTGACTTGTGGGGCTCTGACCAGGTTCTGTTACCCAGAATCCTTTGCAAACCTCAAAATTTGGCTAAAAAAACACATGTTCCTCACATTTTGGTGACAGAAAGTTCTGGAATCAGAGAGGAGCCACAAATTTCCTTCCACCCAGCGTTCCCCCAAGTCTCCCGATAAAAATAATACCTCACTTGTGTGGGTAGGCTTAGCGCCCGCGACAGGAAATGCCCCAAAGCACAACGTGGACACATCCCATTTTTTGACAGAAAACAGAGCTGTTTTTTGCAAAGTGCCTACCTGTAGATTTTGGCCTCTAGCTCAGCCGGCACCTAGGGAAACCTACCAAACCTGTGCATTTCTGAAAACTAGAGACCTAGGGGATTTCAAGATGGCTTGACTTGTGGGGCTCTGACCAGGTTTTGTTACCCAGAATCCTTTGCAAACCTCAAAATTTGGATGAAAAAAAAACATTTTCCTCACATTTTGGTGACAGAAAGTTCTGGAATCAGAGAGGAGTCACAAATTTCATTCCACCAAGCGTTCCCCCAAGTCTCCTGATAAAAATGATACCTCACTTGTGTGGGTAGGCCTAGCGTCCGCGACAGGAAATGCCCCAAAACGCAACGTGAGCACATCACATTTTTTGAAAGAAAACAGAGGTCTTTTTTGCAAAGTGCCTACCTGTAGATTTTGGCCTCTAGCTCAGCTGGCACCTAGGGAAACCTACCAAACCTGTGCATTTCTGAAAACTAGAGACCTAGGGGAATCCAAGATGGGGTGACTTGTGGGGCTCTGACCAGGTTCTGTTACCCAGAATCCTTTGCAAACCTCAACATTTGGCTAAAAAAACACATTTTCCTCACATTTTGGTGACAGAAAGTTCTGGAATCAGAGAGGAGCCACAAATTTCCTTCCACCCAGCGTTCCACCAAGTCTCCCGATAAAAATGATACCTCACTTGTGTGGGTAGGCCTAGCGCCCGCGACAGGAAATGCCCCAAAGCACAACGTGGACACATCCCATTTTTTGACAGAAAACAGAGCTGTGTTTTGCAAAGTGCCTACCTGTAGATTTTGGCCTCTAGCTCAGCCGGCACCTAGGGAAACCTGCCAAACCTGTGCATTTCTCAAATCTAGAGACCTAGGGGAATCCAAGATGGGGTGACTTGTGGGGCTCTGACCAGGTTCTGTTACCCAGAATCCTTTGCAAACCTCATCACTTGGCTAAAAAAAATCATTTTCCTCACATTTTGGTGACAGAAAGTTCTGGAATCAGAGAGGAGCCACAAATTTCCTTCCACCCAGCGTTCCCCCAAGTCTCCCGATACAAATGATACCTCACTTGTGTGGGTAGGCCTAGTGCCCGTGACAGGAAATGCCCCAAAACTCAACGTGGATACATCACATTCATTGAACAGAGTTGTTTTTTGCAAAGTGCCTACCTGTAGATTTTGTCCTCTAGCTCAGCCCGCACCGGGGGAAACCTAGCAAACCAGCGCATTTTTGAAAACTAGAAACCCAGGGGAGTCCAAGATGGGGTGGCTTGCGGGGCTCTGACCAGGTTATGTTACCCAGAATCCTTTGCAAACATCAAAATTTGGAGAAAAAAAAACAAATTTTCCTCACATTTTGGTGACAGAAAGTTCTGGAATCAGAGAGGAGCCACAAATTTCCTTCCACCCAGCATTCCCCCAAGTCTCCCGATACAAAAGATACCTCACTTGTGTGGGTAGGCCTACCGCCCGCGACAGGAAATGCCCCAAAACGCAACGTGCACACATCACATTTTTTGAAAGAAAACAGAGGTGTTTTTTGCAAAGTGCCTACATGTAGATTTTGCCCTCTAGCTCAGCCGGCACCTAGGGAAACATACCAAACCTGTGCATTTCTGAAAACTAGAGACCTAGGGGAATCCAAGATGGGGTGACTTGTGGGGCTCTGACCAGGTTCTGTTACCCAGAATCCTTTGCAAACCTCAACATTTGGTTAAAAAAACACATTTTTCTCACATTTTGGTGACATAAAGTTCTGGAATCAGAGAGGAGCCACAAATTTCCTTCCACCCAGCGTTCCCCCAAGTCTCCCGATAAAAATGATACCTCACTTGTGTGGGTAGGCCTAGCGCCCGCGACAGGAAATGCCCCAAAGTACAACATGGACACATCCCATTTTTTGACAGAAAACAGAGCTGTTTTTTGCAAAGTGCCTACCTGTAGATTTTGGCCTCTAGCTCAGCCGGCACCTAGGGAAACCTACCAAACCTGTGCATTTCTGAAAACTAGAGACCTAGGGGAATCCAAGATGGGGTGACTTGTGGGGCTCTGACCAGGTTCTGTTACCCAGAATCCTTTGCAAACCTCAACATTTGGCTAAAAAAACACATTTTCCTTACATTTTGGTGACAGAAAGTTCTGGAATCAGAGAGGAGCCACAAATTTCCTTCCACCCAGCGTTCCCCCAAGTCTCCCGATAAAAACAATACTTCACTTGTGTGGGTAGGCCTAGCGCCCGCTACAGGAAATGCCCCAAAACGCAACGTGAACACATCACATTTTTTGAAAGAAAACAGAGGTGTTTTTTGCAAAGTGTCTACCTGTAGATTTTGGCCTCTAGCTCAGCCGGCACCTAGGGAAACCTACCAAACCTGTGCATTTCTGAAAACTAGAGACCTAGGGGAATCCAAGATGGGGTGACTTGTGGGGCTCTGACCAGGTTCTGTTACCCAGAATCCTTTGCAAACCTCAACATTTGGCTAAAAAAACACATTTTCCTCACATTTTGGTGACAGAAAGTTCTGGAATCAGAGAGGAGCCACAAATTTCCTTCCACCCAGCGTTCCCCCAAGTCTCCCGATACAAATGATACCCCACTTGTGTGGGTTGGCCTAGCGCCCGTGACAGGAAATGCCCCAAAACGCAACGTGGACACATCACATTCATTGAACAGAGTTGTTTTTTGCAAAGTGCCTACCTGTAGATTTTGTCCTCTAGCTCAGCCCGCACCCGTTGAAACCTAGCAAACCAGCGCATTTTTGAAAACTAGAAACCCAGGGGAATCCAAGATGGGGTGGCTTGCGGGGCTCTGACCAGGTTATGTTACCCAGAATCCTTTGCAAACATCAAAATTTGGAGAAAAAAAAACAAATTTTCCTCACATTTTGGTGACAGAAAGTTCTGGAATCAGAGAGGAGCCACAAATTTCCTTCCACCCAGCATTCCCCCAAGTCTCCCGATACAAAAGATACCTCACTTGTGTGGGTAGGCCTACCGCCCGCGACAGGAAATGCCCCAAAACGCAACGTGCACACATCACATTTTTTTAAAGAAAACAGAGGTGTTTTTTGCAAAGTGCCTACATGTAGATTTTGCCCTCTAGCTCAGCCGGCACCTAGGGAAACATACCAAACCTGTGCATTTCTGAAAACTAGAGACCTAGGGGAATCCAAGATGGGGTGACTTGTGGGGCTCTGACCAGGTTCTGTTACCCAGAATCCTTTGCAAACCTCAAAATTTGGCTAAAAAAACACATGTTCCTCACATTTTGGTGACAGAAAGTTCTGGAATCAGAGAGGAGCCACAAATTTCCTTCCACCCAGCGTTCCCCCAAGTCTCCCGATAAAAATTATACCTCACTTGTGTGGGAAGGCCTAGCGCCCGCGACAGGAAATGCCCCAAAGCACAACGTGGACACATCCCATTTTTTGACAGAAAACAGAGCTGTTTTTTGCAAAGTGCCTACCTGTAGATTTTGGCCTCTAGCTCAGCCGGCACCTAGGGAAACCTACCAAACCTGTGCATTTCTGAAAACTAGAGACCTAGGGGATATCAAGATGGCGTGACTTGTGGGGCTCTGACCAGGTTTTGTTACCCAGAATCCTTTGCAAACCTCAAAATTTGGATGAAAAAAAAAATTTTCCTCACATTTTGGTGACAGAAAGTTCTGGAATCAGAGAGGAGTCACAAATTTCATTCCACCAAGCGTTCCCCCAAGTCTCCTGATAAAAATGATACCTCACTTGTGTGGGTAGGCCTAGCGCCCGCGACAGGAAATGCCCCAAAACGCAACGTGAACACATCACATTTTTTGAAAGAAAACAGAGGTCTTTTTTGCAAAGTGCCTACCTGTAGATTTTGGCCTCTAGCTCAGCCGGCACCTAGGGAAACCTACCAAACCTGTGCATTTCTGAAAACTAGAGACCTAGGGGAATCCAAGATGGGGTGACTTGTGGGGCTCTGACCAGGTTCTGTTACCCAGAATCCTTTGCAAACCTCAACATTTGGCTAAAAAAACACATTTTCCTCACATTTTGGTGACAGAAAGTTCTGGAATCAGAGAGGAGCCACAAATTTCCTTCCACCCAGCGTTCCACCAAGTCTCCCGATAAAAATGATACCTCACTTGTGTGGGTAGGCCTAGCGCCTGCGACAGGAAATGCCCCAAAGCACAACGTGGACACATCCCATTTTTTGACAGAAAACAGAGCTGTTTTTTGCAAAGTGCCTACCTGTAGATTTTGGCCTCTAGCTCAGCCGGCACCTAGGGAAACCTGACAAACCTGTGCATTTCTCAAATCTAGAGACCTAGGGGAATCCAAGATGGGGTGACTTGTGGGGCTCTGACCAGGTTCTGTTACCCAGAATCCTTTGCAAACCTCATCACTTGGCTAAAAAAAATCATTTTCCTCACATTTTGGTGACAGAAAGTTCTGGAATCAGAGAGGAGCCACAAATTTCCTTCCACCCAGCGTTCCCCCAAGTCTCCCGATACAAATGATACCTCACTTGTGTGGGTAGGCCTAGTGCCCGTGACAGGAAATGCCCCAAAACTCAACGTGGACACATCACATTCATTGAACAGAGTTGTTTTTTGCAAAGTGCCTACCTGTAGATTTTGTCCTCTAGCTCAGCCCGCACCGGGGGAAACCTAGCAAACCAGCGCATTTTTGAAAACTAGAAACCCAGGGGAATCCAAGATGGGGTGGCTTGCGGGGCTCTGACCAGGTTATGTTACCCAGAATCCTTTGCAAACCTCAAAATTTGGAGAAAAAAAAACAAATTTTCCTCTCAGTTTGGTGACAGAAAGTTCTGGAATCAGAGAGGAGCCACAAATTTCCTTCCACCCAGCATTCCCCCAAGTCTCCCGATACAAAAGATACCTCACTTGTGTGGGTAGGCCTACCGCCCGCGACAGGAAATGCCCCAAAACGCAACGTGCACACATCACATTTTTTGAAAGAAAACAGAGGTGTTTTTTGCAAAGTGCCTACATGTAGATTTTGCCCTCTAGCTCAGCCGGCACCTAGGGAAACATACCAAACCTGTGCATTTCTGAAAACTAGAGACCTAGGGGAATCCAAGATGGGGTGACTTGTGGGGCTCTGACCAGGTTCTGTTACCCAGAATCCTTTGCAAACCTCAACATTTGATTAAAAAAACACATTTTTCTCACATTTTGGTGACATAAAGTTCTGGAATCAGAGAGGAGCCACAAATTTCCTTCCACCCAGCGTTCCCCCAAGTCTCCCGATAAAAATGATACCTCACTTGTGTGGGTAGGCCTAGCGCCCGCGACAGGAAATGCCCCAAAGTACAACATGGACACATCCCATTTTTTGACAGAAAACAGAGCTGTTTTTTGCAAAGTGCCTACCTGTAGATTTTGGCCTCTAGCTCAGCCGGCACCTAGGGAAACCTACCAAACCTGTGCATTTCTGAAAACTAGAGACCTAGGGGATTTCAAGATGGCGTTACTTGTGGGGCTCTGACCAGGTTTTGTTACCCAGAATCCTTTGCAAACCTCAACATTTGGATGAAAAAAAAACATTTTCCTCACATTTTGGTGACAGAAAGTTCTGGAATCAGAGAGGAGTCACAAATTTCCTTCCACCAAGCGTTCCCCCAAGTCTCCCGATAAAAATGATACCTCACTTGTGTGGGTAGGCCTAGCGCCCGCGACAGGAAATGCCCCAAAACGCAACGTGAACACATCACATTTTTTGAAAGAAAACAGAGGTCTTTTTTGCAAAGTGCCTACCTGTAGATTTTGGCCTCTAGCTCAGCCGGCACCTAGGGAAACCTACCAAACCTGTGCATTTCTGAAAACTAGAGACCTAGGGGAATCCAAGATGGGGTGACTTGTGGGGCTCTGACCAGGTTCTGTTACCCAGAATCCTTTGCAAACCTCAACATTTGGCTAAAAAAACACATTTTCCTCACATTTTGGTGACAGAAAGTTCTGGAATCAGAGAGGAGCCACAAATTTCCTTCCACCCAGCGTTCCACCAAGTCTCCCGATAAAAATGATACCTCACTTGTGTGGGTAGGCCTAGCGCCCGCGACAGGAAATGCCCCAAAGCACAACGTGGACACATCCCATTTTTTGACAGAAAACAGAGCTGTTTTTTGCAAAGTGCCTACCTGTAGATTTTGGCCTCTAGCTCAGCCGGCACCTAGGGAAGCCTGCCAAACCTGTGCATTTCTCAAATCTAGAGACCTAGGGGAATCCAAGATGGGGTGACTTGTGGGGCTCTGACCAGGTTCTGTTACCCAGAATCCTTTGCAAACCTCAACATTTGGCTAAAAAAACACATTTTTCTCACATGTTGGTGATATAAAGTTCTGGAATCAGAGAGGAGCCACAAATTTCCTTCCACCCAGCGTTCCCCCAAGTCTCCCGATAAAACTGATACCTCACTTGTGTGGGTAGGCCTAGCGCCCGCGACAGGAAATGCCCCAAAGTACAACATGGACAAATCCCATTTTTTGACAGAAAACAGAGCTGTTTTTTGCAAAGTGCCTACCTGTAGATTTTGGCCTCTAGCTCAGCCGGCACCTAGGGAAACCTACCAAACCTGTGCATTTCTGAAAACTAGAGACCTAGGGGAATCCAAGATGGGGTGACTTGTAGGGCTCTGACCAGGTTCTGTTACCCAGAATCCTTTGCAAACCTCATCACTTGGCTAAAAAAAAACATTTTCCTCACATTTTGGTGACAGAAAGTTCTGGAATCAGAGAGGAGCCACAAATTTCCTTCCACCCAGTGTTCCCCCAAGTCTCCCGATACAAATGATACCTCACTTGTGTGGGTAGGCCTAGTGCCCGTGACAGGAAATGCCCCAAAACTCAACGTGGACACATCACATTCATTGAACAGAGTTGTTTTTTGCAAAGTGCCTACCTGTAGATTTTGTCCTCTAGCTCAGCCGGCACCCGGGGAAACCTAGCAAACCAGCGCATTTTTGAAAACTAGAAACCCAGGGGAATCCAAGATGGGGTGGCTTGCGTGGCTCTGACCAGGTTATGTTACCCAGAATCCTTTGCAAACATCAAAATTTGGAGAAAAAAAACAAATTTTCCTCACATTTTGGTGACAGAAAGTACTGGAATCAGAGAGGAGCCACAAATTTCCTTCCACCCAGCACTCCCCCAACTCTCCTGATACAAATTATACCTCACTTGTGTGGGTAGGCCTAGCGCCCGCGACAGGAAATGCCCCAAAACGCAACGTGCACACATCCATTTTTTGAAAGAAAACAGAGGTGTTTTTTGCAAAGTGCCTACATGTAGATTTTGCCCTCTAGCTCAGCCGGCACCTAGGGAAACATACCAAACCTGTGCATTTCTGAAAACTAGAGACCTAGGGGAATCCAAGATGGGGTGCCTTGTGGGGCTCTGACCAGGTTCTGTTACACAGAATCCTTTGCAAACCTCAACATTTGGCTAAAAAAACAAATTTTTCTCACATTTTGGTGACATAAAGTTCTGGAATCAGAGAGGAGCCACAAATTTCCTTCCACCCAGCGTTCCCCCAAGTCTCCCGATAAAAATGATACCTCACTTGTGTGGGTAGGCCTAGCGCCCGCAACAGGAAGTGCCCCAAAGCAGAACGTGGACACATCCCATTTTTTGACAGAAAACAGAGCTGTTTTTTGCAAAGTGCCTACCTGTAGATTTTGGCCTCTAGCTCAGCCGGCACCTAGGGAAACCTACCAAACCTGTGCATTTCTGAAAACTAGAGACCTAGGGGAATCCAAGATGGCGTGACTTGTGGGGCTCTGACCAGGTTTTGTTACCCAGAATCCTTTGCAAACCTCAACATTTGGATGAAAAAAAAACATTTTCCTCACATTTTGGTGACAGAAAGTTCTGGAATCAGAGAGGAGTCACAAATTTCCTTCCACCAAGCGTTCCCCCAAGTCTCCCGATAAAAATGATACCTCACTTGTGTGGGTAGGCCTAGCGCCCGCGACAGGAAATGCCCCAAAACGCAACGTGAACACATCACATTTTTTGAAAGAAAACAGAGGTCTTTTTTGCAAAGTGCCTACCTGTAGATTTTGGCCTCTAGCTCAGCCGGCACCTAGGGAAACCTACCAAACCTGTGCATTTCTGAAAACTAGAGACCTAGGGGAATCCAAGATGGGGTGACTTGTGGGGCTCTGACCAGGTTCTGTTACCCAGAATCCTTTGCAAACCTAAACATTTGGCTAAAAAAACACATTTTCCTCACATTTTGGTGACAGAAAGTTCTGGAATCAGAGAGGAGCCACAAATTTCCTTCCACCCAGCGTTCCACCAAGTCTCCCGATAAAAATGATACCTCACTTGTGTGGGTAGGCCTAGCGCCCGCGACAGGAAATGCCCCAAAGCACAACGTGGACACATCCCATTTTTTGACAGAAAACAGAGCTGTTTTTTGCAAAGTGCCTACCTGTAGATTTTGGCCTCTAGCTCAGCCGGCACCTAGGGAAACCTGCCAAACCTGTGCATTTCTCAAATCTAGAGACCTAGGGGAATCCAAGATGGGGTGACTTGTGGGGCTCTGACCAGGTTCTGTTACCCAGAATCCTTTGCAAACCTCATCACTTGGCTAAAAAAAAACATTTTCCTCACATTTTGGTGACAGAAAGTTCTGGAATCAGAGAGGAGCCACAAATTTCCGTCCACCCAGCGTTCCCCCAAGTCTCCCGATACAAATGATACCTCACTTGTGTGGGTAGGCCTACTGCCCGTGACAGGAAATGCCCCAAAACTCAACGTGGACACATCACATTCATTGAACAGAGTTGTTTTTTGCAAAGTGCCTACCTGTAGATTTTGTCCTCTAGCTCAGCCCGCACCCGGGGAAACCTAGCAAACCAGCGCATTTTTGAAAACTAGAAACCCAGGGGAATCCAAGATGGGGTGGCTTGCGGGGCTCTAACCAGGTTATGTTACCCAGAATCATTTGCAAACATCAAAATTTGGAGAAAAAAAAACAAATTTTCCTCACATTTTGGTGACAGAAAGTTCTGGAATCAGAGAGGAGCCACAAATTTCCTTCCACCCAGCATTCCCCCAAGTCTCCCGATACAAAAGATACCTCACTTGTGTGGGTAGGCCTACCGCCCGCGACAGGAAATGCCCCAAAACGCAACGTGCACACATCACATTTTTTGAAAAAAAACAGAGGTGTTTTTTGCAAAGTGCCTACATGTAGATTTTGCCCTCTAGCTCAGCCGGCACCTAGGGAAACATACCAAACCTGTGCATTTCTGAAAACTAGAGACCTAGGGGAATCCAAGATGGGGTGACTTGTGGGGCTCTGACCAGGTTCTGTTACCCAGAATCCTTTGCAAACCTCAACATTTGGCTAAAAAAACACATTTTTCTCACATTTTGGTGACATAAAGTTCTGGAATCAGAGAGGAGCCACAAATTTCCTTCCACCCAGCGTTCCCCCAAGTCTCCCGATAGAAATGATACCTCACTTGTGTGGGTAGGCCTAGCGCCCGCGACAGGAAATGCCCCAAAGTACAACATGGACACATCCCATTTTTTGACAGAAAACAGAGCTGTTTTTTGCAAAGTGCCTACCTGTAGATTTTGGCCTCTAGCTCAGCCGGCACCTAGGGAAACCTACCAAACCTGTGCATTTCTGAAAACTAGAGACCTAGGGGATTTCAAGATGGCGTGACTTGTGGGGCTCTGACCAGGTTTTGTTACCCAGAATCCTTTGCAAACCTCAAAATTTGGATGAAAAAAAAACATTTTCCTCACATTTTGGTGACAGAAAGTTCTGGAATCAGAGAGGAGTCACAAATTTCCTTCCACCAAGCGTTTACCCAAGTCTCCCGATAAAAATGATACCTCACTTGTGTGGGTAGGCCTAGCGCCCGCGACAGGAAATGCCCCAAAACGCAACGTGAACACATCACATTTTTTGAAAGAAAACAGAGGTGTTTTTTGCAAAGTGCCTACCTGTAGAGTTTGGCCTCTAGCTCAGCCGCCACCTAGGGAAACCTACCAAACCTGTGCATTTCTGAAAACTAGAGACCTAGGGGAATCCAAGATGGGGTGACTTGTGGGGCTCTGACCAGGTTCTGTTACCCAGAATCCTTTGCAAACCTCAACATTTGGCTAAAAAAACACATTTTCCTCACATTTTGGTGACAGAAAGTTCTGGAATCAGAGAGGAGCCACAAATTTCCTTCCACCCAGCGTTCCACCAAGTCTCCCGATAAAAATGATACCTCACTTGTGTGGGTAGGCCTAGCGCCCGCGACAGGAAATGCCCCAAAGCACAACGTGGACACATCCCATTTTTTGACAGAAAACAGAGCTGTTTTTTGCAAAGTGCCTACCTGTAGATTTTGGCCTCTAGCTCAGCCGGCACCTAGGGAAGCCTGCCAAACCTGTGCATTTCTCAAATCTAGAGACCTAGGGGAATCCAAGATGGGGTGACTTGTAGGGCTCTGATCAGGTTCTGTTACCCAGAATCCTTTGCAAACCTCATCACTTGGCTAAAAAAAAACATTTTCCTCACATTTTGGTGACAGAAAGTTCTGGAATCAGAGAGGAGCCACAAATTTCCTTCCACCCAGCGTTCCCCCAAGTCTCCCGATACAAATGATACCTCACTTGTGTGGGTAGGCCTAGTGCCCGTGACAGGAAATGCCCCAAAACTCAACGTGGACTCATCACATTCATTGAACAGAGTTGTTTTTTGCAAAGTGCCTACCTGTAGATTTTGTCCTCTAGCTCAGCCGGCACCCGGGGAAACCTAGCAAACCAGCGCATTTTTGAAAACTAGAAACCCAGGGGAATCCAAGATGGGGTGGCTTGCGGGGCTCTGACCAGGTTATGTTACCCAGAATCCTTTGCAAACATCAAAATTTGGAGAAAAAAAACACATTTTCCTCACATTTTGGTGACAGAAAGTACTGGAATCAGAGAGGAGCCACAAATTTCCTTCCACCCAGCACTCCCCCAAGTCTCCCGATACAAATTATACCTCACTTGTGTGGGTAGGCCTAGCGCCCGCGACAGGAAATGCCCCAAAACGCAACGTGCACACATCCATTTTTTGAAAGAAAACAGAGGTGTTTTTTGCAAAGTGCCTACATGTAGATTTTGCCCTCTAGCTCAGCCGGCACCTAGGGAAACATACCAAACCTGTGCATTTCTGAAAACTAGAGACCTAGGGGAATCCAAGATGGGGTGCCTTGTGGGGCTCTGACCAGGTTCTGTTACCCAGAATCCTTTGCAAACCTCAACATTTGGCTAAAAAAACACATTTTTCTCACATTTTGGTGACATAAAGTTCTGGAATCAGAGAGGAGCCACAAATTTCCTTCCACCCAGCGTTCCCCCAAGTCTCCCGATAAAAATGATACCTCACTTGTGTGGGTAGGCCTAGCGCCCGCAACAGGAAATGCCCCAAAGCAGAACGTGGACACATCCCATTTTTTGACAGAAAACAGAGCTGTTTTTTGCAAAGTGCCTACCTGTAGATTTTGGCCTCTAGCTCAGCCGGCACCTAGGGAAACCTTCCAAACCTGTGCATTTCTGAAAACTAGAGACCTAGGGGAATCCAAGATGGCGTGACTTGTGGGGCCCTGACCAGGTTTTGTTACCCAGAATCCTTTGCAAACCTCAAAATTTGGAGGAAAAAAAACACATTTTCCTCACATTTTGGTGACAGAAAGTTCTGGAATCAGAGAGGAGTCACAAATTTCCTTCCACACAGCGTTCCCCCAAGTCTCCCGATAAAAATGATACCTCACTTGTGTGGGTAGGCCTAGCTAGCGCAACAGGAAATGCCCCAAAACGCAACGTGAACACATCACATTTTTTGAAAGAAAACAGAGGTGTTTTTTGCAAAGTGCCTACCTGTAGATTTTGGCCTCTAGCTCAGCTGGCACCTAGGGAAACCTACCAAACCTGTGCATTTCTGAAAACTAGAGACCTAGGGGAATCCAAGATGGGGTGACTTGTGGGGCTCTGACCAGGTTCTGTTACCCAGAATCCTTTGCAAACCTCAACATTTGGCTAAAAATACACATTTTCCTCACATTTTGGTGACATAAAGTTCTGGAATCAGAGAGAAGCCACAAATTTCCTTCCACCCAGCGTTCCCCCAAGTCTCCCGATAAAAATGATACCTCACTTGTGTGGGTAGGCCTAGCGCCCGCAACAGGAAGTGCCCCAAACCAGAACGTGAACACATCACATTTTTTGACAGAAAACAGAGCTGTTTTTTGCAAAGTGCCTACCTGTAGATTTTGGCCTCTAGCTCAGCTGGCACCTAGGGAAACCTACCAAACCTGTGCATTTCTGAAAACTAGAGACCTAGGGGAATCCAAGATGGGGTGACTTGTGGGGCTCTGACCAGGTTCTGTTACCCAGAATCCTTTGCAAACCTCAACATTAGCTAAAAATACACATTTTCCTCACATTTTGGTGACAGAAAGTTCTGGAATCAGAGAGGAGCCACAAATTTCCTTCCACCCAGCGTTCCCCCAAGTCTCCAGATAATAATGATACCTCACTTGTGTGGGTAGGCCTAGCGCCCGCGACAGGAAGTGCCCCAAAGCACAAAGTGGACACATCCCATTTTTTGACAGAAAACAGAGCTGTTTTTTGCAAAGTGCCTACCTGTAGATTTTGGCCTCTAGCTCAGCTGGCACCTAGGGAAACCTACCAAACCTGTGCATTTCTGAAAACTAGAGACCTAGGGGAATCCAAGATGGCGTGACTTGTGGGGCTCTGACCAGGTTTTGTTACCCAGAATCCTTTGCAAACCTCAAAATTTGGAGAAAAATAAACACATTTTCCTCACATTTTGGTGACAGAAAGATCTGGAATCAGAGAGGAGCCACAAATTTCCTTCCACCCAGCGTCCCCCTAAGTCTCCCGATAAAAATGATACCTCACTTGTGTGGGTAGGCCTAGTGCCCGCGACAGGAAGTGCCCCAAAATGCAACATGCACACATCACATTTTTTTAAATAAAACAGAGGTGTTTTTTGCAAAGTGCCAACCTGTAGATTTTGGCCTCTAGCTCAGCCGGCACCTAGGGAAACCTACCAAACCTGTGCATTTATGAAAACTAGAGACCTAGGGGAATCCAAGATGGGGTGACTTGTGGGGCTCTGACCAGGTTCTGTTACCCAGAATCCTTTGCAAACCTCAAAATTTGGCTAAAAAAACACATTTTCCTCACATTTTGGTGACAGAAAGTACTGGAATCAGAGAGGAGACACAAATTTCCTTCCACCCAGCGTTCCCCCAAGTCTCCCGATAAAAATGATACCTCACTTGTGTGGGTAGGCCTAGCGCCCGTGACAGGAAATGCCCCAAAGCCCAACGTGGACACATCCCATTTTTTGACAGAAAACAGAGCTGTTTTTTGCAAAGTGCCTACCTGTAGATTTTGGCCTCTAGCTCAGCCGGCACCTAGGGAAACCTACCAAACCTGTGCATTTCTGAAAACTAGAGACCTTGGGGAATCCAAGATGGGGTGACTTGTGGCGCTCTGACCAGGTCCTGTTACCCAGAATCCTTTGCAAACCTCAAAATTTGGCTAAAAAAACACATTTTCCTCACATTTTGGTGACAGAAAGTTCTGGAATCAGAGAGGAGCCACAAATTTCCTTCCACCCAGCGTTCCCCCAAGTCTCCCGATAAAAATGATACCTCACTGGTATGGGTAGGCCTAGCGCCCGCGACAGGAAATGCCCCAAAACGCAACGTGCACACATCACATTTTTTTAAAGGAAACAGAGGTGTTTTTTGCAAAGTGCCTACCTGTAGATTTAGGCCTCTAGCTCAGCCGGCACCTAGGGAAACCTACCAAACCTGTGCATTTCTGAAAACTAGAGACCTAGGGGAATCCAAGATGGCGTGACTTGTGGGGCTCTGACCAGGGTTTTGTTACCCAGAATCCTTTGCAAACCTCAAAATTTGGATGAAAAAAAAACATTTTCCTCACATTTTGGTGACAGAAAGTTCTGGAATCAGAGAGGAGTCACAAATTTCCTTCCACCAAGCGTTTACCCAAGTCTCCCGATAAAAATTATACCTCACTTGTGTGGGTAGGCCTAGCGCCCGCGACAGGAAATGCCCCAAAACGCAACGTGAACACATCACATTTTTTTAAAGAAAACAGAGTTGTTTTTTGCAAAGTGCCTACCTGTAGATTTTGGCCTCTAGCTCAGCCGGCACCTAGGGAAACCTACCAAACCTGTGCATTTCTGAAAACTAGAGACCTAGGGGAATCCAAGATGGGGTGACTTGTGGGGCTCTGACCAGGTTCTGTTACCCAGAATCCTTTGCAAACCTCAACATTTGGCTAAAAAAACACATTTTCCTCACATTTTGGTGACAGAAAGTTCTGGAATCAGAGATGAGCCACAAATTTCCTTCCACCCAGCGTTCCCCCAAGTCTCCCGATAAAAATGATACCTCACTTGTGTGGGTAGGCATAGCGCCCGCGACAGGAAATGCCCCAAAGCACAACGTGGCCACATCCCATTTTTTGACAGAAAACAGAGCTGTTTTTTGCAAAGTGCCTACCTGTAGATTTTGGCCTCTAGCTCAGCCGGCACCTAGGGAAACCTGCCAAACCTGTGCATTTCTCAAATCTAGAGACCTAGGGGAATCCAAGATGGGGTGACTTGTGGGGCTCTGACCAGGTTCTGTTACCCAGAATCCTTTGCAAACCTCAAAAATTGGCTAAAAAAACACATTTTCCTCACATTTTGGTGACAGAATGTTCAGGAATCAGAGAGGAGCCACAAATTTCCTTCCACCCAGCGTTCCCCCAAGTCTCCCGATAAAAACAATACCTCACTTGTGTGGGTAGGCCTAGCGCCCGCTACAGGAAATGCCCCAAAACGCAACGTGCACACATCACATTTTTTTAAAGAAAACAGAGGTGTTTTTTGCAAAGTGTCTACCTGTAGATTTTGGCCTCTAACTCAGCCGGCACCTAGGGAAACCTACCAAACCTGTGCATTTCTGAAAACTAGAGACCTAGGGTTATCCAAGATGGGGTGACTTGTGGGGCTCTGACCAGGTTCTGTTACCCAGAATCCTTTGCAAACCTCAACATTTGGCTAAAAAAACACATTTTCTTCACATTTTGGTGACAGAAAGTTCTGGAATCAGAGAGGAGCCACAAATTTCCTTCCACCCAGCGTTCCCCCAAGTCTCCCGATACAAATGATACCTCACTTGTGTGGGTAGGCCTAGCGCCCGTGACAGGAAATGCCCCAAAACGCAACGTGGACACATCACATTCATTGAACAGAGTTGTTTTTTGCAAAGTGCCTACCTGTAGATTTTGTCCTCTAGCTCAGCCGGCACCTGGGGAAACCTAGCAAACCAGCGCATTTTTGAAAACTAGAAACCCAGGGGTATCCAAGATGGGGTGGCTTGCGGGGCTCTGACCAGGTTATGTTACCCAGAATCCTTTACAAACATCAAAATTTGGAGAAAAAAAAAAACATTTTCCTCACATTTTGGTGACAGAAAGTTCTGGAATCAGAGAGGAGCCACAAATTTCCTTCCGCCCAGCATTCCCCCAAGTCTCCTGATACAAAAGATACCTCACTTGTGTGGGTAGGCCTAGCGCCCACGACAGGAAATGCCCCAAAACGCAACATGCACACAACACATTTTTTGAAAGAAAACAGAGGTGTTTTTTGCAAAGTGCCTACATGTAGATTTTGCCCTCTAGCTCAGCCGGCACCTAGGGAAACATACCAAACCTGTGCATTTCTGAAAACTAGAGACCTAGGGGAATCCAAGATGGGGTGACTTGTGGGGCTCTGACCAGGTTCTATTACCCAGAATCCTTTGCAAACCTCAACATTTGGCTAAAAAAACACATTTTTCTCACATTTTGGTGACATAAAGTTCTGGAATCAGAGAGCAGCCACAAATTTCCTTCCACCCAGCGTTCCCCCAAGTCTCCCGATAAAAATGATACCTCACTTGTGTGGGTAGGCCTAGCGCCCGCGACAGGAAATGCCCCAAAGCACAACGTGGACACATCCCATTTTTTGACAGAAAACAGAGCTGTTTTTTGCAAAGTGCCTACCTGTAGATTTTGGCCTCTAGCTCAGCCGGCACCTAGGGAAACCTACCAAACCTGTGCATTTCTGAAAACTAGAGACCTAGGGGATTTCAAGATGGCGTGACTTGTGGGGCTCTGACCAGGTTTTGTTTCCCAGAATCCTTTGCAAACCTCAAAATTTGGATGAAAAAAAACACATTTTCCTCACATTTTGGTGACAGAAAGTTCTGGAATCAGAGAGGAGCCACAAATTTCCTTCCACCAAGCGTTCCCCCAAGTCTCCCGATAAAAATGATACCTCACTTGTGTGGGTAGGCCTAGCCCCCGCGACAGGAAATGCCCCAAAACGCAACGTGAACACATCACATTTTTTGAAAGAAAACAGAGGTGTTTTTTGCAAAGTGCCTACATGTAGATTTTGCCCTCTAGCTCAGCCGGCACCTAGGGAAACATACCAAACCTGTGCATTTCTGAAAACTAGAGACCTAGGGGAATCCAAGATGGGGTGACTTGTGGGGCTCTGACCAGGTTCTATTACCCAGAATCCTTTGCAAACCTCAACATTTGGCTAAAAAAACACATTTTTCTCACATTTTGGTGACATGAAGTTCTGGAATCAGAGAGCAGCCACAAATTTCCTTCCACCCAGCGTTCCCCCAAGTCTCCCGATAGAAATGATACCTCACTTGTGTGGGTAGGCCTAGCGCCCGCGACAGGAAATGCCCCAAAGCACAATGTGGACACATCCCATTTTTTGACAGAAAACAGAGCTGTTTTTTGCAAAGTGCCTACCTGTAGATTTTGGCCTCTAGCTCAGCCGGCACCTAGGGAAACCTACCAAACCTGTGCATTTCTGAAAACTAGAGACCTAGGGGATTTCAAGATGGCGTGACTTGTGGGGCTCTGACCAAGTTTTGTTACCCAGAATCCTTTGCAAACCTCAAAATTTGGATGAAAAAAAACACATTTTCCTCACATTTTGGTGACAGAAAGTTCTGGAATCAGAGAGGAGTCACAAATTTCCTTCCACCAAGCGTTCCCCCAAGTCTCCCGATAAAATTGATACCTCACTTGTGTGGGTAGGCCTAGCGCCCGCGACAGGAAATGCCCCAAAACGCAACGTGAACACATCACATTTTTTTAAAGAAAACAGAGGTGTTTTTTGCAAAGTGCCTACCTGTAGATTTTGGCCTCTAGCTTAGCCGGCACCTAGGGAAACCTACCAAACCTGTGCATTTCTGAAAACTAGAGACCTAGGGGAATCCAAGATGGGGTGACTTGTGGGGCTCTGACCAGGTTCTGTTACCCAGAATACTTTGCAAACCTCAACATTTGGCTAAAAAAACACATTTTCCTCACATTTAGGTGACAGAAAGTTCTGGAATCAGAGAGGAGCTACAAATTTCCTTCCACCCAGCGTTCCCCCAAGTCTCCCGATAAAAATGATACCTCACTTGTGTGGGTAGGCCTAGCGCCCGCGACAGGAAAGGCCCCAAAGCACAACGTGGACACATCCCATTTTTTGACAGAAAACAGAGCTGTTTTTTGCAAAGTGACTACCTGTAGATTTTGGCCTCTAGCTCAGCCGGCACCTAGGGAAACCTGCCAAACCTGTGCATTTCTCAAATCTAGAGACCTAGGGGAATCCAAGATGGGGTGACTTGTGGGTCTCTGACCAGGTTCTGTTACCCAGAATCCTTTGCAAAACTCAACATTTGGCTAAAAAAACACATTTTCCTCACATTTTGGTGACAGAAAGTTCTGGAATCAGAGAGGAGCCACAAATTTCCTTCCACCCAGCGTTCCCCCAAGTCTCCCGATACAAATGATACCTCACTTGTGTGGGTAGGCCTAGTGCCCGTGACAGGAAATGCCCCAAAACTCAACGTGGACACATCACATTCATTGAACAGAGTTGTTTTTTGCAAAGTGCCTACCTGTAGATTTTGTCCTCTAGCTCAGCCGGCAACCAGGGAAACCTAGCAAACCAGCGCATTTTTGAAAACTAGAAACCCAGGGGAATCCAAGATGGGGTGGCTTGCGGGGCTCTGACCAGGTTATGTTACCCAGAATCCTTTGCAAACATCAAAATATGGAGAAAAAAAACACATTTTCCTCACATTTTGGTGACAGAAAGTTCTGGAATCAGAGAGGAGCCACAAATTTCCTTCCACCCAGCACTCCCCCAAGTCTCCCGATACAGATGATACCTCACTTGTGTGGGTAGGCCTAGCGCCCGCGACAGGAAATGCCCCAAAACGAAACGTGCACACATCACATTTTTTGAAAGAAAACAGAGGTGTTTTTTGCAAAGTGCCTACATGTAGATTTTGCCCTCTAGCTCAGCCGGCACCTAGGGAAACATACCAAACCTGTGCATTTCTGAAAACTAGAGACCTTGGGGAATCCAAGATGGGGTGACTTGTGGGGCTCTGACCAGGTTCTGTTACCCAGAATCCTTTGCAAACCTCAACATTTGGCCAAAAAAACACATTTTTCTCAAATTTTGGTGACATAAAGTTCTGGAATCAGAGAGGAGCCACAAATTTCCTTCCACCCAGCGTTCCCCCAAGTCTCCCGATAGAAATGATACCTCACTTGTGTGGGTAGGCCTAGCGCCCGCGACAGGAAATGCCCCAAAGCACAACGTGGACACATCCCATTTTTTGACAGAAAACAGAGCTGTTTTTTGCAAAGTGCCTACCTGTAGATTTTGCCCTCTAGCTCAGCCGGCACCTAGGGAAACCTACCAAACCTGTGCATTTCTGAAAACTAGAGACCTAGGGGATTTCAAGATGGCGTGACTTGTGGGGCTCTGACCAAGTTTTGTTACCCAGAATCCTTTGCAAACGTCAAAATTTGGATGAAAAAAAACACATTTTCCTCACATTTTGGTGACAGAAAGTTCTGGAATCAGAGAGGAGTCACAAATTTCCTTCCACCAAGCGTTCCCCCAAGTCTCCCGATAAAAATGATACCTCACTTGTGTGGGTAGGCCTAGCGCCCGCGACAGGAAATGCCCCAAAACGCAACGTGAACACATCACATTTTTTGAAAGAAAACAGAGGTGTTTTTTGCAAAGTGCCTACCTGTAGATTTTGGCCTCTAGCTTAGCCGGCACCTAGGGAAACCTACCAAACCTGTGCATTTCTGAAAACTAGAGACCTAGGGGAATCCAAGATGGGGTGACTTGTGGGGCTCTGACCAGGTTCTGTTACCCAGAATCCTTTGCAAACCTCAACATTTGGCTAAAAAAACACATTTTCCTCACATTTAGGTGACAGAAAGTTCTGGAATCAGAGAGGAGCCACAAATTTCCTTCCACCCAGCGTTCCCCCAAGTCTCCCGATACAAATGATACCTCACTTGTGTGGGTAGG
Source organism: Pleurodeles waltl (assembly GCF_031143425.1). NCBI lineage: Eukaryota > Metazoa > Chordata > Amphibia > Caudata > Salamandridae > Pleurodeles > Pleurodeles waltl. The sequence goes on along the minus strand of NC_090444.1, from coordinate 597,745,083 downwards.
CCTAGTGCCCGTGACAGGAAATGCCCCAAAACTCAACGTGGACACATCACATTCATTGAACAGAGTTGTTTTTTGCAAAGTGCCTACCTGTAGATTTTGTCCTCTAGCTCAGCCGGCACCCGGGGAAACCTAGCAAACCAGCGCATTTTTGAAAACTAGAAACCCAGGGGAATCCAAGATGGGGTGGCTTGCGGGGCTCTGACCAGGTTATGTTACCCAGAATCCTTTGCAAACATCAAAATTTGGAGAAAAAAAACACATTTTCCTCACATTTTGGTGACAGAAAGTACTGGAATCAGAGAGGAGCCACAAATTTCCTTACACCCAGCACTCCCCCAAGTCTCCCGATACAAATTATACCTCACTTGTGTGGGTAGGCCTAGCGCCCGCGACAGGAAATGCCCCAAAACGCAACGTGCACACATCCATTTTTTGAAAGAAAACAGAGGTGTTTTTTGCAAAGTGCCTACATGTAGATTTTGCCCTCTAGCTCAGCCGGCACCTAGGGAAACATACCAAACCTGTGCATTTCTGAAAACTAGAGACCTAGGGGAATCCAAGATGGGGTGCCTTGTGGGGCTCTGACCAGGTTCTGTTACACAGAATCCTTTGCAAACCTCAACATTTGGCTAAAAAAACAAATTTTTCTCACATTTTGGTGACATAAAGTTCTGGAATCAGAGAGGAGCCACAAATTTCCTTCCACCCAGCGTTCCCCCAAGTCTCCCGTTAAAAATGATACCTCACTTGTGTGGGTAGGCCTAGCGCCCGCAACAGGAACTGCCCCAAAGCAGAACGTGGACACATCCCATTTTTAGACAGAAAACAGAGCTGTTTTTTGCAAAGTGCCTACCTGTAGATTTTGGCCTCTAGCTCAGCCGGCACCTAGGGAAACCTACCAAACCTCTGCATTTCTGAAAACTAGAGACCTAGGGGAATCCAAGATGGCGTGACTTGTGGGGCTCTGACCAGGTTATGTTACCCAGAATCCTTTGCAAACATCAAAATTTGGAGAAAAAAAACACATTTTCCTCACATTTTGGTGACAGAAAGTTCTGGAATCAGAGAGGAGCCACAAATTTCCTTCCACCCAGCACTCCCCCAAGTCTCCCGATACAAATGATACCTCACTTGTGTGGGTAGGCCTAGCGCCCGCGACAGGAAATGCCCCAAAACGCAACGTGCACACATCAAATTTTTTGAAAGAAAACAGAGGTGTTTTTTGCAAAGTGCCTACATGTAGATTTTGCCCTCTAGCTCAGCCGGCACCTAGGGAAACATATCAAACCTGTGCATTTCTGAAAACTAGAGACCTAGGGGAATCCAAGATGGGGTGCCTTGTGGGGCTCTGACCAGGTTCTGTTACCCAGAATCCTTTGCAAACCTCAACATTTGGCTAAAAAAACACATTTTTCTCACATTTTGGTGACATAAAGTTCTGGAATCAGAGAGGAGCCACAAATTTCCTTCCACCCAGCGTTCCCCCAAGTATCCTGATAAAAATGATACCTCACTTGTGTGGGTAGGCCTAGCGCCCGCAACAGGAAATGCCCCAAAGCAGAACGTGGACACATCCCATTTTTTGACAGAAAACAGAGCTGTTTTTTGCAAAGTGCCTACCTGTAGATTTTGGCCTCTAGCTCAGCCGGCACCTAGGGAAACCTACCAAACCTGTGCATTTCTGAAAACTAGAGACCTAGGGGAATCCAAGATGGCGTGACTTGTGGGGCTCTGACCAGGTTTTGTTACCCAGAATCCTTTGCAAACCTCAAAATTTGGATGAAAAAAAACACATTTTCCTCACATTTTGGTGACAGAAAGTTCTGGAATCAGAGAGGAGTCACAAATTTCCTTCCACCCAGCGTTCCCCCAAGTCTCCCGATAAAAATGATACCTCACTTGTGTGGGTAGGCCTAGCGCCCGCAACAGGAAATGCCCCAAAACGCAACGTGAACACATCACATTTTTTGAAAGAAAACAGAGGTGTTTTTTGCAAAGTGCCTACCTGTAGATTTTGGCCTCTAGCTCAGCTGGCACCTAGGGAAACCTACCAAACCTGTGCATTTCTGAAAACTAGAGACCTAGGGGAATCCAAGATGGGGTGACTTGTGGGGCTCTGTCCAGGTTCTGTTACCCAGAATCCTTTGCAAACCTCAACATTTGGCTAAAAATACACATTTTCCTCACATTTTGGTGACAGAAAGTTCTGGAATCAGAGAGGAGCCACAAATTTCCTTCCACCCAGCGTTCCCCCAAGTCTCCCGATAAAAATGATACCTCACTTGTGTGGGTAGGCCTAGCGCCCGCGACAGGAAGTGCCCCAAAGCACAAAGTGGACACATCCCATTTTTTGACAGAAAACAGAGCTGTTTTTTGCAAAGTGCCTACCTGTAGATTTTGGCCTCTAGCTCAGCCGGCACCTAGGGAAACCTACCAAACCAGTGCATTTCTGAAAACTAGAGACCTAGGGGAATCCAAGATGGCGTGACTTGTGGGGCTCTGACCAGGTTTTGTTACCCAGAATCCTTTGCAAACCTCAAAATTTGGAGAAAAATAAACACATTTTCCTCACATTTTGGTGACAGAAAGTTCTGGAATCAGAGAGGAGCCACAAATTTCCTTCCACCCAGCATTCCCCCAAGTCTCCCGATACAAAAGATACCTCACTTGTGTGGGGAGGCCTAGCGCCCGCGACAGGAAATGCCCCAAAACGCAACGTGCACACATCACATTTTTTTAAAGAAAACAGAGGTGTTTTTTGCAAAGTGCCTACATGTAGATTTTGCCCTCTAGCTCAGCCGGCACCTAGGGAAACATACCAAACCTGTGCATTTCTGAAAACTAGAGACCTAGGGGAATCCAAGATGGGGTGACTTGTGGGGCTCTGACCAGGTTCTATTACCCAGAATCCTTTGCAAACCTCAACATTTGGCTAAAAAAACACATTTTTCTCACATTTTGGTGACATAAAGTTCTGGAATCAGAGAGGAGCCACAAATTTCCCTCCACCCAGCGTTCCCCCAAGTCTCCCGATAAAAATGATACCTCACTTGTGTGGGTAGGCCTAGCGCCCGCGACAGGAAATGCCCCAAAGCACAACGTGGACACATCCCATTTTTTGACAGAAAACAGAGCTGTTTTTTGCAAAGTGCCTACCTGTAGATTTTGGCCTGTAGCTCAGCCGGCACCTAGGGAAACCTACCAAACCTGTGCATTTCTGAAAACTAGAGACCTAGGGGATTTCAAGATGGTGTGACTTGTGGGGCTCTGACCAGGTTTAGTTACCCAGAATCCTTTGCAAACCTCAAAATTTGGATGAAAAAAAACACATTTTCCTCACATTTTGGTGACAGAAAGTTCTGGAATCAGAGAGGAGTCACAAATTTCCTTCCACCAAGCGTTCCCCCAAGTCTCCCGATAAAAATGATACCTTACTTGTGTGGGTAGGCCTAGCGCCCGCGACAGGAAATGCCCCAAAACGCAACGTGAACACATCACATTTTTTGAAAGAAAACAGAGGTGTTTTTTGCAAAGTGCCTACCTGTAGATTTTGGCCTCTAGCTCAGCCGGCACCTAGGGAAACCTACCAAACAAGTGCATTTCTGAAAACTAGAGACCTAGGGGAATCCAAGATGGCGTGACTTGTGGGGCTCTGACCAGGTTTTGTTACCCAGAATCCTTTGCAAACCTCAAAATTTGGAGAAAAATAAACACATTTTCCTCCCATTTTGGTGACAGAAAGTTCTGGAATCAGAGAGGAGCCACAAATTTCCTTCCACCCAGCATTCCCCCAAGTCTCCCGATACAAAAGATACCTCACTTGTGTGGGGAGGCCTAGCGCCCGCGACAGGAAATGCCCCAAAACGCAACGTGCACACATCACATTTTTTTAAAGAAAACAGAGGTGTTTTTTGCAAAGTGCCTACATGTAGATTTTGCCCTCTAGCTCAGCCGGCACCTAGGGAAACATACCAAACCTGTGCATTTCTGAAAACTAGAGACCTAGGGGAATCCAAGATGGGGTGACTTGTGGGGCTCTGACCAGGTTCTATTACCCAGAATCCTTTGCAAACCTCAACATTTGGCTAAAAAAACACATTTTTCTCACATTTTGGTGACAGAAAGTTCTGGAATCAGAGAGGAGCCACAAATTTCCTTCCACCCAGCGTTCCCCCAAGTCTCCCGATAAAAATGATACCTCACTTGTGTGGGTAGGCCTAGCGCCCGCGACAGGAAGTGCCCCAAAGCACAAAGTGGACACATCCCATTTTTTGACAGAAAACAGAGCTGTTTTTTGCAAAGTGCCTACCTGTAGATTTTGGCCTCTAGCTCAGCCGGCACCTAGGGAAACCTACCAAACCAGTGCATTTCTGAAAACTAGAGACCTAGGGGAATCCAAGATGGCGTGACTTGTGGGGCTCTGACCAGGTTTTGTTACCCAGAATCCTTTGCAAACCTCAAAATTTGGAGAAAAATAAACACATTTTCCTCACATTTTGGTGACAGAAAGTTCTGGAATCAGAGAGGAGCCACAAATTTCCTTCCACCCAGCATTCCCCCAAGTCTCCCGATACAAAAGATACCTCACTTGTGTGGGGAGGCCTAGCGCCCGCGACAGGAAATGCCCCAAAACGCAACGTGCACACATCACATTTTTTTAAAGAAAACAGAGGTGTTTTTTGCAAAGTGCCTACATGTAGATTTTGCCCTCTAGCTCAGCCGGCACCTAGGGAAACATACCAAACCTGTGCATTTCTGAAAACTAGAGACCTAGGGGAATCCAAGATGGGGTGACTTGTGGGGCTCTGACCAGGTTCTATTACCCAGAATCCTTTGCAAACCTCAACATTTGGCTAAAAAAACACATTTTTCTCACATTTTGGTGACATAAAGTTCTGGAATCAGAGAGGAGCCACAAATTTCCCTCCACCCAGCGTTCCCCCAAGTCTCCCGATAAAAATGATACCTCACTTGTGTGGGTAGGCCTAGCGCCCGCGACAGGAAATGCCCCAAAGCACAACGTGGACACATCCCATTTTTTGACAGAAAACAGAGCTGTTTTTTGCAAAGTGCCTACCTGTAGATTTTGGCCTGTAGCTCAGCCGGCACCTAGGGAAACCTACCAAACCTGTGCATTTCTGAAAACTAGAGACCTAGGGGATTTCAAGATGGTGTGACTTGTGGGGCTCTGACCAGGTTTAGTTACCCAGAATCCTTTGCAAACCTCAAAATTTGGATGAAAAAAAACACATTTTCCTCACATTTTGGTGACAGAAAGTTCTGGAATCAGAGAGGAGTCACAAATTTCCTTCCACCAAGCGTTCCCCCAAGTCTCCCGATAAAAATGATACCTTACTTGTGTGGGTAGGCCTAGCGCCCGCGACAGGAAATGCCCCAAAACGCAACGTGAACACATCACATTTTTTGAAAGAAAACAGAGGTGTTTTTTGCAAAGTGCCTACCTGTAGATTTTGGCCTCTAGCTCAGCCGGCACCTAGGGAAACCTACCAAACCTGTGCATTTCTGAAAACTAGAGACCTAGGGGAATCCAAGATGGGGTGACTTGTGGGGCTCTGACCAGGTTCTGTTACCCAGAATCCTTTGCAAACCTCAACATTTGGCTAAAAAAACACATTTTCCTCACATTTTGGTGACAGAAAGTTCTGGAATCAGAGATGAACCACAAATTTCCTTCCACCCAGCGTTCCCCCAAGTCTCCCGATAAAAATGATACCTCACTTGTGTGGGTAGGCCTAGCGCCCGCGACAGGAAATGCCCCAAAGCACAACGTGGCCACATCCCATTTTTTGACAGAAAACAGAGCTGTTTTTTGCAAAGTGCCTACCTGTAGATTTTGGCCTCTAGCTCAGCCGGCACCTAGGGAAACCTGCCAAACCTGTGCATTTCTCAAATCTAGAGACCTAGGGGAATCCAAGATGGGGTGACTTGTGGGGCTCTGACCAGGTTCTGTTACCCAGAATCCTTTGCAAACCTCAAAAATTGGCTAAAAAAACACATTTTCCTCACATTTTGGTGACAGAATGTTCTGGAATCAGAGAGGAGCCACAAATTTCCTTCCACCCAGCGTTCCCCCAAGTCTCCCGATAAAAACAATACCTCACTTGTGTGGGTAGGCCTAGCGCCCGCTACAGGAAATGCCCCAAAACGCAACGTGCACACATCACATTTTTTTAAAGAAAACAGAGGTGTTTTTTGCAAAGTGTCTACCTGTAGATTTTGGCCTCTAACTCAGCCGGCACCTAGGGAAACCTACCAAACCTGTGCATTTCTGAAAACTAGAGACCTAGGGTTATCCAAGATGGGGTGACTTGTGGGGCTCTGACCAGGTTCTGTTACCCAGAATCCTTTGCAAACCTCAACATTTGGCTAAAAAAACACATTTTCTTCACATTTTGGTGACAGAAAGTTCTGGAATCAGAGAGGAGCCACAAATTTCCTTCCACCCAGCGTTCCCCCAAGTCTCCCGATACAAATGATACCTCACTTGTGTGGGTAGGCCTAGCGCCCGTGACAGGAAATGCCCCAAAACGCAACGTGGACACATCACATTCATTGAACAGAGTTGTTTTTTGCAAAGTGCTTACCTGTAGATTTTGTCCTCTAGCTCAGCCGGCACCTGGGGAAACCTAGCAAACCAGCGCATTTTTGAAAACTAGAAACCCAGGGGTATCCAAGATGGGGTGGCTTGCGGGGCTCTGACCAGGTTATGTTACCCAGAATCCTTTACAAACATCAAAATTTGGAGAAAAAAAAACACATTTTCCTCACATTTTGGTGACAGAAAGTTCTGGAATCAGAGAGGAGCCACAAATTTCCTTCCGCCCAGCATTCCCCCAAGTCTCCCGATACAAAAGATACCTCACTTGTGTGGGTAGGCCTAGCGCCCACGACAGGAAATGCCCCAAAACGCAACGTGCACACAACACATTTTTTGAAAGAAAACAGAGGTGTTTTTTGCAAAGTGCCTACATGTAGATTTTGCCCTCTAGCTCAGCCGGCACCTAGGGAAACATACCAAACCTGTGCATTTCTGAAAACTAGAGACCTAGGGGAATCCAAGATGGGGTGACTTGTGGGGCTCTGACCAGGTTCTATTACCCAGAATCCTTTGCAAACCTCAACATTTGGCTAAAAAAACACATTTTTCTCACATTTTGGTGACATAAAGTTCTGGAATCAGAGAGCAGCCACAAATTTCCTTCCACCCAGTGTTCCCCCAAGTCTCCTGATAAAAATGATACCTCACTTGTGTGGGTAGGCCTAGCGCCCGCGACAGGAAATGCCCCAAAGCACAACGTGGACACATCCCATTTTTTGACAGAAAACAGAGCTGTTTTTTGCAAAGTGCCTACCTGTAGATTTTGGCCTCTAGCTCAGCCAGCACCTAGGGAAACCTACCAAACCTGTGCATTTCTGAAAACTAGAGACCTAGTGGATTTCAAGATGGCGTGACTTGTGGGGCTCTGACCAGGTTTTGTTACCCAGAATCCTTTGCAAACCTCAAAATTTGGATGAAAAAAAACACATTTTCCTCACATTTTGGTGACAGAAAGTTCTGGAATCAGAGAGGAGCCACAAATTTCCTTCCACCAAGCGTTCCACCAAGTCTCCCGATAAAAATGATACCTCACTTGTGTGGGTAGGCCTAGCCCCCGCGACAGGAAATGCCCCAAAACGCAACGTGAACACATCACATTTTTTGAAAGAAAACAGAGGTGTTTTTTGCAAAGTGCCTACATGTAGATTTTGCCCTCCAGCTCAGCCGGCACCTAGGGAAACATACCAAACCTGTGCATTTCTGAAAACTAGAGACCTAGGGGAATCCAAGATGGGGTGACTTGTGGGGCTCTGACCAGGTTCTATTACCCAGAATCCTTTGCAAACCTCAACATTTGGCTAAAAAAACACATTTTTCTCACATTTTGGTGACATAAAGTTCTGGAATCAGAGAGCAGCCACAAATTTCCTTCCACCCAGCGTTCCCCCAAGTCTCCCGATAGAAATGATACCTCACTTGTGTGGGTAGGCCTAGCGCCCGCGACAGGAAATGCCCCAAAGCACAACGTGGACACATCCCATTTTTTGACAGAAAACAGAGCTGTTTTTTGCAAAGTGCCTACCTGTAGATTTTGGCCTCTAGCTCAGCCGGCACCTAGGGAAACCTACCAAACCTGTGCATTTCTGAAAACTAGAGACCTAGGGGATTTCAAGATGGCGTGACTTGTGGGGCTCTGACCAAGTTTTGTTACCCAGAATCCTTTGCAAACCTCAAAATTTGAATGAAAAAAAACACATTTTCCTCACATTTTGGTGACAGAAAGTTCTGGAATCAGAGAGGAGTCACAAATTTCCTTCCACCAAGCGTTCCCCCAAGTCTTCCGATAAAAATGATACCTCATTTGTGTGGGTAGGCCTAGCGCCCGCGACAGGAAATGCCCCAAAACGCAACGTGAACACATCACATTTTTTGAAAGAAAACAGAGGTGTTTTTTGCAAAGTGCCTACCTGTAGATTTTGGCCTCTAGCTTAGCCGGCACCTAGGGAAACCTACCAAACCTGTGCATTTCTGAAAACTAGAGACCTAGGGGAATCCAAGATGGGGTGACTTGTGGGTCTCTGACCAGGTTCTGTTACCCAGAATCCTTTGCAAACCTCAACATTTGGCTAAAAAAACACATTTTCCTCACATTTAGGTGACAGAAAGTTCTGGAATCAGAGAGGAGCCACAAATTTCCTTCCACCCAGCGTTCCCCCAAGTCTCCCGATAAAAATGATACCTCACTTGTGTGGGTAGGCCTAGCGCCCGCGACAGGAAAGGCCCCAAAGCACAACGTGGACACATCCCATTTTTTGACAGAAAACAGAGTTGTTTTTTGCAAAGTGCCTACCTGTAGATTTTGGCCTCTAGCTCAGCCGGCACCTTGGGAAACCTGCCAAACCTGTGCATTTCTCAAATCTAGAGACCTAGGGGAATCCAAGATGGGGTGACTTGTGGGGCTCTGACCAGGTTCTGTTACCCAGAATCCTTTGCAAAACTCAACATTTGGCTAAAAAAACACATTTTCCTCACATTTTGGTGACAGAAAGTTCTGGAATCAGAGAGGAGCCACAAATTTCCTTCCACCCAGCGTTCCCCCAAGTCTCCCGATACAAATGATACCTCACTTGTGTGGGTAGGCCTAGTGCCCGTGACAGGAAATGCCCCAAAACTCAACGTGGACACATCACATTCATTGAACAGAGTTGTTTTTTGCAAAGTGCCTACATGTAGATTTTGCCCTCTAGCTCAGCCGGCACCTAGGGAAACATACCAAACCTGTGCATTTCTGAAAACTAGAGACCTAGGGGAATCCAAGATGGGGTGACTTGTGGGGCTCTGACCAGGTTCTGTTACCCAGAATCCTTTGCAAACCTCAACATTTGGCCAAAAAAACACATTTTTCTCACATTTTGGTGACATAAAGTTCTGGAATCAGAGAGGAGCCACAAATTTCCTTCCACCCAGCGTTCCCCCAAGTCTCCCGATAGAAATGATACCTCACTTGTGTGGGTAGGCCTAGCGCCCGCGACAGGAAATGCCCCAAAGCACAACGTGGACACATCCCATTTTTTGACAGAAAACAGAGCTGTTTTTTGCAAAGTGCCTACCTGTAGATTTTGGCCTCTAGCTCAGCCGGCACCTAGGGAAACCTACCAAACCTGTGCATTTCTGAAAACTAGAGACCTAGGGGATTTCAAGATGGCGTGACTTGTGGGGCTCTGACCAAGTTTTGTTACCCAGAATCCTTTGCAAACGTCAAAATTTGGATGAAAAAAAACAAATTTTCCTCACATTTTGGTGACAGAAAGTTCTGGAATCAGAGAGGAGTCACAAATTTCCTTCCAAAAAGCGTTCCCCCAAGTCTCCCGATAAAAATGATACCTCACTTGTGTGGGTAGGCCTAGCGCCCGCGACAGGAAATGCCCCAAAACGCAACGTGAACACATCACATTTTTTGAAAGAAAACAGAGGTGTTTTTTGCAAAGTGCCTACCTGTAGATTTTGGCCTCTAGCTTAGCCGGCACCTAGGGAATCCTACCAAACCTGTGCATTTCTGAAAACTAGAGACCTAGGGGAATCCAAGATGGGGTGACTTGTGGGGCTCTGACCAGGTTCTGTTACCCAGAATCCTTTGCAAACCTCAACATTTGGCTAAAAAACACATTTTCCTCACATTTAGGTGACAGAAAGTTCTGGAATCAGAGAGGAGCCACAAATTTCCTTCCACCCAGCGTTCCCCCAAGTCTCCCGATAAAAATGATACCTCACTTGTGTGGGTAGGCCTAGCGCCCGCGACAGGAAATGCCCCAAAGCACAACGTGGACACATCCCATTTTTTGACAGAAAACAGAGCTGTTTTTTGCAAAGTGCCTACCTGTAGATTTTGGCCTCTAGCTCAGCCAGCACCTAGGGAAACCTACCAAACCTGTGCATTTCTGAAAACTAGAGACCTAGGGGATTTCAAGATGGCGTGACTTGTGGGGCTCTGACCAGGTTTTGTTACCCAGAATCCTTTGCAAACCTCAAAATTTGGATGAAAAAAAACACATTTTCCTCACATTTTGGTGACAGAAAGTTCTGGAATCAGAGAGGAGCCACAAATTTCCTTCCACCAAGCGTTCCCCCAAGTCTCCCGATAAAAATGATACCTCACTTGTGTGGGTAGGCCTAGCCCCGGCGACAGGAAATGCCCCAAAACGCAACGTGAACACATCACATTTTTTGAAAGAAAACAGAGGTGTTTTTTGCAAAGTGCCTACATGTAGATTTTGCCCTCCAGCTCAGCCGGCACCTAGGGAAACATACCAAACCTGTGCATTTCTGAAAACTAGAGACCTAGGGGAATCCAAGATGGGGTGACTTGTGGGGCTCTGACCAGGTTCTATTACCCAGAATCCTTTGCAAACCTCAACATTTGGCTAAAAAAACACATTTTTCTCACATTTTGGTGACATAAAGTTCTGGAATCAGAGAGCAGCCACAAATTTCCTTCCACCCAGCGTTCCCCCAAGTCTCCCGATAGAAATGATACCTCACTTGTGTGGGTAGGCCTAGCGCCCGCAACAGGAAATGCCCCAAAGCACAACGTGGACACATCCCATTTTTTGACAGAAAACAGAGCTGTTTTTTGCAAAGTGCCTATCTGTAGATTTTGGCCTCTAGCTCAGCCGGCACCTAGGGAAACCTACCAAACCTGTGCATTTCTGAAAACTAGAGACCTAGGGGATTTCAAGATGGCGTGACTTTTGGGGCTCTGACCAAGTTTTGTTACCCAGAATCCTTTGCAAACCTCAAAATTTGAATGAAAAAAAACACATTTTCCTCACATTTTGGTGACAGAAAGTTCTGGAATCAGAGAGGAGTCACAAATTTCCTTCCACCAAGCGTTCCCCCAAGTCTTCCGATAAAAATGATACCTCATTTGTGTGGGTAGGCCTAGCGCCCGCGACAGGAAATGCCCCAAAACGCAACGTGAACACATCACATTTTTTGAAAGAAAACAGAGGTGTTTTTTGCAAAGTGCCTACCTGTAGATTTTGGCCTCTAGCTTAGCCGGCACCTAGGGAAACCTACCAAACCTGTGCATTTCTGAAAACTAGAGACCTAGGGGAATCCAAGATGGGGTGACTTGTGGGTCTCTGACCAGGTTCTGTTACCCAGAATCCTTTGCAAACCTCAACATTTGGCTAAAAAAACACATTTTCCTCACATTTAGGTGACAGAAAGTTCTGGAATCAGAGAGGAGCCACAAATTTCCTTCCACCCAGCGTTCCCCCAAGTCTCCCGATAAAAATGATACCTCACTTGTGTGGGTAGGCCTAGCGCCCGCGACAGGAAAGGCCCCAAAGCACAACGTGGACACATCCCATTTTTTGACAGAAAACAGAGCTGTTTTTTGCAAAGTGCCTACCTGTAGATTTTGGCCTCTAGCTCAGCCGGCACCTAGGGAAACCTGCCAAACCTGTGCATTTCTCAAATCTAGAGACCTAGGGGAATCCAAGATGGGGTGACTTGTGGGGCTCTGACCAGGTTCTGTTACCCAGAATCCTTTGCAAAACTCAACATTTGGCTAAAAAAACACATTTTCCTCACATTTTGGTGACAGAAAGTTCTGGAATCAGAGAGGAGCCACAAATTTCCTTCCACCCAGCGTTCCCCCAAGTCTCCCGATACAAATGATACCTCACTTGTGTGGGTAGGCCTAGTGCCCGTGACAGGAAATGCCCCAAAACTCAACGTGGACACATCACATTCATTGAACAGAGTTGTTTTTTGCAAAGTGCCTACCTGTAGATTTTGTCCTCTAGCTCAGCCGGCAACCAGGGAAACCTAGCAAACCAGCGCATTTTTGAAAACTAGAAACCCAGGGGAATCCAAGATGGGGTGGCTTGCGGGGCTCTGACCAGGTTATGTTACCCAGAATCCTTTGCAAACATCAAAATATGGAGAAAAAAAACACATTTTCCTCACATTTTGGTGACAGAAAGTTCTGGAATCAGATAGGAGCCACAAATTTCCTTCCACCCAGAACTCCCCCAAGTCTCCCGATACAAATGATACCTCACTTGTGTGGGTAGGTCTAGCGCCCGCGACAGGAAATGCCCCAAAACGAAACGTGCACACATCACATTTTTTGAAAGAAAACAGAGGTGTTTTTTGCAAAGTGCCTACATGTAGATTTTGCCCTCTAGCTCAGCCGGCACCTAGGGAAACATACCAAACCTGTGCATTTCTGAAAACTAGAGACCTAGGGGAATCCAAGATGGGGTGACTTGTGGGGCTCTGACCAGGTTCTGTTACCCAGAATCCTTTGCAAACCTCAACATTTGGCCAAAAAAACACATTTTTCTCACATTTTGGTGACATAAAGTTCTGGAATCAGAGAGGAGCCACAAATTTCCTTCCACCCAGCGTTCCCCCAAGTCTCCCGATAGAAATGATACCTCACTTGTGTGGGTAGGCCTAGCGCCCGCGACAGGAAATGCCCCAAAGCACAACGTGGACACATCCCATTTTTTGACAGAAAACAGAGCTGTTTTTTGCAAAGTGCCTACCTGTAGATTTTGGCCTCTAGCTCAGCCGGCACCTAGGGAAACCTACCAAACCTGTGCATTTCTGAAAACTAGAGACCTAGGGGATTTCAAGATGGCGTGACTTGTGGGGCTCTGACCAAGTTTTGTTACCCAGAATCCTTTGCAAACGTCAAAATTTGGATGAAAAAAAACAAATTTTCCTCACATTTTGGTGACAGAAAGTTCTGGAATCAGAGAGGAGTCACAAATTTCCTTCCAAAAAGCGTTCCCCCAAGTCTCCCGATAAAAATGATACCTCACTTGTGTGGGTAGGCCTAGCGCCCGCGACAGGAAATGCCCCAAAACGCAACGTGAACACATCACATTTTTTGAAAGAAAACAGAGGTGTTTTTTGCAAAGTGCCTACCTGTAGATTTTGGCCTCTAGCTTAGCCGGCACCTAGGGAAACCTACCAAACCTGTGCATTTCTGAAAACTAGAGACCTAGGGGAATCCAAGATGGGGTGACTTGTGGGACTCTGACCAGGTTCTGTTACCCAGAATCCTTTGCAAACCTCAACATTTGGCTAAAAAAACACATTTTCCTCACATTTAGGTGACAGAAAGTTCTGGAATCAGAGAGGAGCCACAAATTTCCTTCCACCCAGCGTTCCCCCAAGTCTCCCGATAAAAATGATACCTCACTTGTGTGGGTAGGCCTAGCGCCCGCGACAGGAAATGCCCCAAAGCACAACGTGGACACATCCCATTTTTTGACAGAAAACAGAGCTGTTTTTTGCAAAGTGCCTACCTGTAGATTTTGGCCTCTAGCTCAGCCAGCACCTAGGGAAACCTACCAAACCTGTGCATTTCTGAAAACTAGAGACCTAGGGGATTTCAAGATGGCGTGACTTGTGGGGCTCTGACCAGGTTTTGTTACCCAGAATCCTTTGCAAACCTCAAAATTTGGATGAAAAAAAACACATTTTCCTCACATTTTGGTGACAGAAAGTTCTGGAATCAGAGAGGAGCCACAAATTTCCTTCCACCAAGCGTTCCCCCAAGTCTCCCGATAAAAATGATACCTCACTTGTGTGGGTAGGCCTAGCCCCCGCGACAGGAAATGCCCCAAAACGCAACGTGAACACATCACATTTTTTGAAAGAAAACAGAGGTGTTTTTTGCAAAGTGCCTACATGTAGATTTTGCCCTCTAGCTCAGCCGGCACCTAGGGAAACATACCAAACCTGTGCATTTCTGAAAACTAGAGACCTAGGGGAATCCAAGATGGGGTGACTTGTGGGGCTCTGACCAGGTTCTATTACCCAGAATCCTTTGCAAACCTCAACATTTGGCTAAAAAAACACATTTTTCTCACATTTTGGTGACATAAAGTTCTGGAATCAGAGAGCAGCCACAAATTTCCTTCCACCCAGCGTTCCCCCAAGTCTCCCGATAGAAATGATACCTCACTTGTGTGGGTAGGCCTAGCGCCCGCGACAGGAAATGCCCCAAAGCACAACGTGGACACATCCCATTTTTTGACAGAAAACAGAGCTGTTTTTTGCAAAGTGCCTACCTGTAGATTTTGGCCTCTAGCTCAGCCGGCACCTAGGGAAACCTACCAAACCTGTGCATTTCTGAAAACTAGAGACCTAGGGGATTTTAAGATGGCGTGACTTGTGGGGCTCTGACCAAGTTTTGTTACCCAGAATCCTTTGCAAACGTCAAAATTTGGATGAAAAAAAAACAAATTTTCCTCACATTTTGGTGACAGAAAGTTCTGGAATCAGAGAGGAGTCACAAATTTCCTTCCACCAAGCGTTCCCCCAAGTCTCCCGATAAAAATGATACCTCACGTGTGTGGGTAGGCCTAGCGCCCGCGACAGGAAAGGCCCCAAAGCACAACGTGGACACATCCCATTTTTTGACAGAAAACAGAGCTGTTTTTTGCAAAGTGCCTACCTGTAGATTTTGGCCTCTAGCTCAGCCGGAACCTAGGGAAACCTGCCAAACCTGTGCATTTCTCAAATCTAGAGACCTAGGGGAATCCAAGATGGGGTGACTTGTGGGGCTCTGACCAGGTTCTGTTACCCAGAATCCTTTGCAAAACTCAACATTTGGCTAAAAAAACACATTTTCCTCACATTTTGGTGACAGAAAGTTCTGGAATCAGAGAGGAGCCACAAATTTCCTTCCACCCAGCGTTCCCCCAAGTCTCCCGATGCAAATGATACCTCACTTGTGTGGGTAGGCCTAGCGCCCGTGACAGGAAATGCCCCAAAACGCAACGTGGACACATCACATTCATTGAACAGAGTTGTTTTTTGCAAAGTGCCTACCTGTAGATTTTGTCCTCTAGTTCAGCCGGCACCTGGGGAAACCTAGCAAACCAGCGCATTTTTGAAAACTAGAAACCCAGGGGAATCCAAGATGGGGTGGCTTGCGGGGCTCTGACCAGGTTATGTTACCCAGAATCCTTTGCAAACATCAAAATTTGGAGAAAAAAAAACACATTTTCCTCACATTTTGGTGACAGAAAGTTCTGGAATCAGAGAGGAGCCACAAATTTCCCTCCACCCAGCATTCCCCCAAGTCTCCCGATACAAAAGATACCTCACTTGTGTGGGTAGGCCTAGCGCCCGCGACAGGAAATGCCCCAAAACGCAACGTGCACACAACACATTTTTTGAAAGAAAACAGAGGTGTTTTTTGCAAAGTGCCTACATGTAGATTTTGCCCTCTAGCTCAGCCGGCACCTAGGGAAACATACCAAACCTGTGCATTTCTGAAAACTAGAGACCTAGGGGAATCCAAGATGGGGTGACTTGTGGGGCTCTGACCAGGTTCTATTACCCAGAATCCTTTGCAAACCTCAACATTTGGCTAAAAAAACACATTTTTCTCACATTTTGGTGACATAAAGTTCTGGAATCAGAGAGCAGCCACAAATTTCCTTCCACCCAGCGTTCCCCCAAGTCTCCCGATAAAAATGATACCTCACTTGTGTGGGTAGGCCTAGCGCCCGCGACAGGAAATGCCCCAAAGCACAACGTGGACACATCCCATTTTTTTACAGAAAACCGAGCTGTTTTTTGCAAAGTGCCTACCTGTAGATTTTGGCCTCTAGCTCAGCCGGCACCTAGGGAAACCTACCACACCTGTGCATTTCTGAAAACTAGAGACCTAGGGGATTTCAAGATGGCGTGACTTGTGGGGCTCTGACCAGGTTTTGTTACCCAGAATCCTTTGCAAACCTCAAAATTTGGATGAAAAAAAACACATTTTCCTCACATTTTGGTGACAGAAAGTTCTGGAATCAGAGAGGAGTCACAAATTTCCTTCCACCAAGCGTTCCCCCAAGTCTCCCGATAAAAATGATACCTCACTTGTGTGGGTAGGCCTAGCGCCCGCGACAGGAAATGCCCCAAAACGCAACGTGAACACATCACATTTTTTTAAAGAAAACAGAGGTGTTTTTTGCAAAGTGCCTACCTGTAGATTTTGGCCTCTAGCTTAGCCGGCACCTAGGGAAACCTACCAAACCTGTGCATTTCTGAAAACTAGAGACCTAGGGGAATCCAAGATGGGGTGACTTGTGGGGCTCTGACCAGGTTCTGTTACCCAGAATCCTTTGCAAACCTCAACATTTGGCTAAAAAAACACATTTTCCTCACATTTTGGTGACAGAAAGTTCTGGAATCAGAGAGGAGCCACTAATTTCCTTCCACCCAGCGTTCCCCCAAGTCTCCCGATAAAAATGATACCTCCCTTGTGTGGGTAGGCCTAGCGCCCGCGACAGGAAATGCCCCAAAGCACAACGTGGACACATCCCATTTTTTGACAGAAAACAGAGCTGTTTTTTGCAAAGTGCCTACCTGTAGATTTTGGCCTCTAGCTCAGCCGGCACCTAGGGAAACCTGCCAAACCTGTGCATTTCTCAAATCTAGAGACCTAGGGGAATCCAAGATGGGGTGACTTGTGGGGCTCTGACCAGGTTCTGTTACCCAGAATCCTTTGCAAAACTCAACATTTGGCTAAAAAAACACATTTTCCTCACATTTTGGTGACAGAAAGTTCTGGAATCAGAGAGGAGCCACAAATTTCCTTCCACCCAGCGTTCCCCCAAGTCTCCCGATACAAATGATACCTCACTTGTGTGGGTAGGCCTAGTGCCCGTGACAGGAAATGCCCCAAAACTCAACGTGGACATATCACATTCATTGAACAGAGTTGTTTTTTGCAAAGTGCCTACCTGTAGATTTTGTCCTCTAGCTCAGCCGGCAACCAGGGAAACCTAGCAAACCAGCGCATTTTTGAAAACTAGAAACACAGGGGAATCCAAGATGGGGTAGCTTGCGGGGCTCTGACCAGGTTATGTTACCCAGAATAATCCTTTGCAACATCAAAATATGGAGAAAAAAAACACATTTTCCTCACATTTTGGTGACAGAAAGTTCTGGAATCAGAGAGGAGCCACAAATTTCCTTCCACCCAGCACTCCCCCCAAGTCTCCCGATACAATTGATACCTCACTTGTGTGGGTAGGCCTAGCGCCCGCGACAGGAAATGCCCCAAACGAAACGTGCACACATCACATTTTTTGAAAGAAAACAGAGGTGTTTTTGCAAAGTGCCTACATGTAGATTTTGCCCTCTAGCTCAGCCGGCACCTAGGGAAACATACCAAACCTGTGCATTTCTGAAAACTAGAGACCTAGGGGAATCCAAGATGGGGTGACTTGTGGGCTCTGACCAGGTTCTGTTACCCAGAATCCTTTGCAAACCTCAACATTTGGCCAAAAAAACACATTTTTCTCACATTTTGGTGACATAAAGTTCTGGAATCAGAGAGAGCCACAAATTTCCTTCCACCCGGCGTTCCCCTCAAGTCTCCCGATAACAATGATACCTCACTTGTGTGGGTAGGCCTAGCGCCCGCAACAGGAAATGCCCCAAAGCACAACGTGGACACATCCAATTTTTTGACAGAAAACAGACCTGTTTTTTGCAAAGTGCCTACCTCTAGATTTTGGCCTCTAGCTCAGCCGGCACCTAGGGAAACCTACCAAACCTGTGCATTTCTGAAAACTAGAGACCTAGGGGAATCCAAGATGGCGTGACTTGTGGGGCTCTGACCAGGTTCTGTTACCCAGAATCCTTTGCAAACCTCAAAATTTGGATGAAAAAAAACACATTTTCCCCACATTTTGGTGACAGAAAGTTTTGGAATCAGAGAGGAGTCACAAATTTCCTTCCACCCAGCGTTCCCCCAAGTCACCCGATAAAAATGATACCTCACTTGTGTGGGTAGGCCTAGCGCCCGCGACAGAAATGCCCAAAACGCAACGTGAACACATCACATTTTTTTCAAGAAAACAGAGGTGTTTTTTGCAAAGTGCCTACCTGTAGATTTTGGCCTCTAGCTCAGCCGGCACCTAGGGGAAAACCTACCAAACCTGTGCATTTCTGAAACTAGAGACCTAGGGGAATCCAAGATGGGGTGACTTGTGGGGCTCTGACCAGGTTCTGTTACCCAGAATCCTTTGCAAACCTCAACATTTGGCTAAAAAAACACATTCTCCCTCACATTTTGGTGACAGAAAGTTCTGAATCAGAGAGGAGCCACAAATGTTCTTCCACCCAGCGTTCCCCCAAGTCTCCCGATAAAAATGATACCTCACTTGTGTGGGTAGGCCTAGCGCCCCGCGACAGGAAATGCCCCACAGCACAACGTGGACACATCCCATTTTTTGACAGAAAACAGAGCTGTTTTTTGCAAAGTGCCTACCTGTAGATTTTGGCCTCTAGCTCAGCCGGCACCTAGGGAGACCTGCCAAACCTGTGTATTTCTCAAATCTAGAGACCTAGGGGAATCCAAGATGGGGTGACTTGTGGGGCTCTGACCAGGTTCTGTTACCCAGAATCCTTTGCAAACCTCAAAAATTGGCTAAAAAAACACATTTTCCTCACATTTTGGTGACAGAATGTTCTGGAATCAGAGAGGAGCCACAAATTTCCTTCCACCCAGTGTTCCCCCAAGTCTCCCGATAAAAACAATACCTCACTTGTGTGGGTAGGCCTAGCGCCCGCTACAGGAAATGCCCCAAAACGCAACGTGCACACATCACATTTTTTTAAAGAAAACAGAGGTGTTTTTTGCAAAGTGTCTACCTGTAGATTTTGGCCTCTAACTCAGCCGGCACCTAGGGAAACCTACCAAACCTGTGCATTTCTGAAAACTAGAGACCTAGGGTTATCCAAGATAGGGGTGACTTGTGGGGCTCTGACCAGGTTCTGTTACCCAGATCCTTTGCAAACCTCAACATTTGGCTAAAAAAACACATTTTCCCTCACATTTTGGTGACAGAAAGTTCTGGAATCAGAGAGGAGCCACAAATTTCCTTCCACCCAGCGTTCCCCCAAGTCTCCCGATGCAAATGATACCTCACTTGTGAGGGTAGTCCTAGCGCCCGTGACAAGAATGCCCCAAAACGCAACGTGGACACATCACATTCATTGAACAGAGTTGTTTTTTGCAAAGTGCCTACCTGTAGATTTTGTCCTCTAGCTCAGCCGGCACTGGGGAAACCTAGCAAACCAGCGCATTTTTGAAAACTAGAAACCCAGGGGAATCCAAGATGGGGTGGCTTGCGGGGGCTCTGACCAGGTTATGTTACCCAGAATCCTTTGCAAACATCAAAATTTGGAGAAAAAAAACACATTTTCCTCACATTTTGGTGACAGAAAGTTCTGGAATCAGAGAGGAGCCACAAATTTCCCTCCACCCAGCATTCCCCCAAGTCTCCCGATACAAAGATACCTCACTTGTGTGGGTAGGCCTAGCGCCCGCGACAGGAAATGCCCCAAAACGCAACGTGCACACAACACATTTTTTGAAAGAAAACAGAGGTGTTTTTTGCAAAGTGCCTACATGTAGATTTTGCCCTCTAGCTCAGCCGGCACCTAGGGAAACATACCAAACCTGTGCATTTTCTGAAAACTAGAGACCTAGGGGAATCCAAGATGGGGTGACTTGTGGGGCTCTGACCAGGTTCTATTACCCAGAATCCTTTGCAAACCTCAACATTTGCTAAAAAAAAACACATTTTTCTCACATTTTGGTGACATAAAGTTCTGGAATCAGAGAGCAGCCACAAATTTCCTTCCACCCAGCGTTCCCCCAAGTCTCCCGATAAAAATGATACCTCACTTGTGTGGGTAGGCCTAGCGCCCCGCGACAGGAAATACCCCAAAGCACAAACGTGGACACATCCCATTTTTTTACAGAAAACCGAGCTGTTTTTGCAAAGTGCCTACCTGTAGATTTTGGCCTCTAGCTCAGCCGGCACCTAGGGAAACCTACCACACCTGTGCATTTCTGAAAACTAGAGACCTAGGGGATTTCAAGATGGCGTGACTTGTGGGGCTCTGACCAGGTTTGTTACCCAGAATCCTTTGCAAACCTCAAAATTTGGATGAAAAAAAACACATTTTTCCTCACATTTTGGTGACAGAAAGTTCTGAATCAGAGAGGAGTCACAAATTTCCTTCCACCAAGCGTTCCCCCAAGTCTCCCGATAAAAATGATACCTCACTTGTGTGGGTAGGCCTAGCGCCCGCGACAGGAAATGCCCCAAAACGCAACGTGAAAACATCACATTTTTTTAAAGAAAACAGAGGTGTTTTTTTGCAAAGTGCCTACCTGTAGATTTTGGCCTCTAGCTTAGCCGGCACCTAGGGAAACCTACCAAACCTGTGCATTTCTGAAACTAGAGACCTAGGGGAATCCAAGATGGGGTGACTTGTGGGGCTCTGACCAGGTTCTGTTACCCAGAATCCTTTGCAAACCTCAACATTTGGCTAAAAAAACACATTTTCCTCACATTTTGGTGACAGAAAGTTCTGGAATCAGAGAGGAGCCACTAATTTCCTTCCACCCAGCGTTCCCCCAAGTCTCCCGATAAAAATGATACCTCCCTTGTGTGGGTAGGCCTAGCGCCCCGCGACAGGAAATGCCCCAAAGCACAACGTGGACACATCCCATTTTTTGACAGAAAACAGAGCTGTTTTTTGCAAAGTGCCTACCTGTAGATTTTGGCCTCTAGCTCAGCCGGCACCTAGGGAAACCTACCAAACCTGTGCATTTCTGAAAACTAGAGACCTAGGGGATTTCAAGATGGCGTGACTTGTGGGGCTCTGACCAAGTTTTGTTACCCAGAATCCTTGCAAACCTCAAAATTTGGATGAAAAAAACACATTTTCCTCACATTTTGGTGACAGAAAGTTCTGGAATCAGAGAGGAGTCACAAATTTCCTTCCACCAAGCGTTCCCCCAAGTCTCCCGATAAAAATGATACCTCACTTGTGTGGGTAGGCCTAGGCGGCCCCGCGGACAGAAAATGCCCCAAAACGCAACGTGAACACATCACATTTTTTGAAAGAAAACAGAGGTGTTTTTTGCAAAGTGCCTACCTGTAGATTTTGGCATCTAGCTTAGCCGGCACCTAGGGAAACCTACCAAACCTGTGCATTTCTGAAAACTAGAGACCTAGGGGAATCCAAGATGGGGTGACTTGTGGGGCTCTGACCAGGTTCTGTTACCCAGAATCCTTTGCAAACCTCAACATTTGGCTAAAAAAACACGTTTTCCTCACATTTAGGTGACAGAAAGTTCTGGAATCAGAGAGGAGCCACAAATTTCCTTCCACCCAGCGTTCCCCCAAGTCTCCCGATAAAAATGATACCTCACTTGTGTGGGTAGGCCTAGCGCCCGCGACAGGAAAGGCCCCAAAGCACAACCTGGACACTTCCCATTTTTTGACAGAAAACAGAGCTGTTTTTTGCAAAGTGCCTACCTGTAGATTTTGGCCTCTAGCTCAGCCGGCACCTAGGGAAACCTGCCAAACCTGTGCATTTCTCAAATCTAGAGACCTAGGGGAATCCAAGATGGGGTGACTTGTGGGGCTCTGACCAGGTTCTGTTACCCAGAATCCTTTGCAAAACTCAACATTTGGCTAAAAAAACAAATTTTCCTCACATTTTGGTGACAGAAAGTTCTGGAATCAGAGAGGAGCCACAAATTTCCTTCCACCCAGCGTTCCCCCAAGTCTCCCGATACAAATGATACCTCACTTGTGTGGGTAGGCCTAGTGCCCGTGACAGGAAATGCCCCAAAACTCAACGTGGACACATCACATTCATTGAACAGAGTTGTTTTTTGCAAAGTGCCTACCTGTAGATTTTGTCCTCTAGCTCAGCCGGCAACCAGGGAAACCTAGCAAACCAGCGCATTTTTGAAAACTAGAAACACAGGGGAATCCAAGATGGGGTAGCTTGCGGGGCTCTGACCAGGTTATGTTACCCAGAATCCTTTGCAAACATCAAAATATGGAGAAAAAAAACACATTTTCCTCACATTTTGGTGACAGAAAGTTCTGGAATCAGAGAGGAGCCACAAATTTCCTTCCACCCAGCACTCCCCCAAGTCTCCCGATACAAATGATACCTCACTTGTGTGGGTAGGCCTAGCGCCCGCGACAGGAAATGCCCCAAAACGAAACGTGCACACATCACATTTTTTGAAAGAAAACAGAGGTGTTTTTTGCAAAGTGCCTACATGTAGATTTTGCCCTCTAGCTCAGCCGGCACCTAGGGAAACATACCAAACATGTGCATTTCTGAAAACTAGAGACCTAGGGGAATCCAAGATGGGGTGACTTGTGGGGCTCTGACCAGGTTCTGTTACCCAGAATCCTTTGCAAACCTCAACATTTGGCCAAAAAAACACATTTTTCTCACATTTTGGTGACATAAAGTTCTGGAATCAGAGAGGAGCCACAAATTTCCTTCCACCCGGCGTTCCCTCAAGTCTCCCGATAACAATGATACCTCACTTGTGTGGGTAGGCCTAGCGCCCGCAACAGGAAATGCCCCAAAGCACAACGTGGACACATCCAATTTTTTGACAGAAAACAGACCTGTTTTTTGCAAAGTGCCTACCTCTAGATTTTGGCCTCTAGCTCAGCCGGCACCTAGGGAAACCTACCAAACCTGTGCATTTCTGAAAACTAGAGACCTAGGGGAATCCAAGATGGCGTGACTTGTGGGGCTCTGACCAGGTTCTGTTACCCAGAATCCTTTGCAAACCTCAAAATTTGGATGAAAAAAAACACATTTTCCCCACATTTTGGTGACAGAAAGTTTTGGAATCAGAGAGGAGTCACAAATTTCCTTCCACCCAGCGTTCCCCCAAGTCACCCGATAAAAATGATACCTCACTTGTGTGGGTAGGCCTAGCGCCCGCGACAGGAAATGCCCCAAAACGCAACGTGAACACATCACATTTTTTTCAAGAAAACAGAGGTGTTTTTTGCAAAGTGCCTACCTGTAGATTTTGGCCTCTAGCTCAGCCGGCACCTAGGGAAACCTACCAAACCTGTGCATTTCTGAAAACTAGAGACCTAGGGGAATCCAAGATGGGGTGACTTGTGGGGCTCTGACCAGGTTCTGTTACCCAGAATCCATTGCAAACCTCAACATTTGGATAAAAAAAAAAACACATTTTCCTCACATTTTGGTGACAGAAAGTTCTGGAATCAGAGAGGAGCCACAAATTTCCTTCCACCCAGCGTTCACCCAAGTCTCCCGATACAAATGATACCTCACTTGTGTGGGTAGGCCTAGCGCCCGTGACAGGAAATGCCCCAAAACGCAACGTGGACACATCACATTCATTGAACAGAGTTGTTTTTTGCAAAGTGCCTACCTGTAGATTTTGTCCTCTAGCTCAGCCGGCACCCGGGGAAACCTAGCAAACCAGCGCATTTTTGAAAAAATAGAAACCCAGGGGAATCCAAGATGGGGTGGCTTGCTTGGCTCTGACCAGGTTATGTTACCCAGAATCCTTTGCAAACATCAAAATTTGGCCAAAAAAACACATTTTTCTCACATTTTGGTGACATAAAGTTCTGGAATCAGAGAGGAGCCACAAATTTCCTTCCACCCAGCGTTCCCCCAAGTCTCCCGATAAAAATGATACCTCACTTGTGTGGGTAGGCCTAGCGCCCGCGACAGGAAAGGCCCCAAAGCACAACCTGGACACATCCCATTTTTTGACAGAAAACAGAGCTGTTTTTTGCAAAGTGCCTACCTGTAGATTTTGGCCTCTAGCTCAGCCGGCACCTAGGGAAACCTGCCAAACCTGTGCATTTCTCAAATCTAGAGACCTAGGGGAATCCAAGATGGGGTGACTTGTGGGGCTCTGACCAGGTTCTGTTACCCAGAATCCTTTGCAAAACTCAACATTTGGCTAAAAAAACACATTTTCCTCACATTTTGGTGACAGAAAGTTCTGGAATCAGAGAGGAGCCACAAATTTCCTTCCACCCAGCGTTCCCCCAAGTCTCCCGATACAAATGATACCTCACTTGTGTGGGTAGGCCTAGTGCCCGTGACAGGAAATGCCCCAAAACTCAACGTGGACACATCACATTCATTGAACAGAGTTGTTTTTTGCAAAGTGCCTACCTGTAGATTTTGTCCTCTAGCTCAGCCGGCAACCAGGGAAACCTAGCAAACCAGCGCATTTTTGAAAACTAGAAACACAGGGGAATCCAAGATGGGGTAGCTTGCGGGGCTCTGACCAGGTTATGTTACCCAGAATCCTTTGCAAACATCAAAATATGGAGAAAAAAAACACATTTTCCTCACATTTTGGTGACAGAAAGTTCTGGAATCAGAGAGGAGCCACAAATTTCCTTCCACCCAGCACTCCCCCAAGTCTCCCGATACAAATGATACCTCACTTGTGTGGGTAGGCCTAGCGCCCGCGACAGGAAATGCCCCAAAACGAAACGTGCACACATCACATTTTTTGAAAGAAAACAGAGGTGTTTTTTGCAAAGTGCCTACATGTAGATTTTGCCCTCTAGCTCAGCCGGCACCTAGGGAAACATACCAAACCTGTGCATTTCTGAAAACTAGAGACCTAGGGGAATCCAAGATGGGGTGACTTGTGGGGCTCTGACCAGGTTCTGTTACCCAGAATCCTTTGCAAACCTCAACATTTGGCCAAAAAAACACATTTTTCTCACATTTTGGTGACATAAAGTTCTGGAATCAGAGAGGAGCCACAAATTTCCTTCCACCCGGCGTTCCCTCAAGTCTCCCGATAACAATGATACCTCACTTGTGTGGGTAGGCCTAGCGCCCGCAACAGGAAATGCCCCAAAGCACAACGTGGACACATCCAATTTTTTGACAGAAAACAGACCTGTTTTTTGCAAAGTGCCTACCTCTAGATTTTGGCCTCTAGCTCAGCCGGCACCTAGGGAAACCTACCAAACCTGTGCATTTCTGAAAACTAGAGACCTATGGGAATCCAAGATGGCGTGACTTGTGGGGCTCTGACCAGGTTCTGTTACCCAGAATCCTTTGCAAACCTCAAAATTTGGATGAAAAAAAACACATTTTCCCCACATTTTGGTGACAGAAAGTTTTGGAATCAGAGAGGAGTCACAAATTTCCTTCCACCCAGCGTTCCCCCAAGTCACCCGATAAAAATGATACCTCACTTGTGTGGGTAGGCCTAGCGCCCGCGACAGGAAATGCCCCAAAACGCAACGTGAACACATCACATTTTTTTCAAGAAAACAGAGGTGTTTTTTGCAAAGTGCCTACCTGTAGATTTTGGCCTCTAGCTCAGCCGGCACCTAGGGAAACCTACCAAACCTGTGCATTTCTGAAAACTAGAGACCTAGGGGAATCCAAGATGGGGTGACTTGTGGGGCTCTGACCAGGTTCTGTTACCCAGAATCCTTTGCAAACCTCAACATTTGGCTAAAAAAACACATTCTCCTCACATTTTGGTGACAGAAAGTTCTGGAATCAGAGAGGAGCCACAAATGTTCTTCCACCCAGCGTTCCCCCAAGTCTCCCGATAAAAATGATACCTCACTTGTGTGGGTAGGCCTAGCGCCCGCGACAGGAAATGCCCCACAGCACAACGTGGACACATCCCATTTTTTGACAGAAAACAGAGCTGTTTTTTGCAAAGTGCCTACCTGTAGATTTTGGCCTCTAGCTCAGCCGGCACCTAGGGAGACCTGCCAAACCTGTGCATTTCTCAAATCTAGAGACCTAGGGGAATCCAAGATGGGGTGACTTGTGGGGCTCTGACCAGGTTCTGTTACCCAGAATCCTTTGCAAACCTCAAAAATTGGCTAAAAAAACACATTTTCCTCACATTTTGGTGACAGAATGTTCTGGAATCAGAGAGGAGCCACAAATTTCCTTCCACCCAGTGTTCCCCCAAGTCTCCCGATAAAAACAATACCTCACTTGTGTGGGTAGGCCTAGCGCCCGCTACAGGAAATGCCCCAAAACGCAACGTGCACACATCACATTTTTTTAAAGAAAACAGAGGTGTTTTTTGCAAAGTGTCTACCTGTAGATTTTGGCCTCTAACTCAGCCGGCACCTAGGGAAACCTACCAAACCTGTGCATTTCTGAAAACTAGAGACCTAGGGTTATCCAAGATGGGGTGACTTGTGGGGCTCTGACCAGGTTCTGTTACCCAGAATCCTTTGCAAACCTCAACATTTGGCTAAAAAAACACATTTTCCTCACATTTTGGTGACAGAAAGTTCTGGAATCAGAGAGGAGCCACAAATTTCCTTCCACCCAGCGTTCCCCCAAGTCTCCCGATGCAAATGATACCTCACTTGTGAGGGTAGGCCTAGCGCCCGTGACAAGAAATGCCCCAAAACGCAACGTGGACACATCACATTCATTGAACAGAGTTGTTTTTTGCAAAGTGCCTACCTGTAGATTTTGTCCTCTAGCTCAGCCGGCACCTGGGGAAACCTAGCAAACCAGCGCATTTTTGAAAACTAGAATCCCAGGGGAATCCAAGATGGGGTGGCTTGCGGGGCTCTGACCAGGTTATGTTACCCAGAATCCTTTGCAAACATCAAAATTTGGAGAAAAAAAACACATTTTCCTCACATTTTGGTGACAGAAAGTTCTGGAATCAGAGAGGAGCCACAAATTTCCCTCCACCCAGCATTCCCCCAAGTCTCCCGATACAAAAGATACCTCACTTGTGTGGGTAGGCCTAGCGCCCGCGACAGGAAATGCCCCAAAACGCAACGTGCACACAACACATTTTTTGAAAGAAAACAGAGGTGTTTTTTGCAAAGTGCCTACATGTAGATTTTGCCCTCTAGCTCAGCCGGCACCTAGGGAAACATACCAAACCTGTGCATTTCTGAAAACTAGAGACCTAGGGGAATCCAAGATGGGGTGACTTGTGGGGCTCTGACCAGGTTCTATTACCCAGAATCCTTTGCAAACCTCAACATTTGGCTAAAAAAACACATTTTTCTCACATTTTGGTGACATAAAGTTCTGGAATCAGAGAGCAGCCACAAATTTCCTTCCACCCAGCGTTCCCCCAAGTCTCCCGATAAAAATGATACCTCACTTGTGTGGGTAGGCCTAGCGCCCGCGACAGGAAATGCCCCAAAGCACAACGTGGACACATCCCATTTTTTGACAGAAAACCGAACTGTTTTTTGCAAAGTTCCTACCTGTAGATTTTGGCCTCTAGCTCAGCCGGCACCTAGGGAAACCTGCCAAACCTGTGCATTTCTCAAATCTAGAGACCTAGGGGAATCCAAGATGGGGTGACTTGTGGGGCTCTGACCAGGTTCTGTTACCCAGAATCCTTTGCAAACCTCAACATTTGGCTAAAAAAACACATTTTCCTCACATTTTGGTGACAGAAAGTTCTGGAATCAGAGAGGAGCCACAAATTTCCTTCCACCCAGCGTTCCCCCAAGTCTCCCGATACAAATGATACCTCACTTGTGTGGGTAGGCCTAGCGCCCGTGACAGGAAACGTCCCAAAACGCAACGTGCACACATCACATTTTTTGAAAGAAAACAGAGGTGTTTTTTGCAAAGTGCCTACATGTAGATTTTGCCCTCTAGCTCAGCCGGCACCTAGGGAAACATACCAAACCTGTGCATTTCTGAAAACTAGAGACCTAGGGGAATCCAAGATGGCGTGACTTGTGGGGCTCTGACCAGGTTCTGTTACCCAGAATCCTTTGCAAACCTCAAAATTTGGATAAAAAAAACACATTTTCCCCACATTTTGGTGACAGAAAGTTCTGGAATCAGAGAGGAGTCACAAATTTCCTTCCACCCAGCGTTCCCCCAAGTCTCCCGATAAAAATGATACCTCACTTGTGTGGGTAGGCCTAGCGCCCGCGACAGGAAATGCCCCAAAACGTAACGTGAACACATCACATTTTTTTAAAGAAAACAGAGGTGTTTTTTGCAAAGTGCCTACCTGTAGATTTTGGCCTCTAGCTCAGCCGGCACCTAGGGAAACCTACCAAACCTGTGCATTTCTGAAAACTAGAGACCTAGGGGAATCCAAGATGGGGTGACTTGTGGGGCTCTGACCAGGTTCTGTTACCCAGAATCCTTTGCAAACCTCAACATTTGGCTAAAAAAACACATTCTCCTCACATTTTGGTGGCAGAAAGTTCTGGAATCAGAGAGGAGCCACAAATGTTCTTCCACCCAGCGTTCCCCCAAGTCTCCCGATAAAAATGATACCTCACTTGTGTGGGTACGCCTAGCGCCCGCGACAGGAAATGCCCCAAAGCACACCGTGGACACATCCCATTTTTTGACAGAAAACAGAGCTGTTTTTTGCAAAGTGCCTACCTGTAGATTTTGGCCTCTAGCTCAGCCGGCACCTAGGGAAACCTGCCAAACCTGTGCATTTCTCAAATCTAGAGACCTAGGGGAATCCAAGATGGGGTGACTTGTGGGGCTCTGACCAGGTTCTGTTACCCAGAATCCTTTGCAAACCTCAAAAATTGGCTAAAAAAACACATTTTCCTCACATTTTGGTGACAGAATGTTCTGGAATCAGAGAGGAGCCACAAATTTCCTTCCACCCAGCGTTCCCCCAAGTCTCCCGATAAAAACAATACCTCACTTGTGTGGGTAGGCCTAGCGCCCGCTACAGGAAATGCCCCAAAACGCAACGTGCACACATCACATTTTTTGAAAGAAAACAGAGGTGTTTTTTGCAAAGTGTCTACCTGTAGATTTTGGCCTCTAGCTCAGCCGGCACCTAGGGAAACCTACCAAACCTGTGCATTTCTGAAAACTAGAGACCTAGGGGAATCTAAGATGGGGTGACTTGTGGGGCTCTGACCAGGTTCTGTTACCCAGAATCCTTTGCAAACCTCAAAAATTGGCTAAAAAAACACATTCTCCTCACATTTTGGTGACAGAAAGTTCGGGAATCAGAGAGGAGCCACAAATGTTCTTCCACCCAGCGTTCCCCCAAGTCTCCCGATAAAAATGATACCTCACTTGTGTAGGTAGGCCTAGCGCCCGTGACAGGAAATGCCCCAAAATGCAACGTGCACACATCACATTTTTCTAAAGAAAACAGAGGTGTTTTTTGCAAAGTGCCTACCTGTAGATTTTGGCCTCTAGCTCAGCCGTCAACTAGGGAAACCTACCAAACCTGTGCATTTCTGAAAACTAGAGACCTAGGGGAATCTAAGATGGGGTGACTTGTGGGGCTCTGACCAGGTTCTGTTACCCAGAATCCTTTGCAAACCTCAAAAATTGGCTAAAAAAACACATTTTCCTCATTTTGGTGACAGAATGTTCTGGAATCAGAGAGGAGCCACAAATTTCCTTCCACCCAGCGTTCCCCCAAGTCTCCCGATAAAAACAATACCTCACTTGTGTGAGTAGGCCTAGCGCCCACTACAGGAAATGCCCCAAAACGCAACGTGCACACATCACATTTTATTAAAGAAAACAGAGGTGTTTTTTGCAAAGTGTCTACCTGTAGATTTTGGCCTCTAGCTCAGCCGGCACCTAGGGAAACCTGCCAAACCTTTGCATTTCTCAAATCTAGAGACCTAGGGGAATCCAAGATGGGGTGACTTGTGGGGCTCTGACCAGGTTCTGTTACCCAGACTCCTTTGCAAACCTCAACATTTGGCTAAAAAAACACATTTTCCTCATATTTTGGTGACATAAAGTTCTGGAATCAGAGAGGAGCCACAAATTTCCTTCCACCCAGCGTTCCCCCTAGTCTCCCGATAAAAATTATACCTCACTTGTGTGGGTAGGCCTAGCGCCCGCGACAGGAAATGCCCCAAAGCACAACGTGGACACATCCCATTTTTTGACAGAAAACAGAGCTGTTTTTTGCAAAGTGCCTACCTGTAGATTTTGGCCTCTAGCTCAGCCGGCACCTAGGGAAACCTACCAAACCTGTGCATTTCTGAAAACTAGAGACCTAGGGGATTTCAAGATGGCGTGACTTGTGGGGCTCTGACCAGGTTTTGTTACCCAGTATCCTTTGCAAACCTCAACATTTGGCTAAAAAAACAAATTTTCCTCATATTTTGGTGACATAAAGTTCTGGAATCAGAGAGGAGTCACAAATTTCCTTCCACCAAGCGTTCCCCCAAGTCTCCCGATAAAAATGATACCTCACTTGTGTGGGTAGGCCTGGCGCCCGCGACAGGAAATGCCCCAAAACGCAACGTGAACACATCACATTTTTTGAAAGAAAACAGAGGTGTTTTTTGCAAAGTGCCTACCTGTAGATTTTGGCCTCTAGCTCAGCCGGCACCTAGGGAAACATACCAAACCTGTGCATTTCTGAAAACTAGAGACCTAGGGGAATCCAAGATGGGGTGACTTGTGGGGCTCTGACCAGGTTATGTTACCCAGAATCCTTTGCAAACCTCAACATTTGGCAAAAAAAAACACATTTTCCTCACATTTTGGTGACAGAAAGTTCTGGAATCAGAGAGGAGCCACAAAATTCCTTCCACCCAGCACTCCCCCAAGTCTCCCGATACAAATGATACCTCACTTGTGTGGGTAGGCCTAGCGCCCGCGACAGGAAATGCCTCAAAACGCAACGTGCACACATAACATTTTTTGAAAGAAAACAGAGGTGTTTTTTGCAAAGTGCCTACATGTAGATTTTGCCCTCTAGCTCAGCCGGCACCTAGGGAAACATACCAAACCTGTGCATTTCTGAAAACTAGAGACCTAGGGGAATCCAAGATGGGGTGACTTGTGGGGCTCTGACCAGGTTCTGTTACCCAGAATCCTTTGCAAACCTCAACATTTGGCCAAAAAAACACATTTTTCTCACATTTTGGTGACATAAAGTTCTGGAATCAGAGAGGAGCCACAAATTTCCTTCCACCCGGCGTTCCCCCAAGTCTCCCGATAAAAATGATACCTCACTTGTGTGGGTAGGCCTAGCGCCCGCAACAGGAAATGCCCCAAAGCACAACGTGGACACATCCAATTTTTTGACAGAAAACAGAGCTGTTTTTTGCAAAGTGCCTACCTGTAGATTTTGGCCTCTAGCTCAGCCGGCACCTAGGGAAACCTACCAAACCTGTGCATTTCTGAAAACTAGAGACCTAGGGTAATCCAAGATGGTGTGACTTGTGGGGCTCTGACCAGGTTCTGTTACCCAGAATCCTTTGCAAACCTCAAAATTTGGATGAAAAAAAACACATTTTCCCCACATTTTGGTGACAGAAAGTTCTGGAATCAGAGAGGAGTCACAAATTTCCTTCCACCCAGCGTTCCCCCAAGTCTCCCGATAAAAATGATACCTCACTTGTGTGGGTAGGCCTAGCGCCCGCGACGGGAAATGCCCCAAAACGCAACGTGAACACATCACATGTTTTTTAAAGAAAACAGAGGTGTTTTTTGCAAAGAGCCTACCTGTAGATTTTGGCCTCTAGCTCAGCCGGCACCTAGGGAAACCTACCAAACCTGTGCATTTCTGAAAACTAGAGACCTAGGGGAATCCAAGATGGGGTGACTTGTGGGGCTCTGACCAGGTTCTGTTACCCAGAATCCTTTGCAAACCTCAACATTTGGCTAAAAAAACACATTCTCCTCACATTTTGGTGACAGAAAGTTCTGGAATCAGAGAGGAGCCACAAATGTTCTTCCACCCAGCGTTCCCCCAAGTCTCCCGATAAAAATGATACCTCACTTGTGTGGGTAGGCCTAGCGCCCGCGACAGGAAATGCCCCAAAGCATAACGTGGACACATCCCATTTTTCGACAGAAAACAGAGGTGTTTTTTGCAAAGTGCCTACCTGTAGATTTTGGCCTCTAGCTCAGCCGGCACCTAGGGAAACCTGCCAAACCTGTGCATTTCTCAAATCTAGAGACCTAGTGGAATCCAAGATGGAGTGACTTGTGGGGCTCTGACCAGGTTTTGTTACCCAGAATCCTTTGCAAACCTCAAAATTTGGCTAAAAAAACACATTTTCCTCACATTTTGGTGACAGAAAGTTCTGGAATCAGAGAGGAGCCACAAATTTCCTTCCACCCAGTGTTCCCCCAAGTCTCCAGATAAAAATGATACCTCACTTGTGTAGGTAGGCCTAGCGCCCGTGACAGGAAATGCCCAAAAATGCAACGTGCACACATCACATTTTTCTAAAGAAAACAGAGGTGTTTTTTGCAAAGTGCCTACCTGTAGATTTTGGCCTCTAGCTCAGCCGTCACCTAGGGAAACCTACCAAACCTGTGCATTTCTGAAAACTAGAGACCTAGGGGAATCTAAGATGGGGTGACTTGTGGGGCTCTGACCAGGTTCTGTTACCCAGAATTCTTTGCAAACCTCAAAAATTGGCTAAAAAAACACATTTTCCTCACATTTTGGTGACAGAAAGTTCTGGAATCAGAGAGGAGCCACAAATTTCCTTCCACCCAGCGTTCCCCCAAGTCTCCCGATAAAAACAATACCTCACTTGTGTGAGTTGGCCTAGCGCCCGCTACAGGAAATGCCCCAAAACGCAACGTGGACACATCACATTCATTGAACAGAGTTGTTTTTTGCAAAGTGCCTACCTGTAGATTTTGTCTTCTAGCTCAGCCGGCACCTGGGGAAACCTAGCAAACCAGCACATTTTTGAA
This sequence comes from Pleurodeles waltl, assembly GCF_031143425.1. NCBI lineage: Eukaryota > Metazoa > Chordata > Amphibia > Caudata > Salamandridae > Pleurodeles > Pleurodeles waltl. The sequence continues at coordinate 597,711,995 of NC_090444.1, read as the reverse complement.
AACTAGAAACCCAGGGGAATCCAAGATGGGGTGGCTTGCGGGGCTCTGACCAGGTATGTTACCCAGAATCCTTTGCAAACATCAAAATTTGGAGAAAAAAAAACACATTTTCCTCACATTTTGGTGACAGAAAGTTCTGGAATCAGAGAGGAGCCACAAATTTCCTTCCACCCAGCATTCCCCCAAGTCTCCCAATACAAAAGATACCTCACTTGTGTGGATAGGCCTAGCGCCCGCGACAGGAAATGCCCCAAAACGCAACGTGCACACATCACATTTTTTGAAAGAAAACAGAGGTGTTTTTTGCAAAGTGCCTACATGTAGATTTTGCCCTCTAGCTCAGCCGGCACCTAGGGAAACATACCAAACCTGTGCATTTCTGAAAACTAGAGACCTAGGGGAATGCAAGATGGGGTGACTTGTGGGGCTCTGACCAGGTTCTATTACCCAGAATCCTTTGCAAACCTCAACATTTGGCTAAAAAAACACATTTTTCTCACATTTTGGTGACATAAAGTTCTGGAATCAGAGAGGAGCCACAAATTTCCTTCCACCCAGTGTTCCCCCAAGTCTCCCGATAAAAATGATACCTCACTTGTGTGGGTAGGCCTAGCGCCCATGACAGGAAATGCCCCAAAGCACAACGTGGACACATCCCATTTTTTGACAGAAAACAGAGCTGTTTTTTGCAAAGTGCCTACCTGTAGATTTTGGCCTCTAGCTCAGCCGGCACCTAGGGAAACCAACCAAACCTGTGCATTTCTGAAAACTAGAGACCTAGGGGATTTCAAGATGGCGTGACTTGTGGGGCTCTGACCAGGTTATGTTACCCAGAATCCTTTGCAAACCTCAACATTTGGATGAAAAAAAACACATTTTCCTCACATTTTGGTGACAGAAAGTTCTGGAATCAGAGAGGAGCCACAAAATTCCTTCCACCCAGCACTCCCCCAAGTCTCCCGATACAAATGATACCTCACTTGTGTGGGTAGGCCTAGCGCCCGCGACAGGAAATGCCCCAAAACGCAACGTGCACACATCACATTTTTTGAAAGAAAACAGAGGTGTTTTTTGCAAAGTGCCTACATGTAGATTTTGCCCTCTAGCTCAGCCGGCACCTAGGGAAACATACCAAACCTGTGCATTTCTCAAATCTAGAGACCTAGTGGAATCCAAGATGGAGTGACTTGTGGGGCTCTGACCAGGTTTTGTTACCCAGAATCCTTTGCAAACCTCAAAATTTGGCTAAAAAAAAACATTTTCCTCACATTTTGGTGACAGAAAGTTCTGGAATCAGAGAGGAGCCACAAATTTCCTTCCACCCAGTGTTCCCCCAAGTCTCCAGATAAAAATGATACCTCACTTGTGTAGGTAGGCCTAGCGCCCGTGACAGGAAATGCCCAAAAATGCAACGTGCACACATCACATTTTTCTAAAGAAAACAGAGGTGTTTTTTGCAAAGTGCCTACCTGTAGATTTTGGCCTCTAGCTCAGCCGTCACCTAAGGAAACCTACCAAACCTGTGCATTTCTGAAAACTAGAGACCTAGGGGAATCTAAGATGGGGTGACTTGTGGGGCTCTGACCAGGTTCTGTTACCCAGAATTCTTTGCAAACCTCAAAAATTGGCTAAAAAAACACATTTTCCTCACATTTTGGTGACAGAAAGTTCTGGAATCAGAGAGGAGCCACAAATTTCCTTCCACCCAGCGTTCCCCCAAGTCTCCCGATAAAAACAATACCTCACTTGTGTGAGTTGGCCTAGCGCCTGCTACAGGAAATGCCCCAAAACGCAACGTGGACACATCACATTCATTGAACAGAGTTGTTTTTTGCAAAGTGCCTACCTGTAGATTTTGTCCTCTAGCTCAGCCGGCACCTGGGGAAACCTAGCAAACCAGCACATTTTTGAAAACTAGAAACCCAGGGGAATCCAAGATGGGGTGGCTTGCGGGGCTCTGACCAGGTTATGTTACCCAGAATCCTTTGCAAACATCAAAATTTGGAGAAAAAAAAACACATTTTCCTCACATTTTGGTGACAGAAAGTTCTGGAATCAGAGAGGAGCCACAAATTTCCTTCCACCCAGCATTCCCCCAAGTCTCCCGATACAAAAGATACCTCACTTGTGTGGGTAGGCCTAGCGCCCGCGACAGGAAATGCCCCAAAACGCAACGTGCACACATCACATTTTTTGAAAGAAAACAGAGGTGTTTTTTGCAAAGTGCCTACATGTAGATTTTGCCCTCTAGCTCATCCGGCACCTAGGGAAACATACCAAACCTGTGCATTTCTGAAAACTAGAGACCTAGGGGAATGCAAGATGGGGTGACTTGTGGGGCTCTGACCAGGTTCTATTACCCAGAATCCTTTGCAAACCTCAACATTTGGCTAAAAAAACACATTTTTCTCACATTTTGGTGACATAAAGTTCTGGAATCAGAGAGGAGCCACAAATTTCCTTCCACCCAGTGTTCCCCCAAGTCTCCCGATAAAAATGATACCTCACTTGTGTGGGTAGGCCTAGCGCCCACGACAGGAAATGCCCCAAAGCACAACGTGGACACATCCCATTTTTTGACAGAAAACAGAGCTGTTTTTTGCAAAGTGCCTACCTGTAGATTTTGGCCTCTAGCTCAGCCGGCACCTAGGGAAACCAACCAAACCTGTGCATTTCTGAAAACTAGAGACCTAGGGGATTCCAAGATGGGGTGACTTGTGGGGCTCTGACCAGGTTCTGTTACCCAGACTCCTTTGCAAACCTCAACATTTGGCTAAAAAAACACATTTTCCTCATATTTTGGTGACATAAAGTTCTGGAATCAGAGAGGAGCCACAAATTTCCTTCCACCCAGCGTTCCCCCTAGTCTCCCGATAAAAATTATACCTCACTTGTGTGGGTAGGCCTAGCGCCCGCGACAGGAAATGCCCCAAAGCACAACGTGGACACATCCCATTTTTTGACAGAAAACAGAGCTGTTTTTTGCAAAGTGCCTACCTGTAGATTTTGGCCTCTAGCTCAGCCGGCGCCTAGGGAAACCTACCAAACCTGTGCATTTCTGAAAACTAGAGACCTAGGGGATTTCAAGATGGCGTGACTTGTGGGGCTCTGACCATGTTTTGTTACCCAGTATCCTTTGCAAACCTCAACATTTGGCTAAAAAAACAAATTTTCCTCATATTTTGGTGACATAAAGTTCTGGAATCAGAGAGGAGTCACAAATTTCCTTCCACCAAGCGTTCCCCCAAGTCTCCCGATAAAAATGATACCTCACTTGTGTGGGTAGGCCTAGCGCCCGCGACAGGAAATGCCCCAAAACGCAACGTGAACACATCACATTTTTTGAAAGAAAACAGAGGTGTTTTTTGCAAAGTGCCTACCTGTAGATTTTGGCCTCTAGCTCAGCCGGCACCTAGGGAAACATACCAAACCTGTGCATTTCTGAAAACTAGAGACCTAGGGGAATCCAAGATGGGGTGACTTGTGGGGCTCTGACCAGGTTATGTTACCCAGAATCCTTTGCAAACCTCAACATTTGGCAAAAAAAAACACATTTTCCTCACATTTTGGTGACAGAAAGTTCTGGAATCAGAGAGGAGCCACAAAATTCCTTCCACCCAGCACTCCCCCAAGTCTCCCGATACAAATGATACCTCACTTGTGTGGGTAGGCCTAGCGCCCGCGACAGGAAATGCCCCAAAACGCAACGTGCACACATCACATTTTTTGAAAGAAAACAGAGGTGTTTTTTGCAAAGTGCCTACATGTAGATTTTGCCCTCTAGCTCAGCCGGCACCTAGGGAAACATACCAAACCTGTGCATTTCTGAAAACTAGAGACCTAGGGGAATCCAAGATGGGGTGACTTGTGGGGCTCTGACCAGGTTCTGTTACCCAGAATCCTTTGCAAACCTCAACATTTGGCCAAAAAAACACATTTTTCTCACATTTTGGTGACATAAAGTTCTGGAATCAGAGAGGAGCCACAAATTTCCTTCCACCCGGCGTTCCCCCAAGTCTCCCGATAAAAATGATACCTCACTTGTGTGGGTAGGCCTAGCGCCCGCAACAGGAAATGCCCCAAAGCACAACGTGGACACATCCAATTTTTTGACAGAAAACAGAGCTGTTTTTTGCAAAGTGCCTACCTGTAGATTTTGGCCTCTAGCTCAGCCGGCACCTAGGGAAACCTACCAAACCTGTGCATTTCTGAAAACTAGAGACCTAGGGTAATCCAAGATGGTGTGACTTGTGGGGCTCTGACCAGGTTCTGTTACCCAGAATCCTTTGCAAACCTCAAAATTTGGATGAAAAAAAACACATTTTCTCCACATTTTGGTGACAGAAAGTTCTGGAATCAGAGAGGAGTCACAAATTTCCTTCCACCCAGCGTTCCCCCAAGTCTCCCGATAAAAATGATACCTCACTTGTGTGGGTAGGCCTAGCGCCCGCGACGGGAAATGCCCCAAAACGCAACGTGAACACATCACATGTTTTTTAAAGAAAACAGAGGTGTTTTTTGCAAAGTGCCTACCTGTAGATTTTGGCCTCTAGCTCAGCCGGCACCTAGGGAAACCTACCAAACCTGTGCATTTCTGAAAACTAGAGACCTAGGGGAATCCAAGATGGGGTGACTTGTGGGGCTCTGACCAGGTTCTGTTACCCAGAATCCTTTGCAAACCTCAACATTTGGCTAAAAAAACACATTCTCCTCACATTTTGGTGACAGAAAGTTCTGGAATCAGAGAGGAGCCACAAATGTTCTTCCACCCAGCGTTCCCCCAAGTCTCCCGATAAAAATGATACCTCACTTGTGTGGGTAGGCCTAGCGCCCGCGACAGGAAATGCCCCAAAGCATAACGTGGACACATCCCATTTTTCGACAGAAAACAGAGGTGTTTTTTGCAAAGTGCCTACCTGTAGATTTTGGCCTCTAGCTCAGCCGGCACCTAGGGAAACCTGCCAAACCTGTGCATTTCTCAAATCTAGAGACCTAGTGGAATCCAAGATGGAGTGACTTGTGGGGCTCTGACCAGGTTTTGTTACCCAGAATCCTTTGCAAACCTCAAAATTTGGCTAAAAAAACACATTTTCCTCACATTTTGGTGACAGAAAGTTCTGGAATCAGAGAGGAGCCACAAATTTCCTTCCACCCAGTGTTCCCCCAAGTCTCCAGATAAAAATGATACCTCACTTGTGTAGGTAGGCCTAGCGCCCGTGACAGGAAATGCCCAAAAATGCAACGTGCACACATCACATTTTTCTAAAGAAAACAGAGGTGTTTTTTGCAAAGTGCCTACCTGTAGATTTTGGCCTCTAGCTCAGCCGTCACCTAGGGAAACCTACCAAACCTGTGCATTTCTGAAAACTAGAGACCTAGGGGAATCTAAGATGGGGTGACTTGTGGGGCTCTGACCAGGTTCTGTTACCCAGAATTCTTTGCAAACCTCAAAAATTGGCTAAAAAAACAAATTTTCCTCACATTTTGGTGACAGAAAGTTCTGGAATCAGAGAGGAGCCACAAATTTCCTTCCACCCAGCGTTCCCCCAAGTCTCCCGATAAAAACAATACCTCACTTGTGTGAGTTGGCCTAGCGCCCGCTACAGGAAATGCCCCAAAACGCAACGTGGACACATCACATTCATTGAACAGAGTTGTTTTTTGCAAAGTGCCTACCTGTAGATTTTGTCCTCTACCTCAGCCGGCACCTGGGGAAACCTAGCAAACCAGCACATTTTTGAAAACTAGAAACCCAGGGGAATCCAAGATGGGGTGGCTTGCGGGGCTCTGACCAGGTTATGTTACCCAGAATCCTTTGCAAACATCAAAATTTGGAGAAAAAAAAACACATTTCCTCACATTTTGGTGACAGAAAGTTCTGGAATCAGAGAGGAGCCACAAATTTCCTTCCACCCAGCATTCCCCCAAGTCTCCCGATACAAAAGATACCTCACTTGTGTGGATAGGCCTAGCGCCCGCGACAGGAAATGCCCCAAAACGCAACGTGCACACATCACATTTTTTGAAAGAAAACAGAGGTGTTTTTTGCAAAGTGCCTACATGTAGATTTTGCCCTCTAGCTCAGCCGGCACCTAGGGAAACATACCAAACCTGTGCATTTCTGAAAACTAGAGACCTAGGGGAATGCAAGATGGGGTGACTTGTGGGGCTCTGACCAGGTTCTATTACCCAGAATCCTTTGCAAACCTCAACATTTGGCTAAAAAAACACATTTTTCTCACATTTTGGTGACATAAAGTTCTGGAATCAGAGAGGAGCCACAAATTTCCTTCCACCCAGTGTTCCCCCAAGTCTCCCGATAAAAATGATACCTCACTTGTGTGGGTAGGCCTAGCGCCCATGACAGGAAATGCCCCAAAGCACAACGTGGACACATCCCATTTTTTGACAGAAAACAGAGCTGTTTTTTGCAAAGTGCCTACCTGTAGATTTTGGCCTCTAGCTCAGCCGGCACCTAGGGAAACCAACCAAACCTGTGCATTTCTGAAAACTAGAGACCTAGGGGATTTCAAGATGGCGTGACTTGTGGGGCTCTGACCAGGTTATGTTACCCAGAATCCTTTGCAAACCTCAACATTTGGATGAAAAAAAACACATTTTCCTCACATTTTGGTGACAGAAAGTTCTGGAATCAGAGAGGAGCCACAAAATTCCTTCCACCCAGCACTCCCCCAAGTCTCCCGATACAAATGATACCTCACTTGTGTGGGTAGGCCTAGCGCCCGCGACAGGAAATGCCCCAAAACGCAACGTGCACACATCACATTTTTTGAAAGAAAACAGAGGTGTTTTTTGCAAAGTGCCTACATGTAGATTTTGCCCTCTAGCTCAGCCGGCACCTAGGGAAACATACCAAACCTGTGCATTTCTCAAATCTAGAGACCTAGTGGAATCCAAGATGGAGTGACTTGTGGGGCTCTGACCAGGTTTTGTTACCCAGAATCCTTTGCAAACCTCAAAATTTGGCTAAAAAAACACATTTTCCTCACATTTTGGTGACAGAAAGTTCTGGAATCAGAGAGGAGCCACAAATTTCCTTCCACCCAGTGTTCCCCCAAGTCTCCAGATAAAAATGATACCTCACTTGTGTAGGTAGGCCTAGCGCCCGTGACAGGAAATGCCCAAAAATGCAACGTGCACACATCACATTTTTCTAAAGAAAACAGAGGTGTTTTTTGCAAAGTGCCTACCTGTAGATTTTGGCCTCTAGCTCAGCCGTCACCTAGGGAAACCTACCAAACCTGTGCATTTCTGAAAACTAGAGACCTAGGGGAATCTAAGATGGGGTGACTTGTGGGGCTCTGACCAGGTTCTGTTACCCAGAATTCTTTGCAAACCTCAAAAATTGGCTAAAAAAACACATTTTCCTCACATTTTGGTGACAGAAAGTTCTGGAATCAGAGAGGAGCCACAAATTTCCTTCCACCCAGCGTTCCCCCAAGTCTCCCGATAAAAACAATACCTCACTTGTGTGAGTTGGCCTAGCGCCCGCTACAGGAAATGCCCCAAAACGCAACGTGGACACATCACATTCATTGAACAGAGTTGTTTTTTGCAAAGTGCCTACCTGTAGATTTTGTCCTCTAGCTCAGCCGGCACCTGGGGAAACCTAGCAAACCAGCACATTTTTGAAAACTAGAAACCCAGGGGAATCCAAGATGGGGTGGCTTGCGGGGCTCTGACCAGGTTATGTTACCCAGAATCCTTTGCAAACATCAAAATTTGGAGAAAAAAAAACACATTTTCCTCACATTTTGGTGACAGAAAGTTCTGGAATCAGAGAGGAGCCACAAATTTCCTTCCACCCAGCATTCCCCCAAGTCTCCCGATACAAAAGATACCTCACTTGTGTGGGTAGGCCTAGCGCCCGCGACAGGAAATGCCCCAAAACGCAACGTGCACACATCACATTTTTTGAAAGAAAACAGAGGTGTTTTTTGCAAAGTGCCTACCTGTAGATTTTGGCCTCTAGCTCAGCCGTCACCTAGGGAAACCTACCAAACCTGTGCATTTCTGAAAACTAGAGACCTAGGGGAATCTAAGATGGGGTGACTTGTGGGGCTCTGACCAGGTTCTATTACCCAGAATCCTTTGCAAACCTCAACATTTGGCTAAAAAAACACATTTTTCTCACATTTTGGTGACATAAAGTTCTGGAATCAGAGAGGAGCCACAAATTTCCTTCCACCCAGTGTTCCCCCAAGTCTCCCGATAAAAATGATACCTCACTTGTGTGGGTAGGCCTAGCGCCCACGACAGGAAATGCCCCAAAGCACAACGTGGACACATCCCATTTTTTGACAGAAAACAGAGCTGTTTTTTGCAAAGTGCCTACCTGTAGATTTTGGCCTCTAGCTCAGCCGGCACATAGGGAAACCAACCAAACCTGTGCATTTCTGAAAACTAGAGACCTAGGGGATTTCAAGATGGTGTGACTTGTGGGGCTCTGACCAGGTTATGTTACCCAGAATCCTTTGCAAACCTCAACATTTGGATGAAAAAAAACACATTTTCCTCACATTTTGGTGACAGAAAGTTCTGGAATCAGAGAGGAGCCACAAAATTCCTTCCACCCAGCACTCCCCCAAGTCTCCCGATACAAATGATACCTCACTTGTGTGGGTAGGCCTAGCGCCCGCGACAGGAAATGCCCCAAAACGCAACGTGCACACATCACATTTTTTGAAAGAAAACAGAGGTGTTTTTTGCAAAGTGCCTACATGTAGATTTTGCCCTCTAGCTCAGCCGGCACCTAGGGAAACATACCAAACCTGTGCATTTCTGAAAACTAGAGACCTAGGGGAATCCAAGATGGGGTGACTTGTGGGGCTCTGACCAGGTTCTGTTACCCAGAATCCTTTGCAAACCTCAACATTTGGCCAAAAAAACAAATTTTTCTCACATTTTGGTGACATAAAGTTCTGGAATCAGAGAGGAGCCACAAATTTCCTTCCACCCGGCGTTCCCCCAAGTCTCCCGATAAAAATGATACCTCACTTGTGTGGGTAGGCCTAGCGCCCGCAACAGGAAATGCCCCAAAGCACAACGTGGACACATCCAATTTTTTGACAGAAAACAGAGCTGTTTTTTGTAAAGTGCCTACCTGTAGATTTTGGCCTCTAGCTCAGCCGGCACCTAGGGAAACCTACCAAACCTGTGCATTTCTGAAAACTAGAGACCTAGGGGAATCCAAGATGGCGTGACTTGTGGGGCTCTGACCAGGTTCTGTTACCCAGAATCCTTTGCAAACCTCAAAATTTGGATGAAAAAAAACACATTTTCCCCACATTTTGGTGACAGAAAGTTCTGGAATCAGAGAGGAGTCACAAATTTCCTTCCACCCAGCGTTCCCCCAAGTCTCCCGATAAAAATGATACCTCACTTGTGTGGGTATGCCTAGCGCCCGCGACGGGAAATGCCCCAAAACGCAACGTGAACACATCACATTTTTTTAAAGAAAACAGAGGTGTTTTTTGCAAAGTGCCTACCTGTAGATTTTGGCCTCTAGCTCAGCCGGCACCTAGGGAAACCTACCAAACCTGTGCATTTCTGAAAACTAGAGACCTAGGGGAATCCAAGATGGGGTGACTTGTGGGGCTCTGACCAGGTTCTGTTACCCAGAATCCTTTGCAAACCTCAACATTTGGCTAAAAAAACACATTCTCCTCACATTTTGGTGACAGAAAGTTCTGGAATCAGAGAGGAGCCACAAATGTTCTTCCACCCAGCGTTCCCCCAAGTCTCCCGATAAAAATGATACCTCACTTGTGTGGGTAGGCCTAGCGCCCGCGACAGGAAATGCCCCAAAGGATAACGTGGACACATCCCATTTTTCGACAGAAAACAGAGGTGTTTTTTGCAAAGTGCCTACCTGTAGATTTTGGCCTCTAGCTCAGCCGGCACCTAGGGAAACCTGCCAAACCTGTGCATTTCTCAAATCTAGAGACCTAGTGGAATCCAAGATGGAGTGACTTGTGGGGCTCTGACCAGGTTTTGTTACCCAGAATCCTTTGCAAACCTCAAAATTTGGCTAAAAAAACACATTTTCCTCACATTTTGGTGACAGAAAGTTCTGGAATCAGAGAGGAGCCACAAATTTCCTTCCACCCAGTGTTCCCCCAAGTCTCCAGATAAAAATGATACCTCACTTGTGTAGGTAGGCCTAGCGCCCGTGACAGGAAATGCCCAAAAATGCAACGTGCACACATCACATTTTTCTAAAGAAAACAGAGGTGTTTTTTGCAAAGTGCCTACCTGTAGATTTTGGCCTCTAGCTCAGCCGTCACCTAGGGAAACCTACCAAACCTGTGCATTTCTGAAAACTAGAGACCTAGGGGAATCTAAGATGGGGTGACTTGTGGGGCTCTGACCAGGTTCTGTTACCCAGAATTCTTTGCAAACCTCAAAAATTGGCTAAAAAAACACATTTTCCTCACATTTTGGTGACAGAAAGTTCTGGAATCAGAGAGGAGCCACAAATTTCCTTCCACCCAGCGTTCCCCCAAGTCTCCCGATAAAAACAATACCTCACTTGTGTGAGTTGGCCTAGCGCCCGCTACAGGAAATGCCCCAAAACGCAACGTGGACACATCACATTCATTGAACAGAGTTGTTTTTTGCAAAGTGCCTACCTGTAGATTTTGTCCTCTAGCTCAGCCGGCACCTGGGGAAACCTAGCAAACCAGCACATTTTTGAAAACTAGAAACCCAGGGGAATCCAAGATGGGGTGGCTTGCGGGGCTCTGACCAGGTTATGTTACCCAGAATCCTTTGCAAACATCAAAATTTGGAGAAAAAAAAACACATTTTCCTCACATTTTGGTGACAGAAAGTTCTGGAATCAGAGAGGAGCCACAAATTTCCTTCCACCCAGCATTCCCCCAAGTCTCCCGATACAAAAGATACCTCACTTGTGTGGGTAGGCCTAGCGCCCGCGACAGGAAATGCCCCAAAACGCAACGTGCACACATCACATTTTTTGAAAGAAAACAGAGGTGTTTTTTGCAAAGTGCCTACATGTAGATTTTGCCCTCTAGCTCAGCCGGCACCTAGGGAAACATACCAAACCTGTGCATTTCTGAAAACTAGAGACCTAGGGGAATGCAAGATGGGGTGACTTGTGGGGCTCTGACCAGGTTCTATTACCCAGAATCCTTTGCAAACCTCAACATTTGGCTAAAAAAACACATTTTTCTCACATTTTGGTGACATAAAGTTCTGGAATCAGAGAGGAGCCACAAATTTCCTTCCACCCAGTGTTCCCCCAAGTCTCCCGATAAAAATGATACCTCACTTGTGTGGGTAGGCCTAGCGCCCACGACAGGAAATGCCCCAAAGCACAACGTGGACACATCCCATTTTTTGACAGAAAACAGAGCTGTTTTTTGCAAAGTGCCTACCTGTAGATTTTGGCCTCTAGCTCAGCCGGCACCTAGGGAAACCAACCAAACCTGTGCATTTCTGAAAACTAGAGACCTAGGGGATTTCAAGATGGCGTGACTTGTGGGGCTCTGACCAGGTTTTGTTACCCAGAATCCTTTGCAAACCTCAAAATTTGGATGAAAAAAAACACATTTTCCTCACATTTTGGTGACAGAAAGTTCTGGAATCAGAGAGGAGCCACAAATTTCCTTCCACCAAGCGTTCCCCCAAGTCTCCCGATAAAAATGATACCTCACTTGTGTGGGTAGGCCTAGCGCCCGCGACAGGAAATGCCCCAAAACGCAACGTGCACACATCACATTTTTTGAAAGAAAACAGAGGTGTTTTTTGCAAAGTGCCTACATGTAGATTTTGCCCTCTAGCTCAGCCGGCACCTAGGGAAACATACCAAACCTGTGCTTTTCTGAAAACTAGAAACCCAGGGGAATCCAAGATGGGGTGGCTTGCGGGGCTCTGACCAGGTTATGTTACCCAGAATCCTTTGCAAACATCAAAATTTGGAGGAAAAAAACACATTTTCCTCACATTTTGGTGACAGAAAGTTCTGGAATCAGAGAGGAGCCACAAATTTCCTTCCACCCAGCACTCCCCCAAGTCTCCCGATACAAATGATACCTCACTTGTGTGGGTAGGCCTAGCGCCCGCGACAGGAAATGCCCCAAAGCACAACGTGGACACATCCCATTTTTTGACAGAAAACAGAGCTGTTTTTTGCAAAGTGCCTACCTGTAGATTTTGGCCTCTAGCTCAGCCGGCACCTAGGGAAACCTACCAAACCTGTGCATTTCTGAAAACTAGAGACCTAGGGGATTTCAAGATGGCGTGACTTGTGGGGCTCTGACCAGGTTTTGTTACCCAGAATCCTTTGCAAACCTCAAAATTTGGATGAAAAAAAACACATTTTCCTCACATTTTGGTGACAGAAAGTTCTGGAATCAGAGAGGAGTCACAAATTTCCTTCCACCAAGCGTTCCCCCAAGTCTCCCGATAAAAATGATACCTCACTTGTGTGGGTAGGCCTAGCGCCCGCGACAGGAAATGCCCCAAAACGCAACGTGAACACATCACATTTTTTGAAAGAAAACAGAGGTGTTTTTTGCAAAGTGCCTACCTGTAGATTTTGGCCTCTAGCTCAGCCGGCACCTAGGGAAACCTACCAAACCTGTGCATTTCTGAAAACTAGAGACCTAGGGGAATCCAAGATGGGGTGACTTGTGGGGCTCTGACCAGGTTCTGTTACCCAGAATCCTTTGCAAACCTCAACATTTGGCTAAAAAACACATTTTCCTCACATTTTGGTGACAGAAAGTTCTGGAATCAGAGAGGAGCCACAAATTTCCTTCCACCCAGCGTTCCCCCAAGTCTCCCGATAAAAATGATACCTCACTTGTGTGGGTAGGCCTAGCGCCCGCCACAGGAAATGCCCCAAAGCACAACGTGGACACATCCCATTTTTTGACAGAAAACAGAGCTGTTTTTTGCAAAGTCACTACCTGTAGGTTTTGGCCTCTAGCTCAGCCGGCACCTAGGGAAACCTGCCAAACCTGTGCATTTCTCAAATCTAGAGACCTAGGGGAATCCAAGATGGGGTGACTTGTGGGGCTCTGACCAGGTTCTGTTACCCAGAATCCTTTGCAAACCTCAACATTTGGCTAAAAAAACACATTTTCCTCACATTTTGGTGACAGAAAGTTCTGGAATCAGAGAGGAGCCACAAATTTCCTTCCACCCAGCGTTCCACCAAGTCTCCCGATACAAATGATACCTCACTTGTGTGGGTAGGCCTAGTGCCCGTGACAGGAAATGCCCCAAAACTCAACGTGGAAACATCACATTCATTGAACAGAGTTGTTTCTTGCAAAGTGCCTACCTGTAGATTTTGTCCTCTAGCTCAGCCGGCACCCGGGGAAACCTAGCAAACCAGAGCATTTTTGAAAACTAGAAACCCAGGGGAATCCAAGATGGGGTGGCTTGCGGGGCTCTGACCAGGTTATGTTACCCAGAATCCTTTGCAAACATCAAAATTTGGAGAAAAAAAACACATTTTCCTCACATTTTGGTGACAGAAAGTTCTGGAATCAGAGAGGAGCCACAAATTTCCTTCCACCCAGCACTCCCCCAAGTCTCCCGATACAAATGATACCTCACTTGTGTGGGTAGGCCTAGCGCCCGCGACAGGAAATGCCCCAAAACGCAACGTGCACTCATCACATTTTTTGAAAAAAAACAGAGGTGTTTTTTGCAAAGTGCCTACCTGTAGATTTTGGCCTCTAGCTCAGCCGGCACCTAGGGAAACCTACCAAACCTGTGCATTTCTGAAAACTAGAGACCTAGGGGAATCCAAGATGCGGTGACTTGTGGGGCTCTGACCAGGTTCTGTTACCCAGAATCCTTTGCAAACCTCAAAATTTGGCTAAAAAAACACATTTTCCTCACATTTTGGTGACAGAAAGTTCTGGAATCAGAGAGGAGCCACAAATTTCCTTCCACCCAGCGTTCCCCCAAGTCTCCCGATAAAAATGATACCTCACTTGTGTGGGTAGGCCTAGCGCCCGCGACAGGAAATGCCCCAAAGCACAACGTGGACACATCCCATTTTTTGACAGTAAACAGAGCTGTTTTTTGCAAAGTGCCTACCTGTAGATTTTGGCCTCTAGCTCAGCGGGCACCTAGGGAAACCTACCAAACCTCTGCATTTCAGAAAACTAGAGACCTAGGGGAATCCAAGATGGCGTGACTTGTGGGGCTCTGACCAGGTTCTGTTACCCAGAATCCTTTGCAAACCTCAAAATTTGGAGAAAAAACACCACATTTTCCTCACATTTTGGTGACAGAAAGTTCTGGAATCAGAGAGGAGCCACAAATTTCCTTCCACCCAGCGTTCCCCCAAGTCTCCCGATAAAAATGATACCTCACTTGTGTGGGTAGGCCTAGCACCCGCAACAGGAAATGCCCCAAAGCACAACGTGGACACATCCCATTTTTTGACAGAAAACAGAGCTGTTTTTTGCAAAGTGCCTACCTGTAGATTTTGGCCTCTAGCTCAGCCGGCACCTAGGGAAACCTACCAAACCTGTGCATTTCTGAAAACTAGAGACCTAGGGGAATCCAAGATGGCATGACTTGTGGGGCTCTGACCAGGTTTTGTTACCCTGAATCCTTTGCAAACCTTAAAATTTGGATGAAAAAAAACACATTTTCCTCACATTTTGGTGACAGAAAGTTCTGGAATCAGAGAGGAGTCACAAATTTCCTTCCACCCAGCGTTCCCCCAAGTCTCCCGATAAAAATGATACCTCACTTGTGTGGGTAGGCCTAGCGCCCGCGACAGGAAATGCCCCAAAGCACAACGTGGACACATCCCATTTTTTGACAGAAAACAGAGCTGTTTTTTGCAAAGTGCCTACCTGTAGATTTTGGCCTCTAGCTCAGCCGGCACCTAGGGAAACCTACCAATCCTGTGCATTTCTGAAAACTAGAGACCTAGGGGATTTCAAGATGGCGTGACTTGTGGGGCTCTCACCAGGTTTTGTTACCCAGAATCCTTTGCAAACCTCAAAATTTGGATGAAAAAAAACACATTTTCCTCACATTTTGGTGACAGAAAGTTCTGGAATCAGAGAGGAGTCACAAATTTCCTTCCACCAAGCGTTCCCCCAAGTCTCCCGATAAAAATGATTCCTCACTTGTGTGGGTAGGCCTAGCGCCCGCGACAGGAAATGCCCCAAAACGCAACGTGAACACATCACATTTTTTTAAAGAAAACAGAGGTGTTTTTTGCAAAGTGCCTACCTGTAGATTTTGTCCTCTAGCTCAGCCGGCACCCGGGGAAACCTAGCAAACCAGAGCATTTTTGAAAACTAGAAACCCAGGGGAATCCAAGATGGGGTGGCTTGCGGGGCTCTGACCAGGTTATGTTACCCAGAATCCTTTGCAAACATCAAAATTTGGAGAAAAAAAACACATTTTCCTCACATTTTGGTGACAGAAAGTTCTGGAATCAGAGAGGAGCCACAAATTTCCTTCCACCCAGCACTCCCCCAAGTCTCCCGATACAAATGATACCTCACTTGTGTGGGTAGGCCTAGCGCCCGCGACAGGAAATGCCCCAAAACGCAATGTGCACACATCACATTTTAGGAAAAAAAACAGAGGTGTTTTTTGCAAAGTGCCTACCTGTAGATTTTGGCCTCTAGCTCAGCCGGCACCTAGGGAAACCTACCAAACCTGTGCATTTCTGAAAACTAGAGACCTAGGGGAATCCAAGATGGGGTGACTTGTTTAGCTCTGACCAGGTTATGTTACCCAGAATCCTTTGCAAACATCAAAATTTGGAGAAAAAAAACACATTTTCCTCACATTTTGGTGACAGAAAGTTCTGGAATCAGAGAGGAGCCACAAATTTCCTTCCACCCAGCACTCCCCCAAGTCTCCCGATACAAATGATACCTCACTTGTGTGGGTAGGCCTAGCGCCCGCGACAGGAAATGCCCCAAAACGCAACGTGCACACATCACATTTTTGGAAAAAAAACAGAGGTGTTTTTTGCAAAGTGCCTACCTGTAGATTTTGGCCTCTAGCTCAGCCGGCACCTAGGGAAACCTACCAAACCTGTGCATTTCTGAAAACTAGAGACCTAGGGGAATCCAAGATGGGGTGACTTGTGGGGCTCTGACCAGGTTCTGTTACCCAGAATCCTTTGCAAACCTCAAAATTTGGCTAAAAAAACAAATTTTCCTCACATTTTGGTGACAGAAAGTTCTGGAATCAGAGTGGAGCCACAAATTTCCTTCCACCCAGCGTTCCCCCAAGTCTCCCGATAAAAATGATACCTCAATTGTGTGGGTAGGCCTAGCGCCCGCGACAGGAAATGCCCCAAAGCACAACATGGACATATCCCATTTTTTGACAGTAAACAGAGCTGTTTTTTGCAAAGTGCCTACCTGTAGATTTTGGCCTCTAGCTCAGCCGGCACCTAGGGAAACCTACCAAACCTCTGCATTTCAGAAAACTAGAGACCTAGGGGAATCCAAGATGGCGTGACTTGTGGGGCTCTGACCAGGTTTTGTTACCCAGAATCCTTTGCAAACCTCAAAATTTGGAGAAAAAACACCACGTTTTCCTCACATTTTGGTGACAGAAAGTTCTGGAATCAGAGAGGAGCCACAAATTTCCTTCCACCCAGCGTTCCCCCAAGTCTCCCGATAAAAATGATACCTCACTTGTGTGGGTAGGCCTAGCACCCGCAACAGGAAATGCCCCAAAGCACAACGTGGACACATCCCATTTTTTGACAGAAAACAGAGCTGTTTTTTGCAAAGTGCCTACCTGTAGATTTTGGCCTCTAGCTCAGCCGGCACCTAGGGAAACCTACCAAACCTGTGCATTTCTGAAAACTAGAGACCTAGGGGAATCCAAGATGGCATGACTTGTGGGGCTCTGACCAGGTTTTGTTACCCTGAATCCTTTGCAAACCTTAAAATTTGGATGAAAAAAAACACATTTTCCTCACATTTTGGTGACAGAAAGTTCTGGAATCAGAGAGGAGTCACAAATTTCCTTCCACCCAGCGTTCCCCCAAGTCTCCCGATAAAAATGATACCTCACTTGTGTGGGTAGGCCTAGCGCCCGCGACAGGAAATGCCCCAAAGCACAACGTGGACACATCCCATTTTTTGACAGAAAACAGAGCTGTTTTTTGCAAAGTGCCTACCTGTAGATTTTGGCCTCTAGCTCAGCCGGCACCTAGGGAAACCTACCAATCCTGTGCATTTCTGAAAACTAGAGACCTAGGGGATTTCAAGATGGCGTGACTTGTGGGGCTCTCACCAGGTTTTGTTACCCAGAATCCTTTGCAAACCTCAAAATTTGGATGAAAAAAAACACATTTTCCTCACATTTTGGTGACAGAAAGTTCTGGAATCAGAGAGGAGTCACAAATTTCCTTCCACCAAGCGTTCCCCCAAGTCTCCCGATAAAAATGATTCCTCACTTGTGTGGGTAGGCCTAGCGCCCGCGACAGGAAATGCCCCAAAACGCAACGTGAACACATCACATTTTTTTAAAGAAAACAGAGGTGTTTTTTGCAAAGTGCCTACCTGTAGATTTTGTCCTCTAGCTCAGCCGGCACCCGGGGAAACCTAGCAAACCAGAGCATTTTTGAAAACTAGAAACCCAGGGGAATCCAAGATGGGGTGGCTTGCGGGGCTCTGACCAGGTTATGTTACCCAGAATCCTTTGCAAACATCAAAATTTGGAGAAAAAAAACACATTTTCCTCACATTTTGGTGACAGAAAGTTCTGGAATCAGAGAGGAGCCACAAATTTCCTTCCACCCAGCACTCCCCCAAGTCTCCCGATACAAATGATACCTCACTTGTGTGGGTAGGCCTAGCGCCCGCGACAGGAAATGCCCCAAAACGCAATGTGCACACATCACATTTTAGGAAAAAAAACAGAGGTGTTTTTTGCAAAGTG
Organism: Pleurodeles waltl; assembly: GCF_031143425.1. NCBI lineage: Eukaryota > Metazoa > Chordata > Amphibia > Caudata > Salamandridae > Pleurodeles > Pleurodeles waltl. The sequence continues at coordinate 597,694,055 of NC_090444.1, read as the reverse complement.
CCTACCTGTAGATTTTGGCCTCTAGCTCAGCCGGCACCTAGGGAAACCTACCAAACCTGTGCATTTCTGAAAACTAGAGACCTAGGGGAATCCAAGATGGGGTGACTTGTTTAGCTCTGACCAGGTTATGTTACCCAGAATCCTTTGCAAACATCAAAATTTGGAGAAAAAAAACACATTTTCCTCACATTTTGGTGACAGAAAGTTCTGGAATCAGAGAGGAGCCACAAATTTCCTTCCACCCAGCACTCCCCCAAGTCTCCCGATACAAATGATACCTCACTTGTGTGGGTAGGCCTAGCGCCCGCGACAGGAAATGCCCCAAAACGCAACGTGCACACATCACATTTTTGGAAAAAAAACAGAGGTGTTTTTTGCAAAGTGCCTACCTGTAGATTTTGGCCTCTAGCTCAGCCGGCACCTAGGGAAACCTACCAAACCTGTGCATTTCTGAAAACTAGAGACCTAGGGGAATCCAAGATGGGGTGACTTGTGGGGCTCTGACCAGGTTCTGTTACCCAGAATCCTTTGCAAACCTCAAAATTTGGCTAAAAAAACAAATTTTCCTCACATTTTGGTGACAGAAAGTTCTGGAATCAGAGTGGAGCCACAAATTTCCTTCCACCCAGCGTTCCCCCAAGTCTCCCGATAAAAATGATACCTCAATTGTGTGGGTAGGCCTAGCGCCCGCGACAGGAAATGCCCCAAAGCACAACATGGACATATCCCATTTTTTGACAGTAAACAGAGCTGTTTTTTGCAAAGTGCCTACCTGTAGATTTTGGCCTCTAGCTCAGCCGGCACCTAGGGAAACCTACCAAACCTCTGCATTTCAGAAAACTAGAGACCTAGGGGAATCCAAGATGGCGTGACTTGTGGGGCTCTGACCAGGTTTTGTTACCCAGAATCCTTTGCAAACCTCAAAATTTGGAGAAAAAACAACACATCTTCCTCACATTTTGGTGACAGAAAGTTCTGGAATCAGAGAGGAGCCACAAATTTCCTTCCACCCAGCGTTCCCCCAAGTCTCCCGATAAAAATGATACCTCACTTGAGTGGGTAGGCCTAGCGCCCGCGACAGGAAATGCCCCAAAGCACAACGTGGACACATCCCATTTTTTGACAGAAAACAGAGCTGTTTTTTGCAAAGTACCTACCTGTAGATTTTGGCCTCTAGCTCAGTCGGCACCTAGGGAAACCTACCAAACCTGTGCATTTCTGAAAACTAGAGACCTAGGGGAATCCAAGATGGCATGACTTGTGGGGCTCTGACCAGGTTTTGTTACCCAGAATCCTTTGCAAACCTTAAAATTTGGATGAAAAAAAACACATTTTCCTCACATTTTGGTGACAGAAGGTTCTGGAATCAGAGAGGAGTCACAAATTTCCTTCCACCCAGCGTTCCCCCAAGTCTCCCGATAAAAATGATACCTCACTTGTGTGGGTAGGCCTAGCGCCCGCAACAGGAAATGCCCCAAAGCACAACGTGGACACATCCCATTTTTTGACAGAAAACAGAGCTGTTTTTTGCAAAGTGCCTACCTGTAGATTTTGGCCTCTAGCTCAGCCGGCACCTAGGGAAACCTACCAATCCTGTGCATTTCTGAAAACTAGAGACCTAGGGGATTTCAAGATGGCGTGACTTGTGGGGCTCTGACCAGGTTTTGTTACCCAGAATCCTTTGCAAACCTCAAAATTTGGATGAAAAAAAAAACATTTTCCTCACATTTTGGTGACAGAAAGTTCTGGAATCAGAGAGGAGTCACAAATTTCCTTCCACCAAGCGTTCCCCCAAGTCTCCCGATAAAAATGATTCCTCACTTGTGTGGGTAGGCCTAGCGCCCGCGACAGGAAATGCCCCAAAACGCAACGTGAACACATCACATTTTTGGAAAAAAAACAGAGCTGTTTTTTGCAAAGTGCCTACCTGTAGATTTTGGCCTCTAGCTCAGCCGGCACCTAGGGAAACCTACCAAACCTCTGCATTTCAGAAAACTAGAGACCTAGGGGAATCCAAGATGGCGTGACTTGTGGGGCTCTGACCAGGTTTTGTTACCCAGAATCCTTTGCAAACCTCAAAATTTGGAGAAAAAACAACACATCTTCCTCACATTTTGGTGACAGAAAGTTCTGGAATCAGAGAGGAGCCACAAATTTCCTTCCACCCAGCGTTCCCCCAAGTCTCCCGATAAAAATGATACCTCAATTGTGTGGGTAGGCCTAGCGCCCGCGACAGGAAATGCCCCAAAGCACAACATGGACATATCCCATTTTTTGACAGTAAACAGAGCTGTTTTTTGCAAAGTGCCTACCTGTAGATTTTGGCCTCTAGCTCAGCCGGCACCTAGGGAAACCTACCAAACCTCTGCATTTCAGAAAACTAGAGACCTAGGGGAATCCAAGATGGCGTGACTTGTGGGGCTCTGACCAGGTTTTGTTACCCAGAATCCTTTGCAAACCTCAAAATTTGGAGAAAAAACAACACATCTTCCTCACATTTTGGTGACAGAAAGTTCTGGAATCAGAGAGGAGCCACAAATTTCCTTCCACCCAGCGTTCCCCCAAGTCTCCCGATAAAAATGATACCTCACTTGAGTGGGTAGGCCTAGCGCCCGCGACAGGAAATGCCCCAAAGCACAACGTGGACACATCCCATTTTTTGACAGAAAACAGAGCTGTTTTTTGCAAAGTACCTACCTGTAGATTTTGGCCTCTAGCTCAGTCGGCACCTAGGGAAACCTACCAAACCTGTGCATTTCGGAAAACTAGAGACCTAGGGGAATCCAAGATGGCATGACTTGTGGGGCTCTGACCAGGTTTTGTTACCCAGAATCCTTTGCAAACCTTAAAATTTGGATGAAAAAAAACACATTTTCCTCACATTTTGGTGACAGAAGGTTCTGGAATCAGAGAGGAGTCACAAATTTCCTTCCACCCAGCGTTCCCCCAAGTCTCCCGATAAAAATGATACCTCACTTGTGTGGGTAGGCCTAGCGCCCGCAACAGGAAATGCCCCAAAGCACAACGTGGACACATCCCATTTTTTGACAGAAAACAGAGCTGTTTTTTGCAAAGTGCCTACCTGTAGATTTTGGCCTCTAGCTCAGCCGGCACCTAGGGAAACCTACCAATCCTGTGCATTTCTGAAAACTAGAGACCTAGGGGATTTCAAGATGGCGTGACTTGTGGGGCTCTGACCAGGTTTTGTTACCCAGAATCCTTTGCAAACCTCAAAATTTGGATGAAAAAAAAAACATTTTCCTCACATTTTGGTGACAGAAAGTTCTGGAATCAGAGAGGAGTCACAAATTTCCTTCCACCAAGCGTTCCCCCAAGTCTCCCGATAAAAATGATTCCTCACTTGTGTGGGTAGGCCTAGCGCCCGCGACAGGAAATGCCCCAAAACGCAACGTGAACACATCACATTTTTTTAAAGAAAACAGAGGTGTTTTTTGCAAAGTGCCTACCTGTAGATTTTGGCCTCTAGCTCAGCCGGCACCTAGGGAAACCTACCAAACCTGTGCATTTCTGAAAACTAGAGACCTAGGGGAATCCAAGATGGGGTGACTTGTGGGGCTCTGACCAGGTTCTGTTACCCAGAATCCTTTGCAAACCTCAACATTTGGCTAAAAAAACACATTTTCCTCTAATTTTGGTGACAGAAAGTTCTGGAATCAGAGAGGAGCCACAAATTTCCTTCCACCCAGCGTTCCCCCAAGTCTCCAGATAAAAATGATACCTCACTTGTGTGGGTAGGCCTAGCGCCCGCGACAGGAAATGCCCCAAAGCACAACGTGGACACATCCCATTTTTTGACAGAAAACAGAGCTGTTTTTTGCAAAGTGCCTACCTGTAGATTTTGGCCTCTAGCTCAGCCGGCACCTAGGGAAACCTGCCAAACCTGTGCATTTCTCAAATCTAGAGACCTAGGGGAATCCAAGATGGGGTGACTTGTGGGGCTCTGACCAGGTTCTGTTACCCAGAATCCTTTGCAAACCTCAACATTTGGCTAAAAAAACACATTTTCCTCACATTTTGGTGACAGAAAGTTCTGGAATCAGAGAGGAGCCACAAATTTCCTTCCACCCAGCGTTCCCCCAAGTCTCCCGATACAAATGATACCTCACTTGTGTGGGTAGGCCTAGTGCCCGTGACAGGAAATGCCCCAAAACTCAACGTGGACACATCACATTCATTGAACAGAGTTGTTTCTTGCAAAGTGCCTACCTGTAGATTTTGTCCTCTAGCTCAGCCGGCACCCGGGGAAACCTAGCAAACCAGAGCATTTTTGAAAACTAGAAACCCAGGGGAATCCAAGATGGGGTGGCTTGCAGGGCTCTGACCAGGTTATGTTACCCAGAATCCTTTGCAAACATCAAAATTTGGAGAAAAAAAACACATTTTCCTCACATTTTGGTGACAGAAAGTTCTGGAATCAGAGAGGAGCCACAGATTTCCTTCCACCCAGCACTCCCCCAAGTCTCCCGATACAAATGATACCTCACTTGTGTGGGTAGGCCTAGCGCCCGCGACAGGAAATGCCCCAAAACTCAACGTGCACACATCACATTTTTGGAAAAAAAACAGAGGTGTTTTTTGCAAAGTGCCTACCTGTAGATTTTGGCCTCTAGCTCAGCCGGCACCTAGGGAAACCTACCAAACCTGTGCATTTCTGAAAACTAGAGACCTAGGGGAATCCAAGATGGGGTGACTTGTGGGGCTCTGACCAGGTTATGTTACCCAGAATCCTTTGCAAACATCAAAATTTGGAGAAAAAAAACACATTTTCCTCACATTTTGGTGACAGAAAGTTCTGGAATCAGAGAGGAGCCACAAATTTCCTTCCACCCAGCACTCCCCCAAGTCTCCCGATACAAATGATACCTCACTTGTGTGGGTAGGCCTAGCGCCCGTGACAGGAAATGCCCCAAAACGCAACGTGCACACATCACATTTTTGGAAAAAAAACAGAGGTGTTTTTTGCAAAGTGCCTACCTGTAGATTTTGGCCTCTAGCTCAGCCGGCACCTAGGGAAACCTACCAAACCTGTGCATTTCTGAAAACTAGAGACCTAGGGGAATCCAAGATGGGGTGACTTGTGGGGCTCTGACCAGGTTCTGTTACCCAGAATCCTTTGCAAACCTCAAAATTTGGCTAAAAAAACACATTTTCCTCACATTTTGGTGACAGAAAGTTCTGGAATCAGAGAGGAGCCACAAATTTCCTTCCACCCAGCGTTCCCCCAAGTCTCCCGATAAAAATGATACCTCAATTGTGTGGGTAAGCCTAGCGCCCGCGACAGGAAATGCCCCAAAGCACAACATGGACACATCCCATTTTTTGACAGTAAACAGAGCTGTTTTTTGCAAAGTGCCTACCTGTAGATTTTGGCCTCTAGCTCAGCCGGCACCTAGGGAAACCTACCAAACCTCTGCATTTCAGAAAACTAGAGACCTAGGGGAATCCAAGATGGCGTGACTTGTGGGGCTCTGACCAGGTTTTGTTACCCAGAATCCTTTGCAAACCTCAAAATTTGGAGAAAAAACAACACATCTTCCTCACATTTTGGTGACAGAAAGTTCTGGAATCAGAGAGGAGCCACAAATTTCCTTCCACCCAGCGTTCCCCCAAGTCTCCCGATAAAAATGATACCTCAATTGTGTGGGTAGGCCTAGCGCCCGCGACAGGAAATGCCCCAAAGCACAACATGGACACATCCCATTTTTTGACAGTAAACAGAGCTGTTTTTTGCAAAGTGCCTACCTGTAGATTTTGGCCTCTAGCTCAGCCGGCACCTAGGGAAACCTACCAAACCTCTGCATTTCAGAAAACTAGAGACCTAGGGGAATCCAAGATGGCGTGACTTGTGGGGCTCTGACCAGGTTTTGTTACCCAGAATCCTTTGCAAACCTCAAAATTTGGAGAAAAAACAACACATCTTCCTCACATTTTGGTGACAGAAAGTTCTGGAATCAGAGAGGAGCCACAAATTTCCTTCCACCCAGCGTTCCCCCAAGTCTCCCGATAAAAATGATACCTCACTTGTGTGGGTAGGCCTAGCGCCCGCGACAGGAAATGCCCCAAAGCACAACGTGGACACATCCCATTTTTTGACAGAAAACAGAGCTGTTTTTTGCAAAGTGCCTACCTGTAGATTTTGGCCTCTAGCTCAGCCGGCACCTAGGGAAACCTACCAAACCTGTGCATTTCTGAAAACTAGAGACCTGGGGGATTTCAAGATGGCGTGACTTGTGGGGCTCTGACCAGGTTTTGTTACCCAGAATCCTTTGCAAACCTCAACATTTGGCTAAAAAAACACATTCTCCTCACATTTTGGTGGCAGAAAGTTCTGGAATCAGAGAGGATCCACAAATGTTCTTCCACCCAGCGTTCCCCCAAGTCTCCCGATAAAAATGATACCTCACTTGTGTGGGTAGGCCTAGCGCCCGCGACAGGAAATGCCCCAAAGCACACCGTGGACACATCCCATTTTTTGACAGAAAACAGAGCTGTTTTTTGCAAAGTGCCTACCTGTAGATTTTGGCCTCTAGCTCAGCCGGCACCTAGGGAAACCTGCCAAACCTGTACATTTCTCAAATCTAGAGACCTAGGGGAATCCAAGATGGGGTGACTTGTGGGGCTCTGACCAGGTTCTGTTACCCAGAATCCTTTGCAAACCTCAAAAATTGGCTAAAAAAACACATTTTCCTCACATTTTGGTGACAGAATGTTCTGGAATCAGAGAGGAGCCACAAATTTCCTTCCACCCAGCGTTCCCCCAAGTCTCCCGATAAAAACAATACCTCACTTGTGTGGGTAGGCCTAGCGCCCGCTACAGGAAATGCCCCAAAACGCAACGTGCACACATCACATTTTTTGAAAGAAAACAGAGGTGTTTTTTGCAAAGTGTCTACCTGTAGATTTTGGCCTCTAGCTCAGCCGGCACCTAGGGAAACCTACCAAACCGGTGCATTTCTGAAAACTAGAGACCTAGGGGAATCTAAGATGGGGTGACTTGTGGGGCTCTGACCAGGTTCTGTTACCCAGAATCCTTTGCAAACCTCAAAAATTGGCTAAAAAAACACATTCTCCTCACATTTTGGTGACAGAAAGTTCTGGAATCAGAGAGGAGCCACAAATGTTCTTCCACCCAGCGTTCCCCCAAGTCTCCCGATAAAAATGATACCTCACTTGTGTGGGTAGGCCTAGCGCCCGCGACAGGAAATGCCCCAAAGCATAACGTGGACACATCCCATTTTTCGACAGAAAACAGAGGTGTTTTTTGCAAAGTGCCTACCTGTAGATTTTGGCCTCTAGCTCAGCCGGCACCTAGGGAAACCTGCCAAACCTGTGCATTTCTCAAATCTAGAGACCTAGTGGAATCCAAGATGGAGTGACTTGTGGGGCTCTGACCAGGTTTTGTTACCCAGAATCCTTTGCAAACCTCAAAATTTGGCTAAAAAAACACATTTTCCTCACATTTTGGTGACAGAAAGTTCTGGAATCAGAGAGGAGCCACAAATTTCCTTCCACCCAGCGTTCCCCCAAGTCTCCCGATAAAAATGATACCTCACTTGTGTGGGTAGGCCTAGCGCCCGCGACAGGAAATGCCCCAAAGCATAACGTGGACACATCACATTTTTCGACAGAAAACAGAGGTGTTTTTTGCAAAGTGCCTACCTGTAGATTTTGGCCTCTAGCTCAGCCGGCACCTAGGGAAACCTGCCAAACCTGTACATTTCTCAAATCTAGAGACCTAGGGGAATCCAAGATGGGGTGACTTGTGGGGCTCTGACCAGGTTCTGTTACCCAGAATCCTTTGCAAACCTCAAAAATTGGCTAAAAAAACACATTTTCCTCACATTTTGGTGACAGAATGTTCTGGAATCAGAGAGGAGCCACAAATATCCTTCCACCCAGCGTTCCCCCAAGTCTCCCGATAAAAACAATACCTCACTTGTGTGGGTAGGCCTAGCGCCCGCTACAGGAAATGCCCAAAAACGCAACGTGCACACATCACATTTTTTGAAAGAAAACAGAGGTGTTTTTTGCAAAGTGTCTACCTGTAGATTTTGGCCTCTACCTCAGCCGGCACCTAGGGAAACCTACCAAACCTGTGCATTTCTGAAAACTAGAGACCTAGGGGAATCTAAGATGTGGTGACTTGTGGGGCTCTGACCAGGTTCTGTTACCCAGAATCCTTTGCAAACCTCAAAAATTGGCTAAAAAAACACATTCTCCTCACATTTTGGTGACAGAAAGTTCTGGAATCAGAGAGGAGCCACAAATGTTCTTCCACCCAGCGTTCCCCCAAGTCTCCCGATAAAAATGATACCTCACTTGTGTGGGTAGGCCTAGCGCCCGCGACAGGAAATGCCCCAAAGCATAACGTGGACACATCCCATTTTTCGACAGAAAACAGAGGTGTTTTTTGCAAAGTGCCTACCTGTAGATTTTGGCCTCTAGCTCAGCCGGCACCTAGGGAAACCTGCCAAACCTGTGCATTTCTCAAATCTAGAGACCTAGTGGAATCCAAGATGGAGTGACTTGTGGGGCTCTGACCAGGTTTTGTTACCCAGAATCCTTTGCAAACCTCAAAATTTGGCTAAAAAAACACATTTTCCTCACATTTTGGTGACAGAAAGTTCTGGAATCAGAGAGGAGCCACAAATTTCCTTCCACCCAGCGTTCCCCCAAGTCTCCCGATAAAAATGATACCTCACTTGTGTGGGTAGGCCTAGCGCCCGCGACAGGAAATGCCCCAAAGCATAACGTGGACACATCACATTTTTCGACAGAAAACAGAGGTGTTTTTTGCAAAGTGCCTACCTGTAGATTTTGGCCTCTAGCTCAGCCGGCACCTAGGGAAACCTGCCAAACCTGTACATTTCTCAAATCTAGAGACCTAGGGGAATCCAAGATGGGGTGACTTGTGGGGCTCTGACCAGGTTCTGTTACCCAGAATCCTGTGCAAACCTCAAAAATTGGCTAAAAAAACACATTTTCCTCACATTTTGGTGACAGAAAGTTCTGGAATCAGAGAGGAGTCACAAATTTCCTTCCACCAAGCGTTCCCCCAAGTCTCCCGATAAAAATGATTCCTCACTTGTGTGGGTAGGCCTAGCGCCCGCGACAGGAAATGCCCCAAAACGCAACGTGAACACATCACATTTTTTTAAAGAAAACAGAGGTGTTTTTTGCAAAGTGCCTACCTGTAGATTTTGTCCTCTAGCTCAGCCGGCACCCGGGGAAACCTAGCAAACCAGAGCATTTTTGAAAACTAGAAACCCAGGGGAATCCAAGATGGGGTGGCTTGCGGGGCTCTGACCAGGTTATGTTACCCAGAATCCTTTGCAAACATCAAAATTTGGAGAAAAAAAACACATTTTCCTCACATTTTGGTGATAGAAAGTTCTGGAATCAGAGAGGAGCCACAAATTTCCTTCCACCCAGCACTCCCCCAAGTCTCCCGATACAAATGATACCTCACTTGTGTGGGTAGGCCTAGCGCCCGCGACAGGAAATGCCCCAAAACGCAATGTGCACACATCACATTTTAGGAAAAAAAACAGAGGTGTTTTTTGCAAAGTGCCTACCTGTAGATTTTGGCCTCTAGCTCAGCCGGCACCTAGGGAAACCTACCAAACCTGTGCATTTCTGAAAACTAGAGACCTAGGGGAATCCAAGATGGGGTGACTTGTTTAGCTCTGACCAGGTTATGTTACCCAGAATCCTTTGCAAACATCAAAATTTGGAGAAAAAAAACACATTTTCCTCACATTTTGGTGACAGAAAGTTCTGGAATCAGAGAGGAGCCACAAATTTCCTTCCACCCAGCACTCCCCCAAGTCTCCCGATACAAATGATACCTCACTTGTGTGGGTAGGCCTAGCGCCCGCGACAGGAAATGCCCCAAAACGCAACGTGCACACATCACATTTTTGGAAAAAAAACAGAGGTGTTTTTTGCAAAGTGCCTACCTGTAGATTTTGGCCTCTAGCTCAGCCGGCACCTAGGGAAACCTACCAAACCTGTGCATTTCTGAAAACTAGAGACCTAGGGGAATCCAAGATGGGGTGACTTGTGGGGCTCTGACCAGGTTCTGTTACCCAGAATCCTTTGCAAACCTCAAAATTTGGCTAAAAAAACAAATTTTCCTCACATTTTGGTGACAGAAAGTTCTGGAATCAGAGTGGAGCCACAAATTTCCTTCCACCCAGCGTTCCCCCAAGTCTCCCGATAAAAATGATACCTCAATTGTGTGGGTAGGCCTAGCGCCCGCGACAGGAAATGCCCCAAAGCACAACATGGACATATCCCATTTTTTGACAGTAAACAGAGCTGTTTTTTGCAAAGTGCCTACCTGTAGATTTTGGCCTCTAGCTCAGCCGGCACCTAGGGAAACCTACCAAACCTCTGCATTTCAGAAAACTAGAGACCTAGGGGAATCCAAGATGGCGTGACTTGTGGGGCTCTGACCAGGTTTTGTTACCCAGAATCCTTTGCAAACCTCAAAATTTGGAGAAAAAACAACACATCTTCCTCACATTTTGGTGACAGAAAGTTCTGGAATCAGAGAGGAGCCACAAATTTCCTTCCACCCAGCGTTCCCCCAAGTCTCCCGATAAAAATGATACCTCACTTGAGTGGGTAGGCCTAGCGCCCGCGACAGGAAATGCCCCAAAGCACAACGTGGACACATCCCATTTTTTGACAGAAAACAGAGCTGTTTTTTGCAAAGTACCTACCTGTAGATTTTGGCCTCTAGCTCAGTCGGCACCTAGGGAAACCTACCAAACCTGTGCATTTCTGAAAACTAGAGACCTAGGGGAATCCAAGATGGCATGACTTGTGGGGCTCTGACCAGGTTTTGTTACCCAGAATCCTTTGCAAACCTTAAAATTTGGATGAAAAAAAACACATTTTCCTCACATTTTGGTGACAGAAGGTTCTGGAATCAGAGAGGAGTCACAAATTTCCTTCCACCCAGCGTTCCCCCAAGTCTCCCGATAAAAATGATACCTCACTTGTGTGGGTAGGCCTAGCGCCCGCAACAGGAAATGCCCCAAAGCACAACGTGGACACATCCCATTTTTTGACAGAAAACAGAGCTGTTTTTTGCAAAGTGCCTACCTGTAGATTTTGGCCTCTAGCTCAGCCGGCACCTAGGGAAACCTACCAATCCTGTGCATTTCTGAAAACTAGAGACCTAGGGGATTTCAAGATGGCGTGACTTGTGGGGCTCTGACCAGGTTTTGTTACCCAGAATCCTTTGCAAACCTCAAAATTTGGATGAAAAAAAAAACATTTTCCTCACATTTTGGTGACAGAAAGTTCTGGAATCAGAGAGGAGTCACAAATTTCCTTCCACCAAGCGTTCCCCCAAGTCTCCCGATAAAAATGATTCCTCACTTGTGTGGGTAGGCCTAGCGCCCGCGACAGGAAATGCCCCAAAACGCAACGTGAACACATCACATTTTTTTAAAGAAAACAGAGGTGTTTTTTGCAAAGTGCCTACCTGTAGATTTTGGCCTCTAGCTCAGCCGGCACCTAGGGAAACCTACCAAACCTGTGCATTTCTGAAAACTAGAGACCTAGGGGAATCCAAGATGGGGTGACTTGTGGGGCTCTGACCAGGTTCTGTTACCCAGAATCCTTTGCAAACCTCAAAATTTGGCTAAAAAAACAAATTTTCCTCACATTTTGGTGACAGAAAGTTCTGGAATCAGAGTGGAGCCACAAATTTCCTTCCACCCAGCGTTCCCCCAAGTCTCCCGATAAAAATGATACCTCAATTGTGTGGGTAGGCCTAGCGCCCGCGACAGGAAATGCCCCAAAGCACAACATGGACATATCCCATTTTTTGACAGTAAACAGAGCTGTTTTTTGCAAAGTGCCTACCTGTAGATTTTGGCCTCTAGCTCAGCCGGCACCTAGGGAAACCTACCAAACCTCTGCATTTCAGAAAACTAGAGACCTAGGGGAATCCAAGATGGCGTGACTTGTGGGGCTCTGACCAGGTTTTGTTACCCAGAATCCTTTGCAAACCTCAAAATTTGGAGAAAAAACAACACATCTTCCTCACATTTTGGTGACAGAAAGTTCTGGAATCAGAGAGGAGCCACAAATTTCCTTCCACCCAGCGTTCCCCCAAGTCTCCCGATAAAAATGATACCTCACTTGAGTGGGTAGGCCTAGCGCCCGCGACAGGAAATGCCCCAAAGCACAACGTGGACACATCCCATTTTTTGACAGAAAACAGAGCTGTTTTTTGCAAAGTACCTACCTGTAGATTTTGGCCTCTAGCTCAGTCGGCACCTAGGGAAACCTACCAAACCTGTGCATTTCGGAAAACTAGAGACCTAGGGGAATCCAAGATGGCATGACTTGTGGGGCTCTGACCAGGTTTTGTTACCCAGAATCCTTTGCAAACCTTAAAATTTGGATGAAAAAAAACACATTTTCCTCACATTTTGGTGACAGAAGGTTCTGGAATCAGAGAGGAGTCACAAATTTCCTTCCACCCAGCGTTCCCCCAAGTCTCCCGATAAAAATGATACCTCACTTGTGTGGGTAGGCCTAGCGCCCGCAACAGGAAATGCCCCAAAGCACAACGTGGACACATCCCATTTTTTGACAGAAAACAGAGCTGTTTTTTGCAAAGTGCCTACCTGTAGATTTTGGCCTCTAGCTCAGCCGGCACCTAGGGAAACCTACCAATCCTGTGCATTTCTGAAAACTAGAGACCTAGGGGATTTCAAGATGGCGTGACTTGTGGGGCTCTGACCAGGTTTTGTTACCCAGAATCCTTTGCAAACCTCAAAATTTGGATGAAAAAAAAAACATTTTCCTCACATTTTGGTGACAGAAAGTTCTGGAATCAGAGAGGAGTCACAAATTTCCTTCCACCAAGCGTTCCCCCAAGTCTCCCGATAAAAATGATTCCTCACTTGTGTGGGTAGGCCTAGCGCCCGCGACAGGAAATGCCCCAAAACGCAACGTGAACACATCACATTTTTTTAAAGAAAACAGAGGTGTTTTTTGCAAAGTGCCTACCTGTAGATTTTGGCCTCTAGCTCAGCCGGCACCTAGGGAAACCTACCAAACCTGTGCATTTCTGAAAACTAGAGACCTAGGGGAATCCAAGATGGGGTGACTTGTGGGGCTCTGACCAGGTTCTGTTACCCAGAATCCTTTGCAAACCTCAACATTTGGCTAAAAAAACACATTTTCCTCTAATTTTGGTGACAGAAAGTTCTGGAATCAGAGAGGAGCCACAAATTTCCTTCCACCCAGCGTTCCCCCAAGTCTCCAGATAAAAATGATACCTCACTTGTGTGGGTAGGCCTAGCGCCCGCGACAGGAAATGCCCCAAAGCACAACGTGGACACATCCCATTTTTTGACAGAAAACAGAGCTGTTTTTTGCAAAGTGCCTACCTGTAGATTTTGGCCTCTAGCTCAGCCGGCACCTAGGGAAACCTGCCAAACCTGTGCATTTCTCAAATCTAGAGACCTAGGGGAATCCAAGATGGGGTGACTTGTGGGGCTCTGACCAGGTTCTGTTACCCAGAATCCTTTGCAAACCTCAACATTTGGCTAAAAAAACACATTTTCCTCACATTTTGGTGACAGAAAGTTCTGGAATCAGAGAGGAGCCACAAATTTCCTTCCACCCAGCGTTCCCCCAAGTCTCCCGATACAAATGATACCTCACTTGTGTGGGTAGGCCTAGTGCCCGTGACAGGAAATGCCCCAAAACTCAACGTGGACACATCACATTCATTGAACAGAGTTGTTTCTTGCAAAGTGCCTACCTGTAGATTTTGTCCTCTAGCTCAGCCGGCACCCGGGGAAACCTAGCAAACCAGAGCATTTTTGAAAACTAGAAACCCAGGGGAATCCAAGATGGGGTGGCTTGCAGGGCTCTGACCAGGTTATGTTACCCAGAATCCTTTGCAAACATCAAAATTTGGAGAAAAAAAACACATTTTCCTCACATTTTGGTGACAGAAAGTTCTGGAATCAGAGAGGAGCCACAGATTTCCTTCCACCCAGCACTCCCCCAAGTCTCCCGATACAAATGATACCTCACTTGTGTGGGTAGGCCTAGCGCCCGCGACAGGAAATGCCCCAAAACTCAACGTGCACACATCACATTTTTGGAAAAAAAACAGAGGTGTTTTTTGCAAAGTGCCTACCTGTAGATTTTGGCCTCTAGCTCAGCCGGCACCTAGGGAAACCTACCAAACCTGTGCATTTCTGAAAACTAGAGACCTAGGGGAATCCAAGATGGGGTGACTTGTGGGGCTCTGACCAGGTTATGTTACCCAGAATCCTTTGCAAACATCAAAATTTGGAGAAAAAAAACACATTTTCCTCACATTTTGGTGACAGAAAGTTCTGGAATCAGAGAGGAGCCACAAATTTCCTTCCACCCAGCACTCCCCCAAGTCTCCCGATACAAATGATACCTCACTTGTGTGGGTAGGCCTAGCGCCCGTGACAGGAAATGCCCCAAAACGCAACGTGCACACATCACATTTTTGGAAAAAAAACAGAGGTGTTTTTTGCAAAGTGCCTACCTGTAGATTTTGGCCTCTAGCTCAGCCGGCACCTAGGGAAACCTACCAAACCTGTGCATTTCTGAAAACTAGAGACCTAGGGGAATCCAAGATGGGGTGACTTGTGGGGCTCTGACCAGGTTCTGTTACCCAGAATCCTTTGCAAACCTCAAAATTTGGCTAAAAAAACACATTTTCCTCACATTTTGGTGACAGAAAGTTCTGGAATCAGAGAGGAGCCACAAATTTCCTTCCACCCAGCGTTCCCCCAAGTCTCCCGATAAAAATGATACCTCAATTGTGTGGGTAAGCCTAGCGCCCGCGACAGGAAATGCCCCAAAGCACAACATGGACACATCCCATTTTTTGACAGTAAACAGAGCTGTTTTTTGCAAAGTGCCTACCTGTAGATTTTGGCCTCTAGCTCAGCCGGCACCTAGGGAAACCTACCAAACCTCTGCATTTCAGAAAACTAGAGACCTAGGGGAATCCAAGATGGCGTGACTTGTGGGGCTCTGACCAGGTTTTGTTACCCAGAATCCTTTGCAAACCTCAAAATTTGGAGAAAAAACAACACATCTTCCTCACATTTTGGTGACAGAAAGTTCTGGAATCAGAGAGGAGCCACAAATTTCCTTCCACCCAGCGTTCCCCCAAGTCTCCCGATAAAAATGATACCTCAATTGTGTGGGTAGGCCTAGCGCCCGCGACAGGAAATGCCCCAAAGCACAACATGGACACATCCCATTTTTTGACAGTAAACAGAGCTGTTTTTTGCAAAGTGCCTACCTGTAGATTTTGGCCTCTAGCTCAGCCGGCACCTAGGGAAACCTACCAAACCTCTGCATTTCAGAAAACTAGAGACCTAGGGGAATCCAAGATGGCGTGACTTGTGGGGCTCTGACCAGGTTTTGTTACCCAGAATCCTTTGCAAACCTCAAAATTTGGAGAAAAAACAACACATCTTCCTCACATTTTGGTGACAGAAAGTTCTGGAATCAGAGAGGAGCCACAAATTTCCTTCCACCCAGCGTTCCCCCAAGTCTCCCGATAAAAATGATACCTCACTTGTGTGGGTAGGCCTAGCGCCCGCGACAGGAAATGCCCCAAAGCACAACGTGGACACATCCCATTTTTTGACAGAAAACAGAGCTGTTTTTTGCAAAGTGCCTACCTGTAGATTTTGGCCTCTAGCTCAGCCGGCACCTAGGGAAACCTACCAAACCTGTGCATTTCTGAAAACTAGAGACCTGGGGGATTTCAAGATGGCGTGACTTGTGGGGCTCTGACCAGGTTTTGTTACCCAGAATCCTTTGCAAACCTCAACATTTGGCTAAAAAAAACACATTCTCCTCACATTTTGGTGGCAGAAAGTTCTGGAATCAGAGAGGATCCACAAATGTTCTTCCACCCAGCGTTCCCCCAAGTCTCCCGATAAAAATGATACCTCACTTGTGTGGGTAGGCCTAGCGCCCGCGACAGGAAATGCCCCAAAGCACACCGTGGACACATCCCATTTTTTGACAGAAAACAGAGCTGTTTTTTGCAAAGTGCCTACCTGTAGATTTTGGCCTCTAGCTCAGCCGGCACCTAGGGAAACCTGCCAAACCTGTACATTTCTCAAATCTAGAGACCTAGGGGAATCCAAGATGGGGTGACTTGTGGGGCTCTGACCAGGTTCTGTTACCCAGAATCCTTTGCAAACCTCAAAAATTGGCTAAAAAAACACATTTTCCTCACATTTTGGTGACAGAATGTTCTGGAATCAGAGAGGAGCCACAAATTTCCTTCCACCCAGCGTTCCCCCAAGTCTCCCGATAAAAACAATACCTCACTTGTGTGGGTAGGCCTAGCGCCCGCTACAGGAAATGCCCCAAAACGCAACGTGCACACATCACATTTTTTGAAAGAAAACAGAGGTGTTTTTTGCAAAGTGTCTACCTGTAGATTTTGGCCTCTAGCTCAGCCGGCACCTAGGGAAACCTACCAAACCGGTGCATTTCTGAAAACTAGAGACCTAGGGGAATCTAAGATGGGGTGACTTGTGGGGCTCTGACCAGGTTCTGTTACCCAGAATCCTTTGCAAACCTCAAAAATTGGCTAAAAAAACACATTCTCCTCACATTTTGGTGACAGAAAGTTCTGGAATCAGAGAGGAGCCACAAATGTTCTTCCACCCAGCGTTCCCCCAAGTCTCCCGATAAAAATGATACCTCACTTGTGTGGGTAGGCCTAGCGCCCGCGACAGGAAATGCCCCAAAGCATAACGTGGACACATCCCATTTTTCGACAGAAAACAGAGGTGTTTTTTGCAAAGTGCCTACCTGTAGATTTTGGCCTCTAGCTCAGCCGGCACCTAGGGAAACCTGCCAAACCTGTGCATTTCTCAAATCTAGAGACCTAGTGGAATCCAAGATGGAGTGACTTGTGGGGCTCTGACCAGGTTTTGTTACCCAGAATCCTTTGCAAACCTCAAAATTTGGCTAAAAAAACACATTTTCCTCACATTTTGGTGACAGAAAGTTCTGGAATCAGAGAGGAGCCACAAATTTCCTTCCACCCAGCGTTCCCCCAAGTCTCCCGATAAAAATGATACCTCACTTGTGTGGGTAGGCCTAGCGCCCGCGACAGGAAATGCCCCAAAGCATAACGTGGACACATCACATTTTTCGACAGAAAACAGAGGTGTTTTTTGCAAAGTGCCTACCTGTAGATTTTGGCCTCTAGCTCAGCCGGCACCTAGGGAAACCTGCCAAACCTGTACATTTCTCAAATCTAGAGACCTAGGGGAATCCAAGATGGGGTGACTTGTGGGGCTCTGACCAGGTTCTGTTACCCAGAATCCTTTGCAAACCTCAAAAATTGGCTAAAAAAACACATTTTCCTCACATTTTGGTGACAGAATGTTCTGGAATCAGAGAGGAGCCACAAATATCCTTCCACCCAGCGTTCCCCCAAGTCTCCCGATAAAAACAATACCTCACTTGTGTGGGTAGGCCTAGCGCCCGCTACAGGAAATGCCCAAAAACGCAACGTGCACACATCACATTTTTTGAAAGAAAACAGAGGTGTTTTTTGCAAAGTGTCTACCTGTAGATTTTGGCCTCTACCTCAGCCGGCACCTAGGGAAACCTACCAAACCTGTGCATTTCTGAAAACTAGAGACCTAGGGGAATCTAAGATGTGGTGACTTGTGGGGCTCTGACCAGGTTCTGTTACCCAGAATCCTTTGCAAACCTCAAAAATTGGCTAAAAAAACACATTCTCCTCACATTTTGGTGACAGAAAGTTCTGGAATCAGAGAGGAGCCACAAATGTTCTTCCACCCAGCGTTCCCCCAAGTCTCCCGATAAAAATGATACCTCACTTGTGTGGGTAGGCCTAGCGCCCGCGACAGGAAATGCCCCAAAGCATAACGTGGACACATCCCATTTTTCGACAGAAAACAGAGGTGTTTTTTGCAAAGTGCCTACCTGTAGATTTTGGCCTCTAGCTCAGCCGGCACCTAGGGAAACCTGCCAAACCTGTGCATTTCTCAAATCTAGAGACCTAGTGGAATCCAAGATGGAGTGACTTGTGGGGCTCTGACCAGGTTTTGTTACCCAGAATCCTTTGCAAACCTCAAAATTTGGCTAAAAAAACACATTTTCCTCACATTTTGGTGACAGAAAGTTCTGGAATCAGAGAGGAGCCACAAATTTCCTTCCACCCAGCGTTCCCCCAAGTCTCCCGATAAAAATGATACCTCACTTGTGTGGGTAGGCCTAGCGCCCGCGACAGGAAATGCCCCAAAGCATAACGTGGACACATCACATTTTTCGACAGAAAACAGAGGTGTTTTTTGCAAAGTGCCTACCTGTAGATTTTGGCCTCTAGCTCAGCCGGCACCTAGGGAAACCTGCCAAACCTGTACATTTCTCAAATCTAGAGACCTAGGGGAATCCAAGATGGGGTGACTTGTGGGGCTCTGACCAGGTTCTGTTACCCAGAATCCTGTGCAAACCTCAAAAATTGGCTAAAAAAACACATTTTCCTCACATTTTGGTGACAGAATGTTCTGGAATCAGAGAGGAGCCACAAATTTCCTTCCACCCAGCGTTCCCCCAAGTCTCCCGATAAAAACAATACCTCACTTGTGTGGGTAGGCCTAGCGCCCGCTACAGGAAATGCCCCAAAACGCAACGTGCACACATCACATTTTTTGAAAGAAAACAGAGGTGTTTTTTGCAAAGTGTCTACCTGTAGATTTTGGCCTCTACCTCAGCCGGCACCTAGGGAAACCTACCAAACCTGTGCATTTCTGAAAACTAGAGACCTAGGGGAATCTAAGATGTGGTGACTTGTGGGGCTCTGACCAGGTTCTGTTACCCAGAATCCTTTGCAAACCTCAAAAATTGGCTAAAAAAACACATTCTCCTCACATTTTGGTGACAGAAAGTTCTGGAATCAGAGAGGAGCCACAAATGTTCTTCCACCCAGCGTTCCCCCAAGTCTCCCGATAAAAATGATACCTCACTTGTGTGGGTAGGCCTAGCGCCCGCGACAGGAAATGCCCCAAAGCATAACGTGGACACATCCCATTTTTCGACAGAAAACAGAGGTGTTTTTTGCAAAGTGCCTACCTGTAGATTTTGGCCTCTAGCTCAGCCGGCACCTAGGGAAACCTGCCAAACCTGTGCATTTCTCAAATCTAGAGACCTAGTGGAATCCAAGATGGAGTGACTTGTGGGGCTCTGACCAGGTTTTGTTACCCAGAATCCTTTGCAAACCTCAAAATTTGGCTAAAAAAACACATTTTCCTCACATTTTGGTGACAGAAAGTTCTGGAATCAGAGAGGAGCCACAAATTTCCTTCCACCCAGTGTTCCCCCAAGTCTCCAGATAAAAATGATACCTCACTTGTGTAGGTAGGCCTAGCGCCCGTGACAGGAAATGCCCCAAAATGCAACGTGCACACATCACATTTTTCTAAAGAAAACAGAGGTGTTTTTTGCAAAGTGCCTACCTGTAGATTTTGGCCTCTAGCTCAGCCGTCAACTAGAGAAACCTACCAAACCTGTGCATTTCTGAAAACTAGAGACCTAGGGGAATCCAAGATGGGGTGACTTGTGGGGCTCTGACCAGGTTCTGTTACCCAGAATCCTTTGCAAACCTCAAAAATTGGCTAAAAAAACACATTTTCCTCATTTTGGTGACAGAATGTTCTGGAATCAGAGAGGAGCCACAAATTTCCTTCCACCCAGCGTTCCCCCAAATCTCCCGATAAAAACAATACCTCACTTGTGTGAGTAGGCCTAGCGCCCGTGACAGGAAATGCCCCAAAACGCAACGTGAACACATCACATTTTTTAAAAGAAAACAGAGGTGTTTTTTGCAAAGTGCCTACCTGTAGATTTTGGCCTCTAGCTCAGCCGGCACCTAGGGAAACCTACCAAACCTGTGCATTTCTGAAAACTAGAGACCTAGGGGAATCCAAGATGGGGTGACTTGTGGGGCTCTGACCAGGTTCTGTTACCCAGAATCCTTTGCAAACCTCAACATTTGGCTAAAAAAATACATTTTCCTCACATTTTGGTGACAGAAAGTTCTGGAATCAGAGAGGAGCCACAAATTTCCTTCCACCCAGCGTTCCCCCAAGTCTCCCGATAAAAATGATACCTCACTTGTGTGGGTAGGCCTAGCGCCCGCGACAGGAAATGCCCCAAAGCACAACGTGGACACATCCCATTTTTTGACAGAAAACAGAGCTGTTTTTTGCAAAGTGCCTACCTGTAGATTTTGGCCTCTAGCTCAGCCGGCACCTAGGGAAACCTGCCAAACCTGTGCATTTCTCAAATCTAGAGACCTAGGGGAATCCAAGATGGGGTGACTTGTGGGGCTCTGACCAGGTTCTGTTACCCAGAATCCTTTGCAAACCTCAACATTTGGCTAAAAAAACACATTTTCCTCACATTTTGGTGACAGAAAGTTCTGGAATCAGAGAGGAGCCACAAATTTCCTTCCACCCAGCGTTCCCCCAAGTCTCCCGATACAAATGATACCTCACTTGTGTGGGTAGGCCTAGTGCCCGTGACAGGAAATGCCCCAAAACTCAACGTGGACACATCACATTAATTGAACAGAGTTGTTTTTTGCAAAGTGCCTACCTGTAGATTTTGTCCTCTAGCTCAGCCGGCACCCAGGGAAACCTAGCAAACCAGCGCATTTTTGAAAACTAGAAACCCAGGGGAATCCAAGATGGGGTGGCTTGCGGGGCTCTGACCAGGTTATGTTACCCAGAATCCTTTGCAAACATCAAAATTTGGAGAAAAAAAACACATTTTCCTCACATTTTGGTGACAGAAAGTTCTGGAATCAGAGAGGAGCCACAAAATTCCTTCCACCCAGCACTCCCCCAAGTCTCCCGATACAAATGATACCTCACTTGTGTGGGTAGGCCTAGCGCCCGCGACAGGAAATGCTCCAAAACGCAACGTGCACACATCACATTTTTTTAAAGAAAACAGAGGTGTTTTTTGCAAAGTGCCTACATGTAGATTTTGCCCTCTAGCTCAGCCGGCACCTAGGGAAACATACCAAACCTGTGCATTTCTGAAAACTAGAGACCTATGGGAATCCAGGATGGGGTGACTTGTGGGGCTCTGACCAGGTTCTGTTACCCAGAATCCTTTGCAAACCTCAACATTTGGCCAAAAAAACACATTTTTCTCACATTTTGGTGACATAAAGTTCTGGAATCAGAGAGGAGCCACAAATTTCCTTCCACCCGGCGTTCCCCCAAGTTTCCCGATAAAAATGATACCTCACTTGTGTGGGTAGGCCTAGCGCCCGCGACAGGAAATGCCCCAAAGCACAACGTGGACACATCCCATTTTTTGACAGAAAACAGAGCTGTTTTTTGCAAAGTGCCTACCTGTAGATTTTGGCCTCTAGCTCAGCCGGCACCTAGGGAAACCTGCCAAACCTGTGCATTTCTCAAATCTAGAGACCTAGGGGAATCCAAGATGGGGTGACTTGTGGGGCTCTGACCAGGTTCTGTTACCCAGAATCCTTTGCAAACCTCAACATTTGGCTAAAAAAACACATTTTCCTCACATTTTGGTGACAGAAAGTTCTGGAATCAGAGAGGAGCCACAAATTTCCTTCCACCCAGCGTTCCCCCAAGTCTCCCGATGCAAATGATACCTCACTTGTGTGGGTAGGCCTAGTGCCCGTGACAGGAAATGCCCCAAAACTCAACGTGGACACATCACATTAATTGAACAGAGTTGTTTTTTGCAAAGTGCCTACCTGTAGATTTTGTCCTCTAGCTCAGCCGGCACCCAGGGAAACCTAGCAAACCAGCGCATTTTTGAAAACTAGAAACCCAGGGGAATCCAAGATGGGGTGGCTTGCGGGGCTCTGACCAGGTTATGTTACCCAGAATCCTTTGCAAACATCAAAATTTGGAGAAAAAAACACATTTTCCTCACATTTTGGTGACAGAAAGTTCTGGAATCAGAGAGGAGCCACAAAATTCCTTCCACCCAGCACTCCCCCAAGTCTCCCGATACAAATGATACCTCACTTGTGTGGGTAGGCCTAGCGCCCGCGACAGGAAATGCCCCAAAACGCAACGTGCACACATCACATTTTTTGAAAGAAAACAGAAGTGTTTTTTGCAAAGTGCCTACATGTAGATTTTGCCCTCTAGCTCAGCCGGCACCTAGGGAAACATACCAAACCTGTGCATTTCTGAAAACTAGAGACCTAGGGGAATCCAAGATGGGGTGACTTGTGGGGCTCTGACCAGGTTCTGTTACCCAGAATCCTTTGCAAACCTCAACATTTGGCCAAAAAAACACATTTTTCTCACATTTTGGTGACATAATGTTCTGGAATCAGAGAGGAGCCACAAATTTCCTTCCACCCGGCGTTCCCCCAAGTCTCCCGATAAAAATGATACCTCACTTGTGTGGGTAGGCCTAGCGCCCGCAACAGGAAATGCCCCAAAGCACAACGTGGACACATCCAATTTTTTGACAGAAAACAGAGCTGTTTTTTGCAAAGTGCCTACCTGTAGATTTTGGCCTCTAGCTCAGCCGGCACCTAGGGAAACCTACCAAACCAGTGCATTTCTGAAAACTAGAGACCTAGGGGAATCCAAGATGGGGTGACTTGTGGGGCTCTGACCAGGTTCTGTTACCCAGAATCCTTTGCAAACCTCAACATTTGGCTAAAAAAACACATTCTCCTCACATTTTGGTGACAGAAAGTTCTGGAATCAGAGAGGAGCCACAAATGTTCTTCCACCCAGCGTTCCCCCAAGTCTCCCGATAAAAATGATACCTCACTTGTGTGGGTAGGCCTAGCGCCCGCGACAGGAAATGCCCCAAAGCATAACGTGGACACATCCCATTTTTCGACAGAAAACAGAGGTGTTTTTTGCAAAGTGCCTACCTGTAGATTTTGGCCTCTAGCTCAGCCGGCACCTAGGGAAACCTGCCAAACCTGTGCATTTCTCAAATCTAGAGACCTAGTGGAATCCAAGATGGAGTGACTTGTGGGGCTCTGACCAGGTTTTGTTACCCAGAATCCTTTGCAAACCTCAAAATTTGGCTAAAAAAACACATTTTCCTCACATTTTGGTGACAGAAAGTTCTGGAATCAGAGAGGAGCCACAAATTTCCTTCCACCCAGTGTTCCCCCAAGTCTCCAGATAAAAATGATACCTCACTTGTGTAGGTAGGCCTAGCGCCCGTGACAGGAAATGCCCCAAAATGCAACGTGCACACATCACATTTTTCTAAAGAAAACAGAGGTGTTTTTTGCAAAGTGCCTACCTGTAGATTTTGGCCTCTAGCTCAGCCGTCACCTAGGGAAACCTACCAAACCTGTGCATTTCTGAAAACTAGAGACCTAGGGGAATCTAAGATGGGGTGACTTGTGGGGCTCTGACCAGGTTCTGTTACCCAGAATCCTTTGCAAACCTCAAAAATTGGCTAAAATAACACATTTTCCTCACATTTTGGTGACAGAATGTTCTGGAATCAGAGAGGAGCCACAAATTTCCTTCCACCCATCGTTCCCCCAAGTCTCCCGATAAAAACGATACCTCACTTGTGTGAGTTGGCCTAGCGCCCGCTACAGGAAATGCCCCAAAACGCAACGTGCACACATCACATTTTTTGAAAGAAAACAGAGGTGTTTTTTGCAAAGTGTCTACCTGTAGATTTTGGCCTCTAGCTCAGCCGGCACCTAGGGAAACCTACCAAACCTGTGCATTTCTGAAAACTAGAGACCTAGGGGAATCCAAGATGGGGTGACTTGTGGGGCTCTGACCAGGTTCTGTTACCCAGAATCCTTTGCAAACCTCAACATTTGGCTAAAAAAACACATTTTCCTCATATTTTGGTGACAGAAAGTTCTGGAATCACAGAGGAGCCACAAATTTCCTTCCGCCCAGCGTTCCCCCAAGGCTCCCGATACAAATGATACCTCACTTGTGTGGGTAGGCCTAGCGCCCGTGACAGGAAATGCCCCAAAAACGCAACGTGGACACATCACATTCATTGAACAGAGTTGTTTTTTGCAAAGTGCCTACCTGTAGATTTTTTTCTCTAGCTCAGCCGGCACCTGGGGAAACCTAGCAAACCAGCGCATTTTTGAAAACTAGAAACCCAGGGGAATCCAAGATGGGGTGGCTTGCGGGGCTCTGACCAGGTTATGTTACCCAGAATCCTTTGCAAACATCAAAATTTGGAGAGAAAAAAACACATTTTCCTCACATTTTGGTGACAGAAAGTTCTGGAATCAGAGAGGAGCCACAAATTTCCTTCCACCCAGCATTCCCCCAAGTCTCCCGATACAAAAGATACCTCACTTGTGTGGGTAGGCCTAGCGCCCGCGACAGGAAATGCCCCAAAACGCAACGTGCACACATCACATTTTTTGAAAGAAAACAGAGGTGTTTTTTGCAAAGTGCCTACATGTAGATTTTGCCCTCTAGCTCAGCCGGCACCTAGGGAAACATACCAAACCTGTGCATTTCTGAAAACTAGAGACCTAGGGGAATCCAAGATGGGGTGACTTGTGGGGCTCTGACCAGGTTCTATTACCCAGAATCCTTTGCAAACCTCAACATTTGGCTAAAAAAACTCATTTTTCTCACATTTTGGTGACATAAAGTTCTGGAATCAGAGAGGAGCCACAAATTTCCTTCCACCCAGTGTTCCCCCAAGTCTCCCGATAAAAATGATACCTCACTTGTGTGGGTAGGCCAAGCGCCCACGACAGGAAATGCCCCAAAGCACAAAGTGGACACATCCCATTTTTTGACAGAAAACAGAGCTGTTTTTTGCATAGTGCCTACCTGTAGATTTTGGCCTCTAGCTCAGCCGGCACCTAGGGAAACCTACCAAACCTGTGCATTTCTGAAAACTAGAGACCTAGGGGATTTCAAGATGGCGTGACTTGTGGGGCTCTGACCAGGTTTTGTTACCCAGAATCCTTTGCAAACCTCAAAATTTGGATGAAAAAAAACACATTTTCCTCACATTTTGGTGACAGAAAGTTCTGGAATCAGAGAGGAGTCACAAATTTCCTTCCACCAAGCGTTCCCCCAAGTCTCCCGATAAAAATGATACCTCACTTGTGTGGGTAGGCCTAGCGCCCGCGACAGGAAATGCCCCAAAGCACAACGTGGACACATCCAATTTTTTGACAGAAAACAGAGCTGTTTTTTGCAAAGTGTCTACCTGTAGATTTTGGCCTCTAGCTCAGCCGGCACCTACGGAAACCTGCCAAACCTGTGCATTTCTCAAATCTAGAGACCTAGGGGAATCCAAGATGGGGTGACTTGTGGGGCTCTGACCAGGTTCTGTTACCCAGAATCCTTTGCAAACCTCAACATTTGGCTAAAAAAACACATTTTCCTCACATTTTGGTGACAGAAAGTTCTGGAATCAGAGAGGAGCCACAAATTTCCTTCCACCCAGCGTTCCCCCAAGTCTCCCGATACAAATGATACCTCACTTGTGTGGGTAGGCCTAGTGCCCGTGACAGGAAATGCCCCAAAACTCAACGTGGACACATCACATTCATTGAACAGAGTTGTTTTTTGCAAAGTGCATACCTGTAGATTTTGTCCTCTAGCTCAGCCGGCACCCAGCGAAACCTAGCAAACCAGCGCATTTTTGAAAACTAGAAACCCAGGGGAATCCAAGATGGGGTGGCTTGCGGGGCTCTGACCAGGTTATGTTACCCAGAATCCTTTGCAAACATCATAATTTGGAGGAAAAAAACACATTTTCCTCACATTTTGGTGACAGAAAGTTCTGGAATCAGAGAGGAGCCACAAATTTCCTTCCACCCAGCACTCCCCCAAGTCTCCCGATACAAAAGATACCTCACTTGTGTGGGTAGGCCTAGCGCCCGCGACAGGAAATGCCCCAAAACGCAACGTGCACACATCACATTTTTTGAAAGAAAACAGAGGTGTTTTTTGCAAAGTGCCTACATGTAGATTTTGCCCTCTAGCTCAGCCGGCACCTAAGGAAACATACCAAACCTGTGCATTTCTGAAAACTAGAGACCTAGGGGAATCCAAGATGGGGTGACTTGTGGGGCTCTGACCAGGTTTTGTTACCCAGAATCCTTTGCAAACCTCAAAATTTGGATGAAAAAAAACACATTTTCCTCACATTTTGGTGACAGAAAGTTCTGGAATCAGAGAGGAGTCACAAATTTCCTTCCACCAAGCGTTCCCCCAAGTCTCCCGATAAAAATGATACCTCACTTGTGTGGCCTAGCGCCCGCGACAGGAAATGCCCCAAAGCACAACGTGCACACATCCCATTTTTTGACAGAAAACAGAGCTGTTTTTTGCAAAGTGTCTACCTGTAGATTTTGGCCTCTAGCTCAGCCGGCACCTACGGAAACCTGCCAAACCTGTGCATTTCTCAAATCTAGAGACCTAGGGGAATCCAAGATGGGGTGACTTGTGGGGCTCGGACCAGGTTCTGTTACCCAGAATCCTTTGCAAACCTCAACATTTGGCTAAAAAAACACATTTTCCTCACATTTTGGTGACAGAAAGTTCTGGAATCAGAGAGGAGCCACAAATTTCCTTCCACCCAGCGTTCCCCCAAGTCTCCCGATACAAATGATACCTCACTTGTGTGGGTAGGCCTAGTGCCCGTGACAGGAAATGCCCCAAAACTCAACGTGGACACATCACATTCATTGAACAGAGTTGTTTTTTGCAAAGTGCATACCTGTAGATTTTGTCCTCTAGCTCAGCCGGCACCCAGCGAAACCTAGCAAACCAGCGCATTTTTGAAAACTAGAAACCCAGGGGAATCCAAGATGGGGTGGCTTGCGGGGCTCTGACCAGGTTATGTTACCCAGAATCCTTTGCAAACATCAAAATTTGGAGGAAAAAAACACATTTTCCTCACATTTTGGTGACAGAAAGTTCTGGAATCAGAGAGGAGCCACAAATTTCCTTCCACCCAGCACTCCCCCAAGTCTCCCGATACAAATGATACCTCACTTGTGTGGGTAGGCCTAGCGCCCGCGACAGGAAATGCCCCAAAACGCAACGTGCACACATCACATTTTTTGAAAGAAAACAGAGGTGTTTTTTGCAAAGTGCCTACATGTAGATTTTGCACTCTAGCTCAGCCGGCACCTAGGGAAACATACCAAACCTGTGCATTTCTGAAAACTAGAGACCTAGGGGAATATAAGATGGGGTGACTTGTGGGGCTCTGACCAGGTTCTGTTACCCAGAATCCTTTGCAAACCTCAACATTTGGCCAAAAAAACACATTTTTCTCACATTTTGGTGACATAAAGTTCTGGAATCAGAGAGGAGCCACAAATTTCCTTCCACCCAGCGTTCCCCCAAGTCTCCCGATAAAAATGATACCTCACTTGTGTGGGTAGGCCTAGCGCCCGCAACAGGAAATGCCCCATAAGCACAACGTGGACACATCCCATTTTTTGACAGAAAACAGAGCTGTTTTTTGCAAAGTGCCTACCTGTAGATTTTGGTCTCTAGCTCATCCGGCACCTAGGGAAACCTACCAAACCTGTGCATTTCTGAAAACTAGAGACCTAGGGGAATCCAAGATGGCATGACTTGTGGGGCTCTGACCAGGTTTTGTTACCCTGAATCCTTTGCAAACCTTAAAATTTTGATGAAAAAAAACACATTTTCCTCACATTTTGGTGACAGAAAGTTCTGGAATCAGAGAGGAGTCACAAATTTCCTTCCACCCAGCGTTCCCCCAAGTTTCCCGATAAAAATGATACCTCACTTGTGTGGGTAGGCCTAGCGCCCGCGACAGGAAATGCCCCAAAGCACAACGTGGACACATCCCATTTTTTGACAGAAAACAGAGCTGTTTTTTGCAAAGTGCCTACCTGTAGATTTTGGCCTCTAGCTCAGCCGGCACCTAGGGAAACCTACCAAACCTGTGCATTTCTGAAAACTAGAGACCTAGGGGATTTCAAGATGGCGTGACTTGTTGAGCTCTGACCAGGTTTTGTTACCCAGAATCCTTTGCAAACCTCAAAATTTGGATGAAAAAAAAAACATTTTCCTCACATTTTGGTGACAGAAAGTTCTGGAATCAGAGAGGAGTCACAAATTTCCTTCCACCAAGCGTTCCCCCAAGTCTCCCGATAAAAATGATACCTCACTTGTGTGGGTAGGCCTAGCGCCCGCGACAGGAAATGCCCCAAAACGCAACGTGAACACATCACATTTTTTGAAAGAAAACAGAGGTGTTTTTTGCAAAGTGCCTACCTGTAGATTTTGGCCTCTAGCTCAGCCGGCACCTAGGGAAACCTACCAAACCTGTGCATTTCTGAAAACTAGAGACCTAGGGGAATCCAAGATGGGGTGACTTGTGGGGCTCTGACCAGGTTCTGTTACCCAGAATCCTTTGCAAACCTCAACATTTGTCTAAAAAAACACATTTTCCTCACATTTTGGTGATAGAAAGTTCTGGAA
Organism: Pleurodeles waltl; assembly: GCF_031143425.1. Lineage (NCBI taxonomy): Eukaryota > Metazoa > Chordata > Amphibia > Caudata > Salamandridae > Pleurodeles > Pleurodeles waltl. Next base: position 597,665,493 of record NC_090444.1, on the reverse strand, counting down.
TCAGAGAGGAGCCACAAATTTCCTTCCACCCAGCGTTCCCCCAAGTCTCCCAATAAAAATGATACCTCACTTGTGTGGGTAGGCCTAGCGCCCGCGACAGGAAATGCCCCAAAGCACAACGTGGACACATCCCATTTTTTGACAGAAAACAGAGCTGTTTTTTGCAAAGTGACTACCTGTAGATTTTGGCCTCTAGCTCAGCCGGCACCTAGGGAAACCTGCCAAACCTGTGCATTTCTCAAATCTAGAGACCTAGGGGAATCCAAGATGGGGTGACTTGTGGGGCTCTGACCAGGTTCTGTTACCCAGAATCCTTTGCAAACCTCAACATTTGGCTAAAAAAACACATTTTCCTCACATTTTGGTGACAGAAAGTTCTGGAATCAGAGAGGAGCCACAAATTTCCTTCCACCCAGCGTTCCCCCAAGTCTCCCGATACAAATGATACCTCACTTGTGTGGGTAGGCCTAGTGCCCGTGACAGGAAATGCCCCAAAACTCAACGTGGACACATCACATTCATTGAACAGAGTTGTTTCTTGCAAAGTGCCTACCTGTAGATTTTGTCCTCTAGCTCAGCCGGCACCCGGGGAAACCTAGCAAACCAGAGCATTTTTGAAAACTAGAAACCCAGGGGAATCCAAGATGGGGTGGCTTGCGGGGCTCTGACCAGGTTATGTTACCCAGAATCCTTTGCAAACATCAAAATTTGGAGAAAAAAAACACATTTTCCTCACATTTTGGTGACAGAAAGTTCTGGAATCAGAGAGGAGCAACAAATTTCCTTCCACCCAGCACTCCCCCAAGTCTCCCGATACAAATGATACCTCACTTGTGTGGGTAGGCCTAGCGCCCGCGACAGGAAATGCCCCAAAACGCAACGTGCACACATCACATTTTTTGAAAAAAAACAGAGGTGTTTTTTGCAAAGTGCCTACCTGTAGATTTTGGCCTCTAGCTCAGCCGGCACCTAGGGAAACCTACCAAACCTGTGCATTTCTGAAAACTAGAGACCTAGGGGAATCCAAGCTGGGGTGACTTGTGGGGCTCTGACCAGGTTCTGTTACCCAGAATCCTTTGCAAACCTCAAAATTTGGCTAAAAAAACACATTTTCCTCACATTTTGGTGACAGAAAGTTCTGGAATCAGAGAGGAGCCACAAATTTCCTTCCACCCAGCGTTCCCCCAAGTCTCCCGATAAAAATGATACCTCACTTGTGTGGGTAGGCCTAGCGCCCGCGACAGGAAATGCCCCAAAGCACAACGTGGACACATCCCATTTTTTGACAGTAAACAGAGCTGTTTTTTGCAAAGTGCCTACCTGTAGATTTTGGCCTCTAGCTCAGCCGGCACCTAGGGAAACCTACCAAACCTCTGCATTTCAGAAAACTAGAGACCTAGGGGAATCCAAGATGGCGTGACTTGTGGGGCTCTGACCAGGTTTTGTTACCCAGAATCCTTTGCAAACCTCAAAATTTGGAGAAAAAACAACACATTTTCCTCACATTTTGGTGACAGAAAGTTCTGGAATCAGAGAGGAGCAACAAATTTCCTTCCACCCAGCGTTCCCCCAAGTCTCCCGATAAAAATGATACCTCACTTGTGTGGGTAGGCCTAGCGCCCGCAACAGGAAATGCCCCAAAGCACAACGTGGACACATCCCATTTTTTGACAGAAAACAGAGCTGTTTTTTGCAAAGTGCCTACCTGTAGATTTTGGCCTCTAGCTCAGCCGGCACCTAGGGAAACCTACCAAACCTGTGCATTTCTGAAAACTAGAGACCTAGGGGAATCCAAGATGGCATGACTTGTGGGGCTCTGACCAGGTTTTGTTACCCAGAATCCTTTGCAAACCTTAACATTTGGATGAAAAAAAACACATTTTCCTCACATTTTGGTGACAGAAAGTTCTGGAATCAGAGAGGAGTCACAAATTTCCTTCCACCCAGCGTTCCCCCAAGTCTCCCGATAAAAATGATACCTCACTTGTGTGGGTAGGCCTAGCGCCCGCGACAGGAAATGCCCCAAAGCACAACGTGGACACATCCTATTTTTTGACAGAAAACAGAGCTGTTTTTTGCAAAGTGCCTACCTGTAGATTTTGGCCTCTAGCTCAGCCGGCACCTAGGGAAACCTACCAAACCTGTGCATTTCTGAAAACTAGAGACCTAGGGGATTTCAAGATGGCGTGACTTGTGGGGCTCTGACCAGGTTTTGTTACCCAGAATCCTTTGCAAACCTCAAAATTTGGATGAAAAAAAACACATTTTCCTCACATTTTGGTGACAGAAAGTTCTGGAATCAGAGAGGAGTCACAAATTTCCTTCCACCAAGCGTTCCCCCAAGTCTCCCGATAAAAATGATTCCTCACTTGTGTGGGTAGGCCTAGCGCCCGCGACAGGAAATGCCCCAAAACGCAACGTGAACACATCACATTTTTTTAAAGAAAACAGAGGTGTTTTTTGCAAAGTGCCTACCTGTAGATTTTGGCCTCTAGCTCAGCCGGCACCTAGGGAAACCTACCAAACCTGTGCATTTCTGAAAACTAGAGACCTAGGGGAATCCAAGATGGGGTGACTTGTGGGGCTTTGACCAGGTTCTGTTACCCAGAATCCTTTGCAAACCTCAACATTTGGCTAAAAAAACACATTTTCCTCACATTTTGGTGACAGAAAGGTCTGGAATCAGAGAGGAGCCACAAATTTCCTTCCACCCAGCGTTCCCCCAAGTCTCCCGATAAAAATGATACCTCACTTGTGTGGGTAGGCCTAGCGCCCACGACAGGAAATGCCCCAAAGCACAACGTGGACACATCCCATTTTTTGACAGAAAACAGAGCTGTTTTTTGCAAAGTGCCTACCTGTAGATTTTGGCCTCTAGCTCAGCCGGCACCTAGGGAAACCTGCCAAACCTGTGCATTTCTCAAATCTAGAGACCTAGGGGAATCCAAGATGGGGTGACTTGTGGGGCTCTGACCAGGTTCTGTTACCCAGAATCCTTTGCAAACCTCAACATTTGGCTAAAAAAACACATTTTCCTCACATTTTGGTGACAGAAAGTTCTGGAATCAGAGAGGAGCCACAAATTTCCTTCCACCCAGCGTTCCCCCAAGTCTCCTGATACAAATGAAACCTCACTTGTGTGGGTAGGCCTAGTGCCCGTGACAGGAAATGCCCCAAAACTCAACGTGGACACATCACATTCATTGAACAGAGTTGTTTCTTGCAAAGTGCCTACCTGTAGATTTTGTCCTCTAGCTCAGCCGGCACCCGGGGAAACCTAGCAAACCAGAGCATTTTTGAAAACTAGAAACCCAGGGGAATCCAAAATGGGGTGGCTTGCGGGGCTCTGACCAGGTTATGTTACCCAGAATCCTTTGCAAACATCAAAATTTGGAGAAAAAAAACACATTTTCCTCACATTTTGGTGACAGAAAGTTCTGGAATCAGAGAGGAGCCACAAATTTCCTTCCACCCAGCACTCCCCCAAGTCTCCCGATACAAATGATACCTCACTTGTGTGGGTAGGCCTAGCGCCCGCGACAGGAACTGCCCCAAAACGCAACGTGCACACATCACATTTTTGGAAAAAAAACAGAGGTGTTTTTTGCAAAGTGCCTACCTGTAGATTTTGGCCTCTAGCTCAGCCGGCACCTAGGGAAACCTACCAAACCTGTGCATTTCTGAAAACTAGAGACCTAGGGGAATCCAAGATGGGGTGACTTGTGGGGCTCTGACCAGGTTCTGTTACCCAGAATCCTTTGCAAATGTCAACATTTGGCTAAAAAAACACATTTTCCTCACATTTTGGTGACAGAAAGTTCTGGAATCAGAGAGGAGCCACAAATTTCCTTCCACCCAGCGTTCCCCCAAGTCTCCCGATAAAAATGATACCTCAATTGTGTGGGTAGGCCTAGCGCCCGCGACAGGAAATGCCCCAAAGCACAACATGGACACATCCCATTTTTTGACAGTAAACAGAGCTGTTTTTTGCAAAGTGCCTACCTGTAGATTTTGGCCTCTAGCTCAGCCGGCACCTAGGGAAACCTACCAAACCTCTGCATTTCAGAAAACTAGAGACCTAGGGGAATCCAAGATGGCGTGACTTGTGGGGCTCTGACCAGGTTTTGTTACCCAGAATCCTTTGCAAACCTCAAAATTTGGATGAAAAAAAACACATTTTCCTCACATTTTGGTGACAGAAAGTTCTGGAATCAGAGAGGAGTCACAAATTTCCTTCCACCAAGCGTTCCCCCAAGTCTCCCGATAAAAATGATACCTCACTTGTGTGGGTAGGCCTAGCGCCCGCGACAGGAAATGCCCCAAAGCACAACGTGGACACATCCCATTTTTTGACAGAAAACAGAGCTGTTTTTTGCAAAGTGCCTACCTGTAGATATTGGCCTCTAGCTCAGCCGGCACCTAGGGAAACCTGCCAAACCTGTGCATTTCTCAAATCTAGAGACCTAGGGGAATCCAAGATGGGGTGACTTGTGGGGCTCTGACCAGGTTCTGTTACCCAGAATCCTTTGCAAACCTCAACATTTGGCTAAAAAAACACATTTTCCTCACATTTTGGTGACAGAAAGTTCTGGAATCAGAGAGGAGCCACAAATTTCCTTCCACCCAGCGTTCCCCCAAGTCTCCCGATACAAATGATACCTCACTTGTGTGGGTAGGCCTAGTGCCCGTGACAGAAAATGCCCCAAAACTCAACGTGGACACATCACATTCATTGAACAGAGTTGTTTTTTGCAAAGTGCCTACCTGTAGATTTTGTCCTCTAGCTCAGCCGGCACCCGGGGAAACCTACCAAATCTGTGCATTTCTGAAAACTAGAGACCTAGGGGAATCCAAGATGGCGTGACTTGTGGGGCTCTGACCAGGTTTTGTTACCCAGAATCCTTTGCAAACCTCAAAATTTGGATGAAAAAAAAAACATTTTCCTTACATTTTGGTGACAGAAAGTTCTGGAATCAGAGAGGAGTCACAAATTTCCTTCCACCCAGCGTTCCCCCAAGTCTCCCGATAAAAATGATACCTCACTTGTGTGGGTAGGCCTAGCGCCCGCGACAGGAAATGCCCCAAAACGCAACGTGAACACATCACATTTTTTGAAAGAAAACAGAGGTGTTTTTTGCAAAGTGCCTACCTGTAGATTTTGGCCTCTAGCTCAGCCGGCACCTAGGGAAACCTACCAAACCTGTGCATTTCTGAAAACTAGAGACCTAGGGGAATCCAAGATGGGGTGACTTGTGGGGCTCTGACCAGGTTCTGTTACCCAGAATCCTTTGCAAACCTCAACATTTGGCTAAAAAAACACATTTTCCTCACATTTTGGTGACAGAAAGTTCTGGAATCAGAGAGGAGCCACAAATTTCCTTCCACCCAGCGTTCCCCCAAGTCTCCCGATAAAAATGATACCTCACTTGTGTGGGTAGGCCTAGCGCCCGCGACAGGAAATGCCCCAAAGCACAACGTGGACACATCCCATTTTTTGACAGAAAACAGAGCTGTTTTTTGCAAAGTGCCTACCTGTAGATTTTGGCCTCTAGCTCAGCCGGCACCTAGGGAAACCTGACAAACCTGTGCATTTCTCAAATCTAGAGACCTAGGGGAATCCAAGATGGGGTGACTTGTGGGGCTCGGACCAGGTTCTGTTACCCAGAATCCTTTGCAAACCTCAACATTTGGCTAAAAAAACACATTTTCCTCACATTTTGGTGACAGAAAGTTCTGGAATCAGAGAGGAGCCACAAATTTCCTTCCACCCAGCACTCCCCCAAGTCTCCCGATACAAATGATACCTCACTTGTGTGGGTAGGCCTAGTGCCCGTGACAGGAAATGCCCCAAAACGCAACGTGCACACATCACATTTTTTTAAAAAAACCAGAGGTGTTTTTTGCAAAGTGCCTACCTGTAGATTTTGGCCTCTAGCTCAGCCGGCACCTAGGGAAACCTACCAAACCTGTGCATTTCTGAAAACTAGAGACCTAGGGAAATCCAACATGGGGTGACTTGTGGGGCTCTGACCAGGTTCTGTTACCCAGAATCCTTTGCAAACCTCAAAATTTGGCTAAAAAAACACATTTTCCTCACATTTTGGTGACAGAAAGTTCTGGAATCAGAGAGGAGCCACAAATTTCCTTCCACCCAGCGTTCCCCCAAGTCTCCCGATAAAAATGATACCTCACTTGTGTGGGTAGGCCTAGCGCCCGCGACAGGAAATGCCCCAAAGCACAACGTGGACACATCCCATTTTTTGACAGTAAACAGAGCTGTTTTTTGCAAAGTGCCTACCTGTAGATTTTGGCCTCTAGCTCAGCCGGCACCTAGGGAAACCTACCAAACCTCTGCATTTCAGAAAACTAGAGACCTAGGGGAATCCAAGATGGCGTGACTTGTGGGGCTCTGACCAGGTTTTGTTACCCAGAATCCTTTGCAAACCTCAAAATTTGGAGAAAAAACAACACATTTTCCTCACATTTTGGTGACAGAAAGTTCTGGAATCAGAGAGGAGCCACAAATTTCCTTCCACCCAGCGTTCCCCCAAGTCTCCCGATAAAAATTATACCTCACTTGTGTGGGTAGGCCTAGCGCCCGCAACAAGAAATGCCCCAAAGCACAACGTGGACACATCCCATTTTTTGACAGAAAACAGAGCTGTTTTTTGCAAAGTGCCTACCTGTAGATTTTGGCCTCTAGCTCAGCCGGCACCTAGGGAAACCTACCAAACCTGTGCATTTCTGAAAACTAGAGACCTAGGGGAATCCAAGATGGCATGACTTGTGGGGCTCTGACCAGGTTTTGTTACCCAGAATCCTTTGCAAACCTTAAAATTTGGATGAAAAAAAACACATTTTCCTCACATTTTGGTGACAGAAAGTTCTGGAATCAGAGAGGAGTCACAAATTTCCTTCCACCCAGCGTTCCCCCAAGTCTCCCGATAAAAATGATACCTCACTTGTGTGGGTAGGCCTAGCGCCCGCGACAGGAAATGCCCCAAAGCACAAGGTGGACACATCCCATTTTTTGACAGAAAACAGAGCTGTTTTTTGCAAAGTGCCTACCTGTAGATTTTGGCCTCTAGCTCAGCCGGCACCTAGGGAAACCTACCAAACCTGTGCATTTCTGAAAACTAGAGACCTAGGGGATTTCAAGATGGCGTGACTTGTGAGGCTCTGACCAGGTTTTGTTACCCAGAATCCTTTGCAAACCTCAAAATTTGGATGAAAAAAAACACATTTTCCTCACATTTTGGTGACAGAAAGTTCTGGAATCAGAGAGGAGTCACAAATTTCCTTCCACCAAGCGTTCCCCCAAGTCTCCCGATAAAAATGATTCCTCACTTGTGTGGGTAGGCCTAGCGCCCGCGACAGGAAATGCCCCAAAACGCAACGTGAACACATCACATTTTTTTAAAGAAAACAGAGGTGTTTTTTGCAAAGTGCCTACCTGTAGATTTTGGCCTCTAGCTCAGCCGGCACCTAGGGAAACCTACCAAACCTGTGCATTTCTGAAAACTAGAGACCTAGGGGAATCCAAGATGGGGTGACTTGTGGGGCTCTGACCAGGTTCTGTTACCCAGAATCCTTTGCAAACCTCAACATTTGGCTAAAAAAACACATTTTCCTCACATTTTGGTGACAGAAAGTTCTGGAATCAGAGAGGAGCCACAAATTTCCTTCCACCCAGCGTTCCCCCAAGTCTCCCGATAAAAATGATACCTCACTTGTGTGGGTAGGCCTAGCGCCCGCGACAGGAAATGCCCCAAAGCACAACGTGGACACATCCCATTTTTTGACAGAAAACAGAGCTGTTTTTTGCAAAGTGCCTACCTGTAGATTTTGGCCTCTAGCTCAGCCGGCACCTAGGGAAACCTGCCAAACCTGTGCATTTCTCAAATCTAGAGACCTAGGGGAATCCAAGATGGGGTGACTTGTGGGGCTCTGACCAGGTTCTGTTACCCAGAATCCTTTGCAAACCTCAACATTTGGCTAAAAAAACACATTTTCCTCATATTTTGGTGACAGGAAGTTCTGGAATCAGAGAGGAGCCACAAATTTCCTTCCACCCAGCGTTCCCCCAAGTCTCCCAATACAAATGATACCTCACTTGTGTGGGTAGGCCTAGTGCCCGTGACAGGAAATGCCCCAAAACTCAACGTGGACACATCACATTCATTGAACAGAGTTGTTTCTTGCAAAGTGCCTACCTGTAGATTTTGTCCTCTAGCTCAGCCGGCACCCGGGGAAACCTAGCAAACCAGAGCATTTTTGAAAACTAGAAACCCAGGGGAATCCAAGATGGGGTGGCTTGCGGGGCTCTGACCAGGTTATGTTACCCAGAATCCTTTGCAAACATCAAAATTTGGAGAAAAAAAACACATTTTCCTCACATTTTGGTGACAGAAAGTTCTGGAATCAGAGAGGAGCCACAAATTTCCTTCCACCCAGCACTCCCCCAAGTCTCCCGATACAAATGATACCTCACTTGTGTGGGTAGGCCTAGCGCCCGCGACAGGAAATGCCCCAAAACGCAACGTGCACACATCACATTTTTGGAAAAAAAACAGAGGTGTTTTTTGCAAAGTGCCTACCTGTAGATTTTGGCCTCTAGCTCAGCCGGCACCTAGGGAAACATACCAAACCTGTGCATTTCTGAAAACTAGAGACCTAGGGGAATCCAAGATGGGGTGACTTGTGGGGCTCTGACCAGGTTCTGTTACCCAGAATCCTTTACAAACCTCAAAATTTGGCTAAAAAAACACATTTTCCTCACATTTTGGTGACAGAAAGTTCTGGAATCAGAGAGGAGCCACAAATTTCCTTCCACCCAGCGTTCCCCCAAGTCTCCCGATAAAAATTATACCTCAATTGTGTGGGTAGGCCTAGCGCCCGCGACAGGAAATGCCCCAAAGCACAACATGGACACATCCCATTTTTTGACAGTAAACAGAGCTGTTTTTTGCAAAGTGCCTACCTGTAGATTTTGGCCTCTAGCTCAGCCGGCACCTAGGGAAACCTACCAAACCTCTGCATTTCAGAAAACTAGAGACCTAGGGGAATCCAAGATGGCGTGACTTGTGGGGCTCTGACCAGGTTTTGTTACCCAGAATCCTTTGCAAACATCAAAATTTGGAGAAAAAACAACACATTTTCCTCACATTTTGGTGACAGAAAGTTCTGGAATCAGAGAGGAGCCACAAATTTCCTTCCACCCAGCGTTCCCCCAAGTCTCCCGATAAAAATGATACCTCACTTGTGTGGGTAGGCCTAGCGCCCACGACAGGAAATGCCCCAAAGCACAACGTGGACACATCCCATTTTTTGACAGAAAACAGAGCTGTTTTTTGCAAAGTGCCTACCTTTAGATTTTGGCCTCTAGCTCAGCCGGCACCTAGGGAAACCTGACAAACCTGTGCATTTCTCAAATCTAGAGACCTAGGGGAATCCAAGATGGGGTGACTTGTGGGGCTCGGACCAGGTTCTGTTACCCAGAATCCTTTGCAAACCTCAACATTTGGCTAAAAAAACACATTTTCCTCACATTTTGGTGACAGAAAGTTCTGGAATCAGAGAGGAGCCACAAATTTCCTTCCACCCAGCACTCCCCCAAGTCTCCCGATACAAATGATACCTCACTTGTGTGGGTAGGCCTAGCGCCCGCGACAGGAAATGCCCCAAAACGCAACGTGCACACATCACATTTTTTGAAAAAAACCAGAGGTGTTTTTTGCAAAGTGCCTACCTGTAGATTTTGGCCTCTAGCTCAGCCGGCACCTAGGGAAACCTACCAAACCTGTGCATTTCTGAAAACTAGAGACCTAGGGAAATCCAAGATGGGGTGACTTGTGGGGCTCTGACCAGGTTCTGTTACCCAGAATCCTTTGCAAACCTCAAAATTTGGCTAAAAAAACACATTTTCCTCACATTTTGGTGACAGAAAGTTCTGGAATCAGAGAGGGGCCACAAATTTCCTTCCACCCAGCGTTCCCCCAAGTCTCCCGATAAAAATGATACCTCACTTGTGTGGGTAGGCCTAGCGCCCGCGACAGGAAATGCCCCAAAGCACAACGTGGACACATCCCATTTTTTGACAGTAAACAGAGCTGTTTTTTGCAAAGTGCCTACCTGTAGATTTTGGCCTCTAGCTCAGCCGGCACCTAGGGAAACCTACCAAACCTCTGCATTTCAGAAAACTAGAGACCTAGGGGAATCCAAGATGGCGTGACTTGTGGGGCTCTGACCAGGTTTTGTTACCCAGAATCCTTTGCAAACCTCAAAATTTGGAGAAAAAACAACACATTTTCCTCACATTTTGGTGACAGAAAGTTCTGGAATCAGAGAGGAGCCACAAATTTCCTTCCACCCAGCGTTCCCCCAAGTCTCCCGATAAAAATTATACCTCACTTGTGTGGGTAGGCCTAGCGCCCGCAACAAGAAATGCCCCAAAGCACAACGTGGACACATCCCATTTTTTGACAGAAAACAGAGCTGTTTTTTGCAAAGTGCCTACCTGTAGATTTTGGCCTCTAGCTCAGCCGGCACCTAGGGAAACCTACCAAACCTGTGCATTTCTGAAAACTAGAGACCTAGGGGAATCCAAGATGGCATGACTTGTGGGGCTCTGACCAGGTTTTGTTACCCAGAATCCTTTGCAAACCTTAAAATTTGGATGAAAAAAAACACATTTTCCTCACATTTTGGTGACAGAAAGTTCTGGAATCAGAGAGGAGTCACAAATTTCCTTCCACCCAGCGTTCCCCCAAGTCTCCCGATAAAAATGATACCTCACTTGTGTGGGTAGGCCTAGCGCCCGCGACAGGAAATGCCCCAAAGCACAAGGTGGACACATCCCATTTTTTGACAGAAAACAGAGCTGTTTTTTGCAAAGTGCCTACCTGTAGATTTTGGCCTCTAGCTCAGCCGGCACCTAGGGAAACCTACCAAACCTGTGCATTTCTGAAAACTAGAGACCTAGGGGATTTCAAGATGGCGTGACTTGTGAGGCTCTGACCAGGTTTTGTTACCCAGAATCCTTTGCAAACCTCAAAATTTGGATGAAAAAAAACACATTTTCCTCACATTTTGGTGACAGAAAGTTCTGGAATCAGAGAGGAGTCACAAATTTCCTTCCACCAAGCGTTCCCCCAAGTCTCCCGATAAAAATGATTCCTCACTTGTGTGGGTAGGCCTAGCGCCCGCAACAGGAAATGCCCCAAAACGCAACGTGAACACATCACATTTTTTTAAAGAAAACAGAGGTGTTTTTTGCAAAGTGCCTACCTGTAGATTTTGGCCTCTAGCTCAGCCGGCACCTAGGGAAACCTACCAAACCTGTGCATTTCTGAAAACTAGAGACCTAGGGGAATCCAAGATGGGGTGACTTGTGGGGCTCTGACCAGGTTCTGTTACCCAGAATCCTTTGCAAACCTCAACATTTGGCTAAAAAAACACATTTTCCTCACATTTTGGTGACAGAAAGGTCTGGAATCAGAGAGGAGCCACAAATTTCCTTCCACCCAGCGTTCCCCCAAGTCTCCCGATAAAAATGATACCTCACTTGTGTGGGTAGGCCTAGCGCCCACGACAGGAAATGCCCCAAAGCACAACGTGGACACATCCCATTTTTTGACAGAAAACAGAGCTGTTTTTTGCAAAGTGCCTACCTGTAGATTTTGGCCTCTAGCTCAGCCGGCACCTAGGGAAACCTGCCAAACCTGTGCATTTCTCAAATCTAGAGACCTAGGGGAATCCAAGATGGGGTGACTTGTGGGGCTCTGACCAGGTTCTGTTACCCAGAATCCTTTGCAAACCTCAACATTTGGCTAAAAAAACACATTTTCCTCACATTTTGGTGACAGAAAGTTCTGGAATCAGAGAGGAGCCACAAATTTCCTTCCACCCAGCGTTCCCCCAAGTCTCCCGATACAAATGAAACCTCACTTGTGTGGGTAGGCCTAGTGCCCGTGACAGGAAATGCCCCAAAACTCAACGTGGACACATCACATTCATTGAACAGAGTTGTTTCTTGCAAAGTGCCTACCTGTAGATTTTGTCCTCTAGCTCAGCCGGCACCCGGGGAAACCTAGCAAACCAGAGCATTTTTGAAAACTAGAAACCCAGGGGAATCCAAAATGGGGTGGCTTGCGGGGCTCTGACCAGGTTATGTTACCCAGAATCCTTTGCAAACATCAAAATTTGGAGAAAAAAAACACATTTTCCTCACATTTTGGTGACAGAAAGTTCTGGAATCAGAGAGGAGCCACAAATTTCCTTCCACCCAGCACTCCCCCAAGTCTCCCGATACAAATGATACCTCACTTGTGTGGGTAGGCCTAGCGCCTGCGACAGGAACTGCCCCAAAACGCAACGTGCACACATCACATTTTTGGAAAAAAAACAGAGGTGTTTTTTGCAAAGTGCCTACCTGTAGATTTTGGCCTCTAGCTCAGCCGGCACCTAGGGAAACCTACCAAACCTGTGCATTTCTGAAAACTAGAGACCTAGGGGAATCCAAGATGGGGTGACTTGTGGGGCTCTGACCAGGTTCTGTTACCCAGAATCCTTTGCAAACCTCAACATTTGGCTAAAAAAACACATTTTCCTCACATTTTGGTGACAGAAAGTTCTGGAATCAGAGAGGAGCCACAAATTTCCTTCCACCCAGCGTTCCCCCAAGTCTCCCGATAAAAATGATACCTCAATTGTGTGGGTAGGCCTAGCGCCCGCGACAGGAAATGCCCCAAAGCACAACATGGACACATCCCATTTTTTGACAGTAAACAGAGCTGTTTTTTGCAAAGTGCCTACCTGTAGATTTTGGCCTCTAGCTCAGCCGGCACCTAGGGAAACCTACCAAACCTCTGCATTTCAGAAAACTAGAGACCTAGGGGAATCCAAGATGGCGTGACTTGTGGGGCTCTGACCAGGTTTTGTTACCCAGAATCCTTTGCAAACCTCAAAATTTGGATGAAAAAAAACACATTTTCCTCACATTTTGGTGACAGAAAGTTCTGGAATCAGAGAGGAGTCACAAATTTCCTTCCACCAAGCGTTCCCCCAAGTCTCCCGATAAAAATGATACCTCACTTGTGTGGGTAGGCCTAGCGCCCGCGACAGGAAATGCCCCAAAGCACAACGTGGACACATCCCATTTTTTGACAGAAAACAGAGCTGTTTTTTGCAAAGTGCCTACCTGTAGATATTGGCCTCTAGCTCAGCCGGCACCTAGGGAAACCTGCCAAACCTGTGCATTTCTCAAATCTAGAGACCTAGGGGAATCCAAGATGGGGTGACTTGTGGGGCTCTGACCAGGTTCTGTTACCCAGAATCCTTTGCAAACCTCAACATTTGGCTAAAAAAACACATTTTCCTCACATTTTGGTGACAGAAAGTTCTGGAATCAGAGAGGAGCCACAAATTTCCTTCCACCCAGCGTTCCCCCAAGTCTCCCGATACAAATGATACCTCACTTGTGTGGGTAGGCCTAGTGCCCGTGACAGAAAATGCCCCAAAACTCAACGTGGACACATCACATTCATTGAACAGAGTTGTTTTTTGCAAAGTGCCTACCTGTAGATTTTGTCCTCTAGCTCAGCCGGCACCCGGGGAACCTACCAAATCTGTGCATTTCTGAAAACTAGAGACCTAGGGGAATCCAAGATGGCGTGACTTGTGGGGCTCTGACCAGGTTTTGTTACCCAGAATCCTTTGCAAACCTCAAAATTTGGATGAAAAAAAAAACATTTTCCTTACATTTTGGTGACAGAAAGTTCTGGAATCAGAGAGGAGTCACAAATTTCCTTCCACCCAGCGTTCCCCCAAGTCTCCCGATAAAAATGATACCTCACTTGTGTGGGTAGGCCTAGCGCCCGCGACAGGAAATGCCCCAAAACGCAACGTGAACACATCACATTTTTTGAAAGAAAACAGAGGTGTTTTTTGCAAAGTGCCTACCTGTAGATTTTGGCCTCTAGCTCAGCCGGCACCTAGGGAAACCTACCAAACCTGTGCATTTCTGAAAACTAGAGACCTAGGGGAATCCAAGATGGGGTGACTTGTGGGGCTCTGACCAGGTTCTGTTACCCAGAATCCTTTGCAAACCTCAACATTTGGCTAAAAAAACACATTTTCCTCACATTTTGGTGACAGAAAGTTCTGGAATCAGAGAGGAGCCACAAATTTCCTTCCACCCAGCGTTCCCCCAAGTCTCCCGATAAAAATGATACCTCACTTGTGTGGGTAGGCCTAGCGCCCGCGACAGGAAATGCCCCAAAGCACAACGTGGACACATCCCATTTTTTGACAGAAAACAGAGCTGTTTTTTGCAAAGTGCCTACCTGTAGATTTTGGCCTCTAGCTCAGCCGGCACCTAGGGAAACCTGACAAACCTGTGCATTTCTCAAATCTAGAGACCTAGGGGAATCCAAGATGGGGTGACTTGTGGGGCTCGGACCAGGTTCTGTTACCCAGAATCCTTTGCAAACCTCAACATTTGGCTAAAAAAACACATTTTCCTCACATTTTGGTGACAGAAAGTTCTGGAATCAGAGAGGAGCCACAAATTTCCTTCCACCCAGCACTCCCCCAAGTCTCCCGATACAAATGATACCTCACTTGTGTGGGTAGGCCTAGTGCCCGTGACAGGAAATGCCCCAAAACGCAACGTGCACACATCACATTTTTTGAAAAAAACCAGAGGTGTTTTTTGCAAAGTGCCTACCTGTAGATTTTGGCCTCTAGCTCAGCCGGCACCTAGGGAAACCTACCAAACCTGTGCATTTCTGAAAACTAGAGACCTAGGGAAATCCAACATGGGGTGACTTGTGGGGCTCTGACCAGGTTCTGTTACCCAGAATCCTTTGCAAACCTCAAAATTTGGCTAAAAAAACACATTTTCCTCACATTTTGGTGACAGAAAGTTCTGGAATCAGAGAGGAGCCACAAATTTCCTTCCACCCAGCGTTCCCCCAAGTCTCCCGATAAAAATGATACCTCACTTGTGTGGGTAGGCCTAGCGCCCGCGACAGGAAATGCCCCAAAGCACAACGTGGACACATCCCATTTTTTGACAGTAAACAGAGCTGTTTTTTGCAAAGTGCCTACCTGTAGATTTTGGCCTCTAGCTCAGCCGGCACCTAGGGAAACCTACCAAACCTCTGCATTTCAGAAAACTAGAGACCTAGGGGAATCCAAGATGGCGTGACTTGTGGGGCTCTGACCAGGTTTTGTTACCCAGAATCCTTTGCAAACCTCAAAATTTGGAGAAAAAACAACACATTTTCCTCACATTTTGGTGACAGAAAGTTCTGGAATCAGAGAGGAGCCACAAATTTCCTTCCACCCAGCGTTCCCCCAAGTCTCCCGATAAAAATTATACCTCACTTGTGTGGGTAGGCCTAGCGCCCGCAACAAGAAATGCCCCAAAGCACAACGTGGACACATCCCATTTTTTGACAGAAAACAGAGCTGTTTTTTGCAAAGTGCCTACCTGTAGATTTTGGCCTCTAGCTCAGCCGGCACCTAGGGAAACCTACCAAACCTGTGCATTTCTGAAAACTAGAGACCTAGGGGAATCCAAGATGGCATGACTTGTGGGGCTCTGACCAGGTTTTGTTACCCAGAATCCTTTGCAAACCTTAAAATTTGGATGAAAAAAAACACATTTTCCTCACATTTTGGTGACAGAAAGTTCTGGAATCAGAGAGGAGTCACAAATTTCCTTCCACCCAGCGTTCCCCCAAGTCTCCCGATAAAAATGATACCTCACTTGTGTGGGTAGGCCTAGCGCCCGCGACAGGAAATGCCCCAAAGCACAAGGTGGACACATCCCATTTTTTGACAGAAAACAGAGCTGTTTTTTGCAAAGTGCCTACCTGTAGATTTTGGCCTCTAGCTCAGCCGGCACCTAGGGAAACCTACCAAACCTGTGCATTTCTGAAAACTAGAGACCTAGGGGATTTCAAGATGGCGTGACTTGTGAGGCTCTGACCAGGTTTTGTTACCCAGAATCCTTTGCAAACCTCAAAATTTGGATGAAAAAAAACAAATTTTCCTCACATTTTGGTGACAGAAAGTTCTGGAATCAGAGAGGAGTCACAAATTTCCTTCCACCAAGCGTTCCCCCAAGTCTCCCGATAAAAATGATTCCTCACTTGTGTGGGTAGGCCTAGCGCCCGCGACAGGAAATGCCCCAAAACGCAACGTGAACACATCACATTTTTTTAAAGAAAACAGAGGTGTTTTTTGCAAAGTGCCTACCTGTAGATTTTGGCCTCTAGCTCAGCCGGCACCTAGGGAAACCTACCAAACCTGTGCATTTCTGAAAACTAGAGACCTAGGGGAATCCAAGATGGGGTGACTTGTGGGGCTCTGACCAGGTTCTGTTACCCAGAATCCTTTGCAAACCTCAACATTTGGCTAAAAAAACACATTTTCCTCACATTTTGGTGACAGAAAGTTCTGGAATCAGAGAGGAGCCACAAATTTCCTTCCACCCAGCGTTCCCCCAAGTCTCCCGATAAAAATGATACCTCAATTGTGTGGGTAGGCCTAGCGCCCGCGACAGGAAATGCCCCAAAGCACAACATGGACACATCCCATTTTTTGACAGTAAACAGAGCTGTTTTTTGCAAAGTGCCTACCTGTAGATTTTGGCCTCTAGCTCAGCCGGCACCTAGGGAAACCTACCAAACCTCTGCATTTCAGAAAACTAGAGACCTAGGGGAATCCAAGATGGCGTGACTTGTGGGGCTCTGACCAGGTTTTGTTACCCAGAATCCTTTGCAAACCTCAAAATTTGGATGAAAAAAAACACATTTTCCTCACATTTTGGTGACAGAAAGTTCTGGAATCAGAGAGGAGTCACAAATTTCCTTCCACCAAGCGTTCCCCCAAGTCTCCCGATAAAAATGATACCTCACTTGTGTGGGTAGGCCTAGCGCCCGCGACAGGAAATGCCCCAAAGCACAACGTGGACACATCCCATTTTTTGACAGAAAACAGAGCTGTTTTTTGCAAAGTGCCTACCTGTAGATATTGGCCTCTAGCTCAGCCGGCACCTAGGGAAACCTGCCAAACCTGTGCATTTCTCAAATCTAGAGACCTAGGGGAATCCAAGATGGGGTGACTTGTGGGGCTCTGACCAGGTTCTGTTACCCAGAATCCTTTGCAAACCTCAACATTTGGCTAAAAAAACACATTTTCCTCACATTTTGGTGACAGAAAGTTCTGGAATCAGAGAGGAGCCACAAATTTCCTTCCACCCAGCGTTCCCCCAAGTCTCCCGATACAAATGATACCTCACTTGTGTGGGTAGGCCTAGTGCCCGTGACAGAAAATGCCCCAAAACTCAACGTGGACACATCACATTCATTGAACAGAGTTGTTTTTTGCAAAGTGCCTACCTGTAGATTTTGTCCTCTAGCTCAGCCGGCACCCGGGGAACCTACCAAATCTGTGCATTTCTGAAAACTAGAGACCTAGGGGAATCCAAGATGGCGTGACTTGTGGGGCTCTGACCAGGTTTTGTTACCCAGAATCCTTTGCAAACCTCAAAATTTGGATGAAAAAAAAAACATTTTCCTTACATTTTGGTGACAGAAAGTTCTGGAATCAGAGAGGAGTCACAAATTTCCTTCCACCCAGCGTTCCCCCAAGTCTCCCGATAAAAATGATACCTCACTTGTGTGGGTAGGCCTAGCGCCCGCGACAGGAAATGCCCCAAAACGCAACGTGAACACATCACATTTTTTGAAAGAAAACAGAGGTGTTTTTTGCAAAGTGCCTACCTGTAGATTTTGGCCTCTAGCTCAGCCGGCACCTAGGGAAACCTACCAAACCTGTGCATTTCTGAAAACTAGAGACCTAGGGGAATCCAAGATGGGGTGACTTGTGGGGCTCTGACCAGGTTCTGTTACCCAGAATCCTTTGCAAACCTCAACATTTGGCTAAAAAAACACATTTTCCTCACATTTTGGTGACAGAAAGTTCTGGAATCAGAGAGGAGCCACAAATTTCCTTCCACCCAGCGTTCCCCCAAGTCTCCCGATAAAAATGATACCTCACTTGTGTGGGTAGGCCTAGCGCCCGCGACAGGAAATGCCCCAAAGCACAACGTGGACACATCCCATTTTTTGACAGAAAACAGAGCTGTTTTTTGCAAAGTGCCTACCTGTAGATTTTGGCCTCTAGCTCAGCCGGCACCTAGGGAAACCTGACAAACCTGTGCATTTCTCAAATCTAGAGACCTAGGGGAATCCAAGATGGGGTGACTTGTGGGGCTCGGACCAGGTTCTGTTACCCAGAATCCTTTGCAAACCTCAACATTTGGCTAAAAAAACACATTTTCCTCACATTTTGGTGACAGAAAGTTCTGGAATCAGAGAGGAGCCACAAATTTCCTTCCACCCAGCACTCCCCCAAGTCTCCCGATACAAATGATACCTCACTTGTGTGGGTAGGCCTAGTGCCCGTGACAGGAAATGCCCCAAAACACAACGTGCACACATCACATTTTTTGAAAAAAACCAGAGGTGTTTTTTGCAAAGTGCCTACCTGTAGATTTTGGCCTCTAGCTCAGCCGGCACCTAGGGAAACCTACCAAACCTGTGCATTTCTGAAAACTAGAGACCTAGGGAAATCCAACATGGGGTGACTTGTGGGGCTCTGACCAGGTTCTGTTACCCAGAATCCTTTGCAAACCTCAAAATTTGGCTAAAAAAACACATTTTCCTCACATTTTGGTGACAGAAAGTTCTGGAATCAGAGAGGAGCCACAAATTTCCTTCCACCCAGCGTTCCCCCAAGTCTCCCGATAAAAATGATACCTCACTTGTGTGGGTAGGCCTAGCGCCCGCGACAGGAAATGCCCCAAAGCACAACGTGGACACATCCCATTTTTTGACAGTAAACAGAGCTGTTTTTTGCAAAGTGCCTACCTGTAGATTTTGGCCTCTAGCTCAGCCGGCACCTAGGGAAACCTACCAAACCTCTGCATTTCAGAAAACTAGAGACCTAGGGGAATCCAAGATGGCGTGACTTGTGGGGCTCTGACCAGGTTTTGTTACCCAGAATCCTTTGCAAACCTCAAAATTTGGAGAAAAAACAACACATTTTCCTCACATTTTGGTGACAGAAAGTTCTGGAATCAGAGAGGAGCCACAAATTTCCTTCCACCCAGCGTTCCCCCAAGTCTCCCGATAAAAATTATACCTCACTTGTGTGGGTAGGCCTAGCGCCCGCAACAAGAAATGCCCCAAAGCACAACGTGGACACATCCCATTTTTTGACAGAAAACAGAGCTGTTTTTTGCAAAGTGCCTACCTGTAGATTTTGGCCTCTAGCTCAGCCGGCACCTAGGGAAACCTACCAAACCTGTGCATTTCTGAAAACTAGAGACCTAGGGGAATCCAAGATGGCATGACTTGTGGGGCTCTGACCAGGTTTTGTTACCCAGAATCCTTTGCAAACCTTAAAATTTGGATGAAAAAAAACACATTTTCCTCACATTTTGGTGACAGAAAGTTCTGGAATCAGAGAGGAGTCACAAATTTCCTTCCACCCAGCGTTCCCCCAAGTCTCCCGATAAAAATGATACCTCACTTGTGTGGGTAGGCCTAGCGCCCGCGACAGGAAATGCCCCAAAGCACAAGGTGGACACATCCCATTTTTTGACAGAAAACAGAGCTGTTTTTTGCAAAGTGCCTACCTGTAGATTTTGGCCTCTAGCTCAGCCGGCACCTAGGGAAACCTACCAAACCTGTGCATTTCTGAAAACTAGAGACCTAGGGGATTTCAAGATGGCGTGACTTGTGAGGCTCTGACCAGGTTTTGTTACCCAGAATCCTTTGCAAACCTCAAAATTTGGATGAAAAAAAACAAATTTTCCTCACATTTTGGTGACAGAAAGTTCTGGAATCAGAGAGGAGTCACAAATTTCCTTCCACCAAGCGTTCCCCCAAGTCTCCCGATAAAAATGATTCCTCACTTGTGTGGGTAGGCCTAGCGCCCGCGACAGGAAATGCCCCAAAACGCAACGTGAACACATCACATTTTTTTAAAGAAAACAGAGGTGTTTTTTGCAAAGTGCCTACCTGTAGATTTTGGCCTCTAGCTCAGCCGGCACCTAGGGAAACCTACCAAACCTGTGCATTTCTGAAAACTAGAGACCTAGGGGAATCCAAGATGGGGTGACTTGTGGGGCTCTGACCAGGTTCTGTTACCCAGAATCCTTTGCAAACCTCAACATCTGGCTAAAAAAACACATTTTCCTCACATTTTGGTGACAGAAAGTTCTGGAATCAGAGAGGAGCCACAAATTTCCTTCCACCCAGCGTTCCCCCAAGTCTCCCGATAAAAATGATACCTCACTTGTGTGGGTAGGCCTAGCGCCCGCGACAGGAAATGCCCCAAAGCACAACGTGGACACATCCCATTTTTTGACAGAAAACAGAGCTGTTTTTTGCAAAGTGCCTACCTGTAGATTTTGGCCTCTAGCTCAGCCGGCACCTAGGGAAACCTGCCAAACCTGTGCATTTCTCAAATCTAGAGACCTAGGGGAATCCAAGATGGGGTGACTTGTGGGGCTCTGACCAGGTTCTGTTACCCAGAATCCTTTGCAAACCTCAACATTTGGCTAAAAAAACACATTTTCCTCACATTTTGGTGACAGGAAGTTCTGGAATCAGAGAGGAGCCACAAATTTCCTTCCACCCAGCGTTCCCCCAAGTCTCCCAATACAAATGATACCTCACTTGTGTGGGTAGGCCTAGTGCCCGTGACAGGAAATGCCCCAAAACTCAACGTGGACACATCACATTCATTGAACAGAGTTGTTTCTTGCAAAGTGCCTACCTGTAGATTTTGTCCTCTAGCTCAGCCGGCACCCGTGGAAACCTAGCAAACCAGAGCATTTTTGAAAACTAGAAACCCAGGGGAATCCAAGATGGGGTGGCTTGCGGGGCTCTGACCAGGTTATGTTACCCAGAATCCTTTGCAAACATCAAAATTTGGAGAAAAAAAACACATTTTCCTCACATTTTGGTGACAGAAAGTTCTGGAATCAGAGAGGAGCCACAAATTTCCTTCCACCCAGCACTCCCCCAAGTCTCCCGATACAAATGATACCTCACTTGTGTGGGTAGGCCTAGCGCCCGCGACAGGAAATGCCCCAAAACGCAACGTGCACACATCACATTTTTGGAAAAAAAACAGAGGTGTTTTTTGCAAAGTGCCTACCTGTAGATTTTGGCCTCTAGCTCAGCCGGCACCTAGGGAAACCTACCAAACCTGTGCATTTCTGAAAACTAGAGACCTAGGGGAATCCAAGATGGGGTGACT
This sequence comes from Pleurodeles waltl, assembly GCF_031143425.1. NCBI lineage: Eukaryota > Metazoa > Chordata > Amphibia > Caudata > Salamandridae > Pleurodeles > Pleurodeles waltl. The sequence goes on along the minus strand of NC_090444.1, from coordinate 597,644,151 downwards.
TGTGGGGCTCTGACCAGGTTCTGTTACCCAGAATCCTTTGCAAACCTCAAAATTTGGCTAAAAAAACACATTTTCCTCACATTTTGGTGACAGAAAGTTCTGGAATCAGAGAGGAGCCACAAATTTCCTTCCACCCAGCGTTCCCCCAAGTCTCCCGATAAAAATTATACCTCAATTGTGTGGGTAGGCCTAGCGCCCGCGACAGGAAATGCCCCAAAGCACAACATGGACACATCCCATTTTTTGACAGTAAACAGAGCTGTTTTTTGCAAAGTGCCTACCTGTAGATTTTGGCCTCTAGCTCAGCCGGCACCTAGGGAAACCTACCAAACCTCTGCATTTCAGAAAACTAGAGACCTAGGGGAATCCAAGATGGCGTGACTTGTGGGGCTCTGACCAGGTTTTGTTACCCAGAATCCTTTGCAAACATCAAAATTTGGAGAAAAAACAACACATTTTCCTCACATTTTGGTGACAGAAAGTTCTGGAATCAGAGAGGAGCCACAAATTTCCTTCCACCCAGCGTTCCCCCAAGTCTCCCGATAAAAATGATACCTCACTTGTGTGGGTAGGCCTAGAGCCCGCGACAGGAAATGCCCCAAAGCACAACGTGGACACATCCCATTTTTTGACAGAAAACAGAGCTGTTTTTTGCAAAGTGCCTACCTGTAGATTTTGGCCTCTAGCTCAGCCGGCACCTAGGGAAACCTGACAAACCTGTGCATTTCTCAAATCTAGAGACCTAGGGGAATCCAAGATGGGGTGACTTGTGGGGCTCGGACCAGGTTCTGTTACCCAGAATCCTTTGCAAACCTCAACATTTGGCTAAAAAAACACATTTTCCTCACATTTTGGTGACAGAAAGTTCTGGAATCAGAGAGGAGCCACAAATTTCCTTCCACCCAGCACTCCCCCAAGTCTCCCGATACAAATGATACCTCACTTGTGTGGGTAGGCCTAGCGCCCGCGACAGGAAATGCCCCAAAACGCAACGTGCACACATCACATTTTTTGAAAAAAACCAGAGGTGTTTTTTGCAAAGTGCCTACCTGTAGATTTTGGCCTCTAGCTCAGCCGGCACCTAGGGAAACCTACCAAACCTGTGCATTTCTGAAAACTAGAGACCTAGGGAAATCCAAGATGGGGTGACTTGTGGGGCTCTGACCAGGTTCTGTTACCCAGAATCCTTTGCAAACCTCAAAATTTGGCTAAAAAAACACATTTTCCTCACATTTTGGTGACAGAAAGTTCTGGAATCAGAGAGGGGCCACAAATTTCCTTCCACCCAGCGTTCCCCCAAGTCTCCCGATAAAAATGATACCTCACTTGTGTGGGTAGGCCTAGCGCCCGCGACAGGAAATGCCCCAAAGCACAACGTGGACACATCCCATTTTTTGACAGTAAACAGAGCTGTTTTTTGCAAAGTGCCTACCTGTAGATTTTGGCCTCTAGCTCAGCCGGCACCTAGGGAAACCTACCAAACCTCTGCATTTCAGAAAACTAGAGACCTAGGGGAATCCAAGATGGCGTGACTTGTGGGGCTCTGACCAGGTTTTGTTACCCAGAATCCTTTGCAAACCTCAAAATTTGGAGAAAAAACAACACATTTTCCTCACATTTTGGTGACAGAAAGTTCTGGAATCAGAGAGGAGCCACAAATTTCCTTCCACCCAGCGTTCCCCCAAGTCTCCCGATAAAAATTATACCTCACTTGTGTGGGTAGGCCTAGCGCCCGCAACAAGAAATGCCCCAAAGCACAACGTGGACACATCCCATTTTTTGACAGAAAACAGAGCTGTTTTTTGCAAAGTGCCTACCTGTAGATTTTGGCCTCTAGCTCAGCCGGCACCTAGGGAAACCTACCAAACCTGTGCATTTCTGAAAACTAGAGACCTAGGGGAATCCAAGATGGCATGACTTGTGGGGCTCTGACCAGGTTTTGTTACCCAGAATCCTTTGCAAACCTTAAAATTTGGATGAAAAAAAACACATTTTCCTCACATTTTGGTGACAGAAAGTTCTGGAATCAGAGAGGAGTCACAAATTTCCTTCCACCCAGCGTTCCCCCAAGTCTCCCGATAAAAATGATACCTCACTTGTGTGGGTAGGCCTAGCGCCCGCGACAGGAAATGCCCCAAAGCACAAGGTGGACACATCCCATTTTTTGACAGAAAACAGAGCTGTTTTTTGCAAAGTGCCTACCTGTAGATTTTGGCCTCTAGCTCAGCCGGCACCTAGGGAAACCTACCAAACCTGTGCATTTCTGAAAACTAGAGACCTAGGGGATTTCAAGATGGCGTGACTTGTGAGGCTCTGACCAGGTTTTGTTACCCAGAATCCTTTGCAAACCTCAAAATTTGGATGAAAAAAAATACATTTTCCTCACATTTTGGTGACAGAAAGTTCTGGAATCAGAGAGGAGTCACAAATTTCCTTCCACCAAGCGTTCCCCCAAGTCTCCCGATAAAAATGATTCCTCACTTGTGTGGGTAGGCCTAGCGCCCGCGACAGGAAATGCCCCAAAACGCAACGTGAACACATCACATTTTTTTAAAGAAAACAGAGGTGTTTTTTGCAAAGTGCCTACCTGTAGATTTTGGCCTCTAGCTCAGCCGGCACCTAGGGAAACCTACCAAACCTGTGCATTTCTGAAAACTAGAGACCTAGGGGAATCCAAGATGGGGTGACTTGTGGGGCTCTGACCAGGTTCTGTTACCCAGAATCCTTTGCAAACCTCAAAATTTGGATGAAAAAAAACAAATTTTCCTTACATTTTGGTGACAGAAAGTTCTGGAATCAGACAGGAGTCACAAATTTCCTTCCACCCAGCGTTCCCCCAAGTCTCCCGATAAAAATGATACCTCACTTGTCTGTGTAGGCCTAGCGCCCGCGACAGGAAATGCCCCAAAACGCAACGTGAACACATCACATTTTTTGAAAGAAAACAGAGGTGTTTTTTGCAAAGTGCCTACCTGTAGATTTTGGCCTCTAGCTCAGCCGGCACCTAGGGAAACCTACCAAACCTGTGCATTTCTGAAAACTAGAGACCTAGGGGAATCCAAGATGGGGTGACTTGTGGGGCTCTGACCAGGTTCTGTTACCCAGAATCCTTTGCAAACCTCAACATTTGGCTAAAAAAACACATTTTCCTCACATTTTGGTGACAGAAAGTTCTGGAATCAGAGAGGAGCCACAAATTTCCTTCCACCCAGCGTTCCCCCAAGTCTCCCGATAAAAATGATACCTCACTTGTGTGGGTAAGCCTAGCGCCCGCGACAGGAAATGCCCCAAAGCACAACGTGGACACATCCCATTTTTTGACAGAAAACAGAGCTGTTTTTTGCAAAGTGCCTACCTGTAGATTTTGGCCTCTAGCTCAGCCGGCACCTAGGGAAACCTGACAAACCTGTGCATTTCTCAAATCTAGAGACCTAGGGGAATCCAAGATGGGGTGACTTGTGGGGCTCGGACCAGGTTCTGTTACCCAGAATCCTTTGCAAACCTCAACATTTGGCTAAAAAAACACATTTTCCTCACATTTTGGTGACAGAAAGTTCTGGAATCAGAGAGGAGCCACAAATTTCCTTCCACCCAGCACTCCCCCAAGTCTCCCGATACAAATGACACCTCACTTGTGTGGGTAGGCCTAGCGCCCGCGACAGGAAATGCCCCAAAACGCAACGTGCACACATCACATTTTTTGAAAAAAACCAGAGGTGTTTTTTGCAAAGTGCCTACCTGTAGATTTTGGCCTCTAGCTCAGCCGGCACCTAGGGAAACCTACCAAACCTGTGCATTTCTGAAAACTAGAGACCTAGGGAAATCCAAGATGGGGTGACTTGTGGGGCTCTGACCAGGTTCTGTTACCCAGAATCCTTTGCAAACCTCAAAATTTGGCTAAAAAAACACATTTTCCTCACATTTTGGTGACAGAAAGTTCTGGAATCAGAGAGGCGCCACAAATTTCCTTCCACCCAGCGTTCCCCCAAGTCTCCCGATAAAAATGATACCTCACTTGTGTGGGTAGGCCTAGCGCCCGCGACAGGAAATGCCCCAAAGCACAACGTGGACACATCCCATTTTTTGACAGTAAACAGAGCTGTTTTTTGCAAAGTGCCTACCTGTAGATTTTGGCCTCTAGCTCAGCCGGCACCTAGGGAAACCTACCAAACCTCTGCATTTCAGAAAACTAGAGACCTAGGGGAATCCAAGATGGCGTGACTTGTGGGGCTCTGACCAGGTTTTGTTACCCAGAATCCTTTGCAAACCTCAAAATTTGGAGAAAAAACAACACATTTTCCTCACATTTTGGTGACAGAAAGTTCTGGAATCAGAGAGGAGCCACAAATTTCCTTCCACCCAGCGTTCCCCCAAGTCTCCCGATAAAAATTATACCTCACTTGTGTGGGTAGGCCTAGCGCCCGCGACAGGAAATGCCCCAAAGCACAAGGTGGACACATCCCATTTTTTGACAGAAAACAGAGCTGTTTTTTGCAAAGTGCCTACCTGTAGATTTTGGCCTCTAGCTCAGCCGGCACCTAGGGAAACCTACCAAACCTGTGCATTTCTGAAAACTAGAGACCTAGGGGATTTCAAGATGGCGTGACTTGTGAGTCTCTGACCAGGTTTTGTTACCCAGAATCCTTTGCAAACCTCAAAATTTGGATGAAAAAAAACACATTTTCCTCACATTTTGGTGACAGAAAGTTCTGGAATCAGAGAGGAGTCACAAATTAACTTCCACCAAGCGTTCCCCCAAGTCTCCCGATAAAAATGATTCCTCACTTGTGTGGGTAGGCCTAGCGCCCGCGACAGGAAATGCCCCAAAACACAACGTGAACACATCACATTTTTTTAAAGAAAACAGAGGTGTTTTTTGCAAAGTGCCTACCTGTAGATTTTGGCCTCTAGCTCAGCCGGCACCTAGGGAAACCTACCAAACCTGTGCATTTCTGAAAACTAGAGACCTAGGGGAATCCAAGATGGGGTGACTTGTGGGGCTCTGACCAGGTTCTGTTACCCAGAATCCTTTGCAAACCTCAACATTTGGCTAAAAAAACACATTTTCCTCACATTTTGGTGACAGAAAGTTCTGGAATCAGAGAGGAGCCACACATTTCCTTCCACCCAGCGTTCCCCCAAGTCTCCCGATAAAAATGATACCTCACTTGTGTGGGTAGGCCTAGCGCCCGCGACAGGAAATGCCCCAAAGCACAACGTGGACACATCCCATTTTTTGACAGAAAACAGAGCTGTTTTTTGCAAAGTGCCTACCTGTAGATTTTGGCCTCTAGCTCAGCCGGCACCTAGGGAAACCTGCCAAACCTGTGCATTTCTCAAATCTAGAGACCTAGGGGAATCCAAGATGGGGTGACTTGTGGGGCTCTGACCAGGTTCTGTTCCCCAGAATCCTTTGCAAACCTCAACATTTGGCTAAAAAAACACATTTTCCTCACATTTTGGTGACAGAAAGTTCTGGAATCAGAGAGGAGCCACAAATTTCCTTCCACCCAGCGTTCCCACAAGTCTCCCGATACAAATGATACCTCACTTGTGTGGGTAGGCCTAGTGCCCGTGACAGGAAATGCCCCAAAACTCAACGTTGACACATCACATTCATTGAACAGAGTTGTTTCTTGCAAAGTGCCTACCTGTAGATTTTGTCCTCTAGCTCAGCCGGCACCCGGGGAAACCTAGCAATCCAGAGCATTTTTGAAAACTAGAAACCCAGGGGAATCCAAGATGGGGTGGCTTGCGGGGCTCTGACCAGGTTATGTTACCCAGAATCCTTTGCAAACATCAAAATTTGGAGAAAAAAAACACATTTTCCTCACATTTTGGTGACAGAAAGTTCTGGAATCAGAGAGGAGCCACAAATTTCCTTCCACCCAGCACTCCCCCAAGTCTCCCGATACAAATGATACCTCACTTGTGTGGGTAGGCCTAGCGCCCGCGACAGGAAATGCCCCAAAACGCAACGTGCACACATTACATTTTTGGAAAAAAAACAGAGGTGTTTTTTGCAAAGTGCCTACCTGTAGATTTTGGCCTCTAGCTCAGCCGGCACCTAGGGAAACCTACCAAACCTGTGCATTTCTGAAAACTAGAGACCTAGGGGAATCCAAGATGGGGTGACTTGTGGGGCTCTGACCAGGTTCTGTTACCCAGAATCCTTTGCAAACCTCAAAATTTGGCTAAAAAAACACATTTTCCTCACATTTTGGTGACAGAAAGTTCTGGAATCAGAGAGGAGCCACAAATTTCCTTCCACCCAGCGTTCCCCCAAGTCTCCCGATAAAAATGATACCTCACTTGTGTGGGTAGGCCTAGCGCCCGCGACAGGAAATGCCCCAAAGCACAACGTGGACACATCCCATTTTTTGACAGTAAACAGAGCTGTTTTTTGCAAAGTGCCTACCTGTAGATTTTGGCCTCTAGCTCAGCCGGCACCTAGGGAAACCTACCAAACCTCTGCATTTCAGAAAACTAGAGACCTAGGGGAATCCAAGATGGCGTGACTTGTGGGGCTCTGACCAGGTTTTGTTACCCAGAATCCTTTGCAAACCTCAAAATTTGGAGAAAAAACAACACATTTTCCTCACATTTTGGTGACAGAAAGTTCTGGAATCAGAGAGGAGCCACAAATTTCCTTCCACCCAGCGTTCCCCCAAGTCTCCCGATAAAAATGATACCTCACTTGTGTGGGTAGGCCTAGCGCCCGCAACAGGAAATGCCCCAAAGCACAACGTGGACACATCCCATTTTTTGACAGAAAACAGAGCTGTTTTTTGCAAAGTGCCTACCTGTAGATTTTGGCCTCTAGCTCAGCCGGCACCTAGGGAAACCTACCAAACCTGTGCATTTCTGAAAACTAGAGACCTAGGGGAATCCAAGATGGCATGACTTGTGGGGCTCTGACCAGGTTTTGTTACCCAGAATCCTTTGCAAACCTTAACATTTGGATGAAAAAAAACACATTTTCCTCACATTTTGGTGACAGAAAGTTCTGGAATCAGAGAGGAGTCACAAATTTCCTTCCACCCAGCGTTCCCCCAAGTCTCCCGATAAAAATGATACCTCACTTGTGTGGGTAGGCCTAGCGCCTGCGACAGGAAATGCCCCAAAGCACAACGTGGACACATCCCATTTTTTGACAGAAAACAGAGCTGTTTTTTGCAAAGTGCCTACCTGTAGATTTTGGCCTCTAGGTCAGTAGGCACCTAGGGAAACCTACCAAACCTGTGCATTTCTGAAAACTAGAGACCTAGGGGATTTCAAGATGGCGTGACTTGTGGGGCTCTGACCAGGTTTTGTTACCCAGAATCCTTTGCAAACCTCAAAATTTGGATGAAAAAAACCACATTTTCCTCACATTTTGGTGACAGAAAGTTCTGGAATCAGAGAGGAGTCACAAATTTCCTTCCACCAAGCATTCCCCCAAGGCTCCCGATAAAAATGATTCCTCACTTGTGTGGGTAGGCCTAGCGCCCGCGACAGGAAATGCCCCAAAACGCAACGTGAACACATCACATTTTTTTAAAGAAAACAGAGGTGTTTTTTGCAAAGTGCCTACCTGTAGATTTTGGCCTCTAGCTCAGCCGGCACCTAGGGAAACCTACCAAACCTGTGCATTTCTGAAAACTAGAGACCTAGGGGAATCCAAGATGGGGTGACTTGTGGGGCTCTGACCAGGTTCTGTTACCCAGAATCCTTTGCAAACCTCAACATTTGGCTAAAAAAACACATTTTCCTCACATTTTGGTGACAGAAAGGTCTGGAATCAGAGAGGAGCCACAAATTTCCTTCCACCCAGCGTTCCCCCAAGTCTCCCGATAAAAATGATACCTCACTTGTGTGGGTAGGCCTAGCGCCCACGACAGGAAATGCCCCAAAGCACAACGTGGACACATCCCATTTTTTGACAGAAAACAGAGCTGTTTTTTGCAAAGTGCCTACCTGTAGATTTTGGCCTCTAGCTCAGCCGGCACCTAGGGAAACCTGCCAAACCTGTGCATTTCTCAAATCTAGAGACCTAGGGGAATCCAAGATGGGGTGACTTGTGGGGCTCTGACCAGGTTCTGTTACCCAGAATCCTTTGCAAACCTCAACATTTGGCTAAAAAAACACATTTTCCTCACATTTTGGTGACAGAAAGTTCTGGAATCAGAGAGGAGCCACAAATTTCCTTCCACCCAGCGTTCCCCCAAGTCTCCCGATACAAATGATACCTCACTTGTGTGGGTAGGCCTAGTGCCCGTGACAGGAAATGCCCCAAAACTCAACGTGGACACATCACATTCATTGAACAGAGTTGTTTCTTGCAAAGTGCCTACCTGTAGATTTTGTCCTCTAGCTCAGCCGGCACCCGGGGAAACCTAGCAAACCAGAGCATTTTTGAAAACTAGAAACCCAGGGGAATCCAAGATGGGGTGGCTTGCGGGGCTCTGACCAGGTTATGTTACCCAGAATCCTTTGCAAACATCAAAATTTGGAGAAAAAAAACACATTTTCCTCACATTTTGGTGACAGAAAGTTCTGGAATCAGAGAGGAGCCACAAATTTCCTTCCACCCAGCACTCCCCCAAGTCTCCCGATACAAATGATACCTCACTTGTGTGGGTAGGCCTAGCGCCCGCGACAGAAAATGCCCCAAAACGCAACGTGCACACATCACATTTTTGTAAAAAAAACAGAGGTGTTTTTTGCAAAGTGCCTACCTGTAGATTTTGGCCTCTAGCTCAGCCGGCACCTAGGGAAACCTACCAAACCTGTGCATTTCTGAAAACTAGAGACCTAGGGGAATCCAAGATGGGGTGACTTGTGGGGCTCTGACCAGGTTTTGTTACCCAGAATCCTTTGCAAACCTCAACATTTGGCTAAAAAAACACATTTTCCTCACATTTTGGTGACAGAAAGTTCTGGAATCAGAGAGGAGCCACAAATTTCCTTCCACCCAGCGTTCCCCCAAGTCTCCCGATAAAAATGATACCTCAATTGTGTGGGTAGGCCTAGCGCCCGCGACAGGAAATGCCCCAAAGCACAACATGGACACATCCCATTTTTTGACAGTAAACAGAGCTGTTTTTTGCAAAGTGCCTACCTGTAGATTTTGGCCTCTAGCTCAGCCGGCACCTAGGGAAACCTACCAAACCTCTGCATTTCAGAAAACTAGAGACCTAGGGGAATCCAAGATGGCGTGACTTGTGGGGCTCTGACCAGGTTTTGTTACCCAGAATCCTTTGCAAACCTCAAAATTTGGATGAAAAAAAACACATTTTCCTCACATTTTGGTGACAGAAAGTTCTGGAATCAGAGAGGAGTCACAAATTTCCTTCCACCAAGCGTTCCCCCAAGTCTCCCGATAAAAATTATACCTCACTTGTGTGGGTAGGCCTAGCGCCCGCGACAGGAAATGGCCCAAAACGCAATGTGAACACATCACATTTTTTGAAAGAAAACAGAGGTGTTTTTTGCAAAGTGCCTACCTGTAGATTTTGGGCTCTAGCTCAGCCGGCACCTAGGGAAACCTACCAAACCTGTGCATTTCTGAAAACTAGAGACCTAGGGGAATCCAAGATGGGGTGACTTGTGGGGCTCTGACCAGGTTCTGTTACCCAGAATCCTTTGCAAACCTCAACATTTGGCTAAAAAACACATTTTCCTCACATTTTGGTGACAGAAAGTTCTGGAATCAGAGAGGAGCCACAAATTTCCTTCCACCCAGCGTTCCCCCAAGTCTCCCGATAAAAATGATACCTCACTTGTGTGGGTAGGCCTAGCGCCCGCGACAGGAAATGCCCCAAAGCACAACGTGGACACATCCCATTTTTTGACAGAAAACAGAGCTGTTTTTTGCAAAGTGCCTACCTGTAGATTTTGGCCTCTAGCTCAGCCGGCACCTAGGGAAACCTGCCAAACCTGTGCATTTCTCAAATCTAGAGACCTAGGGGAATCCAAGATGGGGTGACTTGTGGGGCTCTGACCAGGTTCTGTTACCCAGAATCCTTTGCAAACCTCAACATTTGGCTAAAAAAACACATTTTCCTCACATTTTGGTGACAGAAAGTTCTGGAATCAGAGAGGAGCCACAAATTTCCTTCCACCCAGCACTCCCCCAAGTCTCCCGATACAAATGATACCTCACTTGTGTGGGTAGGCCTAGCGCCCGCGACAGGAAATGCCCCAAAACGCAACGTGCACACATCACATTTTTGGAAAAAAAACAGAGGTGTTTTTTGCAAAGTGCCTACCTGTAGATTTTGGCCTCTAGCTCAGCCGGCACCTAGGGAAACCTACCAAACCTGTGCATTTCTGAAAACTAGAGACCTAGGGGAATCCAAGATGGGGTGACTTGTGGGGCTCTGACCAGGTTCTGTTACCCAGAATCCTTTGCAAACCTCAAAATTTGGCTAAAAAAACACATTTTCCTCACATTTTGGTGACAGAAAGTTCTGGAATCAGAGAGGAGCCACAAATTTCCTTCCACCCAGCGTTCCCCCAAGTCTCCCGATAAAAATTATACCTCAATTGTGTGGGTAGGCCTAGCGCCCGCGACAGGAAATGCCCCAAAGCACAACATGGACACATCCCATTTTTTGACAGTAAACAGAGCTGTTTTTTGCAAAGTGCCTACCTGTAGATTTTGGCCTCTAGCTCAGCCGGCACCTAGGGAAACCTACCAAACCTCTGCATTTCAGAAAACTAGAGACCTAGGGGAATCCAAGATGGCGTGACTTGTGGGGCTCTGACCAGGTTTTGTTACCCAGAATCCTTTGCAAACATCAAAATTTGGAGAAAAAACAACACATTTTCCTCACATTTTGGTGACAGAAAGTTCTGGAATCAGAGAGGAGCCACAAATTTCCTTCCACCCAGCGTTCCCCCAAGTCTCCCGATAAAAATGATACCTCACTTGTGTGGGTAGGCCTAGAGCCCGCGACAGGAAATGCCCCAAAGCACAACGTGGACACATCCCATTTTTTGACAGAAAACAGAGCTGTTTTTTGCAAAGTGCCTACCTGTAGATTTTGGCCTCTAGCTCAGCCGGCACCTAGGGAAACCTGACAAACCTGTGCATTTCTCAAATCTAGAGACCTAGGGGAATCCAAGATGGGGTGACTTGTGGGGCTCGGACCAGGTTCTGTTACCCAGAATCCTTTGCAAACCTCAACATTTGGCTAAAAAAACACATTTTCCTCACATTTTGGTGACAGAAAGTTCTGGAATCAGAGAGGAGCCACAAATTTCCTTCCACCCAGCACTCCCCCAAGTCTCCCGATACAAATGATACCTCACTTGTGTGGGTAGGCCTAGCGCCCGCGACAGGAAATGCCCCAAAACGCAACGTGCACACATCACATTTTTTGAAAAAAACCAGAGGTGTTTTTTGCAAAGTGCCTACCTGTAGATTTTGGCCTCTAGCTCAGCCGGCACCTAGGGAAACCTACCAAACCTGTGCATTTCTGAAAACTAGAGACCTAGGGAAATCCAAGATGGGGTGACTTGTGGGGCTCTGACCAGGTTCTGTTACCCAGAATCCTTTGCAAACCTCAAAATTTGGCTAAAAAAACACATTTTCCTCACATTTTGGTGACAGAAAGTTCTGGAATCAGAGAGGGGCCACAAATTTCCTTCCACCCAGCGTTCCCCCAAGTCTCCCGATAAAAATGATACCTCACTTGTGTGGGTAGGCCTAGCGCCCGCGACAGGAAATGCCCCAAAGCACAACGTGGACACATCCCATTTTTTGACAGTAAACAGAGCTGTTTTTTGCAAAGTGCCTACCTGTAGATTTTGGCCTCTAGCTCAGCCGGCACCTAGGGAAACCTACCAAACCTCTGCATTTCAGAAAACTAGAGACCTAGGGGAATCCAAGATGGCGTGACTTGTGGGGCTCTGACCAGGTTTTGTTACCCAGAATCCTTTGCAAACCTCAAAATTTGGAGAAAAAACAACACATTTTCCTCACATTTTGGTGACAGAAAGTTCTGGAATCAGAGAGGAGCCACAAATTTCCTTCCACCCAGCGTTCCCCCAAGTCTCCCGATAAAAATTATACCTCACTTGTGTGGGTAGGCCTAGCGCCCGCAACAAGAAATGCCCCAAAGCACAACGTGGACACATCCCATTTTTTGACAGAAAACAGAGCTGTTTTTTGCAAAGTGCCTACCTGTAGATTTTGGCCTCTAGCTCAGCCGGCACCTAGGGAAACCTACCAAACCTGTGCATTTCTGAAAACTAGAGACCTAGGGGAATCCAAGATGGCATGACTTGTGGGGCTCTGACCAGGTTTTGTTACCCAGAATCCTTTGCAAACCTTAAAATTTGGATGAAAAAAAACACATTTTCCTCACATTTTGGTGACAGAAAGTTCTGGAATCAGAGAGGAGTCACAAATTTCCTTCCACCCAGCGTTCCCCCAAGTCTCCCGATAAAAATGATACCTCACTTGTGTGGGTAGGCCTAGCGCCCGCGACAGGAAATGCCCCAAAGCACAAGGTGGACACATCCCATTTTTTGACAGAAAACAGAGCTGTTTTTTGCAAAGTGCCTACCTGTAGATTTTGGCCTCTAGCTCAGCCGGCACCTAGGGAAACCTACCAAACCTGTGCATTTCTGAAAACTAGAGACCTAGGGGATTTCAAGATGGCGTGACTTGTGAGGCTCTGACCAGGTTTTGTTACCCAGAATCCTTTGCAAACCTCAAAATTTGGATGAAAAAAAATACATTTTCCTCACATTTTGGTGACAGAAAGTTCTGGAATCAGAGAGGAGTCACAAATTTCCTTCCACCAAGCGTTCCCCCAAGTCTCCCGATAAAAATGATTCCTCACTTGTGTGGGTAGGCCTAGCGCCCGCGACAGGAAATGCCCCAAAACGCAACGTGAACACATCACATTTTTTTAAAGAAAACAGAGGTGTTTTTTGCAAAGTGCCTACCTGTAGATTTTGGCCTCTAGCTCAGCCGGCACCTAGGGAAACCTACCAAACCTGTGCATTTCTGAAAACTAGAGACCTAGGGGAATCCAAGATGGGGTGACTTGTGGGGCTCTGACCAGGTTCTGTTACCCAGAATCCTTTGCAAACCTCAAAATTTGGATGAAAAAAAACAAATTTTCCTTACATTTTGGTGACAGAAAGTTCTGGAATCAGACAGGAGTCACAAATTTCCTTCCAACCAGCGTTCCCCCAAGTCTCCCGATAAAAATGATACCTCACTTGTCTGTGTAGGCCTAGCGCCCGCGACAGGAAATGCCCCAAAACGCAACGTGAACACATCACATTTTTTGAAAGAAAACAGAGGTGTTTTTTGCAAAGTGCCTACCTGTAGATTTTGGCCTCTAGCTCAGCCGGCACCTAGGGAAACCTACCAAACCTGTGCATTTCTGAAAACTAGAGACCTAGGGGAATCCAAGATGGGGTGACTTGTGGGGCTCTGACCAGGTTCTGTTACCCAGAATCCTTTGCAAACCTCAACATTTGGCTAAAAAAACACATTTTCCTCACATTTTGGTGACAGAAAGTTCTGGAATCAGAGAGGAGCCACAAATTTCCTTCCACCCAGCGTTCCCCCAAGTCTCCCGATAAAAATGATACCTCACTTGTGTGGGTAAGCCTAGCGCCCGCGACAGGAAATGCCCCAAAGCACAACGTGGACACATCCCATTTTTTGACAGAAAACAGAGCTGTTTTTTGCAAAGTGCCTACCTGTAGATTTTGGCCTCTAGCTCAGCCGGCACCTAGGGAAACCTGACAAACCTGTGCATTTCTCAAATCTAGAGACCTAGGGGAATCCAAGATGGGGTGACTTGTGGGGCTCGGACCAGGTTCTGTTACCCAGAATCCTTTGCAAACCTCAACATTTGGCTAAAAAAACACATTTTCCTCACATTTTGGTGACAGAAAGTTCTGGAATCAGAGAGGAGCCACAAATTTCCTTCCACCCAGCACTCCCCCAAGTCTCCCGATACAAATGACACCTCACTTGTGTGGGTAGGCCTAGCGCCCGCGACAGGAAATGCCCCAAAACGCAACGTGCACACATCACATTTTTTGAAAAAAACCAGAGGTGTTTTTTGCAAAGTGCCTACCTGTAGATTTTGGCCTCTAGCTCAGCCGGCACCTAGGGAAACCTACCAAACCTGTGCATTTCTGAAAACTAGAGACCTAGGGAAATCCAAGATGGGGTGACTTGTGGGGCTCTGACCAGGTTCTGTTACCCAGAATCCTTTGCAAACCTCAAAATTTGGCTAAAAAAACACATTTTCCTCACATTTTGGTGACAGAAAGTTCTGGAATCAGAGAGGCGCCACAAATTTCCTTCCACCCAGCGTTCCCCCAAGTCTCCCGATAAAAATGATACCTCACTTGTGTGGGTAGGCCTAGCGCCCGCGACAGGAAATGCCCCAAAGCACAACGTGGACACATCCCATTTTTTGACAGTAAACAGAGCTGTTTTTTGCAAAGTGCCTACCTGTAGATTTTGGCCTCTAGCTCAGCCGGCACCTAGGGAAACCTACCAAACCTCTGCATTTCAGAAAACTAGAGACCTAGGGGAATCCAAGATGGCGTGACTTGTGGGGCTGTGACCAGGTTTTGTTACCCAGAATCCTTTGCAAACCTCAAAATTTGGAGAAAAAACAACACATTTTCCTCACATTTTGGTGACAGAAAGTTCTGGAATCAGAGAGGAGCCACAAATTTCCTTCCACCCAGCGTTCCCCCAAGTCTCCCGATAAAAATTATACCTCACTTGTGTGGGTAGGCCTAGCGCCCGCGACAGGAAATGCCCCAAAGCACAAGGTGGACACATCCCATTTTTTGACAGAAAACAGAGCTGTTTTTTGCAAAGTGCCTACCTGTAGATTTTGGCCTCTAGCTCAGCCGGCACCTAGGGAAACCTACCAAACCTGTGCATTTCTGAAAACTAGAGACCTAGGGGATTTCAAGATGGCGTGACTTGTGAGTCTCTGACCAGGTTTTGTTACCCAGAATCCTTTGCAAACCTCAAAATTTGGATGAAAAAAAACACATTTTCCTCACATTTTGGTGACAGAAAGTTCTGGAATCAGAGAGGAGTCACAAATTAACTTCCACCAAGCGTTCCCCCAAGTCTCCCGATAAAAATGATTCCTCACTTGTGTGGGTAGGCCTAGCGCCCGCGACAGGAAATGCCCCAAAACGCAACGTGAACACATCACATTTTTTTAAAGAAAACAGAGGTGTTTTTTGCAAAGTGCCTACCTGTAGATTTTGGCCTCTAGCTCAGCCGGCACCTAGGGAAACCTACCAAACCTGTGCATTTCTGAAAACTAGAGACCTAGGGGAATCCAAGATGGGGTGACTTGTGGGGCTCTGACCAGGTTCTGTTACCCAGAATCCTTTGCAAACCTCAACATTTGGCTAAAAAAACACATTTTCCTCACATTTTGGTGACAGAAAGTTCTGGAATCAGAGAGGAGCCACACATTTCCTTCCACCCAGCGTTCC
This sequence comes from Pleurodeles waltl, assembly GCF_031143425.1. NCBI lineage: Eukaryota > Metazoa > Chordata > Amphibia > Caudata > Salamandridae > Pleurodeles > Pleurodeles waltl. The sequence continues at coordinate 597,628,662 of NC_090444.1, read as the reverse complement.
CCCAAGTCTCCCGATAAAAATGATACCTCACTTGTGTGGGTAGGCCTAGCGCCCGCGACAGGAAATGCCCCAAAGCACAACGTGGACACATCCCATTTTTTGACAGAAAACAGAGCTGTTTTTTGCAAAGTGCCTACCTGTAGATTTTGGCCTCTAGCTCAGCCGGCACCTAGGGAAACCTGCCAAACCTGTGCATTTCTCAAATCTAGAGACCTAGGGGAATCCAAGATGGGGTGACTTGTGGGGCTCTGACCAGGTTCTGTTCCCCAGAATCCTTTGCAAACCTCAACATTTGGCTAAAAAAACACATTTTCCTCACATTTTGGTGACAGAAAGTTCTGGAATCAGAGAGGAGCCACAAATTTCCTTCCACCCAGCGTTCCCACAAGTCTCCCGATACAAATGATACCTCACTTGTGTGGGTAGGCCTAGTGCCCGTGACAGGAAATGCCCCAAAACTCAACGTTGACACATCACATTCATTGAACAGAGTTGTTTCTTGCAAAGTGCCTACCTGTAGATTTTGTCCTCTAGCTCAGCCGGCACCCGGGGAAACCTAGCAATCCAGAGCATTTTTGAAAACTAGAAACCCAGGGGAATCCAAGATGGGGTGGCTTGCGGGGCTCTGACCAGGTTATGTTACCCAGAATCCTTTGCAAACATCAAAATTTGGAGAAAAAAAACACATTTTCCTCACATTTTGGTGACAGAAAGTTCTGGAATCAGAGAGGAGCCACAAATTTCCTTCCACCCAGCACTCCCCCAAGTCTCCCGATACAAATGATACCTCACTTGTGTGGGTAGGCCTAGCGCCCGCGACAGGAAATGCCCCAAAACGCAACGTGCACACATTACATTTTTGGAAAAAAAACAGAGGTGTTTTTTGCAAAGTGCCTACCTGTAGATTTTGGCCTCTAGCTCAGCCGGCACCTAGGGAAACCTACCAAACCTGTGCATTTCTGAAAACTAGAGACCTAGGGGAATCCAAGATGGGGTGACTTGTGGGGCTCTGACCAGGTTCTGTTACCCAGAATCCTTTGCAAACCTCAAAATTTGGCTAAAAAAACACATTTTCCTCACATTTTGGTGACAGAAAGTTCTGGAATCAGAGAGGAGCCACAAATTTCCTTCCACCCAGCGTTCCCCCAAGTCTCCCGATAAAAATGATACCTCACTTGTGTGGGTAGGCCTAGCGCCCGCGACAGGAAATGCCCCAAAGCACAACGTGGACACATCCCATTTTTTGACAGTAAACAGAGCTGTTTTTTGCAAAGTGCCTACCTGTAGATTTTGGCCTCTAGCTCAGCCGGCACCTAGGGAAACCTACCAAACCTCTGCATTTCAGAAAACTAGAGACCTAGGGGAATCCAAGATGGCGTGACTTGTGGGGCTCTGACCAGGTTTTGTTACCCAGAATCCTTTGCAAACCTCAAAATTTGGAGAAAAAACAACACATTTTCCTCACATTTTGGTGACAGAAAGTTCTGGAATCAGAGAGGAGCCACAAATTTCCTTCCACCCAGCGTTCCCCCAAGTCTCCCGATAAAAATGATACCTCACTTGTGTGGGTAGGCCTAGCGCCCGCAACAGGAAATGCCCCAAAGCACAACGTGGACACATCCCATTTTTTGACAGAAAACAGAGCTGTTTTTTGCAAAGTGCCTACCTGTAGATTTTGGCCTCTAGCTCAGCCGGCACCTAGGGAAACCTACCAAACCTGTGCATTTCTGAAAACTAGAGACCTAGGGGAATCCAAGATGGCATGACTTGTGGGGCTCTGACCAGGTTTTGTTACCCAGAATCCTTTGCAAACCTTAACATTTGGATGAAAAAAAACACATTTTCCTCACATTTTGGTGACAGAAAGTTCTGGAATCAGAGAGGAGTCACAAATTTCCTTCCACCCAGCGTTCCCCCAAGTCTCCCGATAAAAATGATACCTCACTTGTGTGGGTAGGCCTAGCGCCTGCGACAGGAAATGCCCCAAAGCACAACGTGGACACATCCCATTTTTTGACAGAAAACAGAGCTGTTTTTTGCAAAGTGCCTACCTGTAGATTTTGGCCTCTAGGTCAGTAGGCACCTAGGGAAACCTACCAAACCTGTGCATTTCTGAAAACTAGAGACCTAGGGGATTTCAAGATGGCGTGACTTGTGGGGCTCTGACCAGGTTTTGTTACCCAGAATCCTTTGCAAACCTCAAAATTTGGATGAAAAAAACCACATTTTCCTCACATTTTGGTGACAGAAAGTTCTGGAATCAGAGAGGAGTCACAAATTTCCTTCCACCAAGCATTCCCCCAAGGCTCCCGATAAAAATGATTCCTCACTTGTGTGGGTAGGCCTAGCGCCCGCGACAGGAAATGCCCCAAAACGCAACGTGAACACATCACATTTTTTTAAAGAAAACAGAGGTGTTTTTTGCAAAGTGCCTACCTGTAGATTTTGGCCTCTAGCTCAGCCGGCACCTAGGGAAACCTACCAAACCTGTGCATTTCTGAAAACTAGAGACCTAGGGGAATCCAAGATGGGGTGACTTGTGGGGCTCTGACCAGGTTCTGTTACCCAGAATCCTTTGCAAACCTCAACATTTGGCTAAAAAAACACATTTTCCTCACATTTTGGTGACAGAAAGGTCTGGAATCAGAGAGGAGCCACAAATTTCCTTCCACCCAGCGTTCCCCCAAGTCTCCCGATAAAAATGATACCTCACTTGTGTGGGTAGGCCTAGCGCCCACGACAGGAAATGCCCCAAAGCACAACGTGGACACATCCCATTTTTTGACAGAAAACAGAGCTGTTTTTTGCAAAGTGCCTACCTGTAGATTTTGGCCTCTAGCTCAGCCGGCACCTAGGGAAACCTGCCAAACCTGTGCATTTCTCAAATCTAGAGACCTAGGGGAATCCAAGATGGGGTGACTTGTGGGGCTCTGACCAGGTTCTGTTACCCAGAATCCTTTGCAAACCTCAACATTTGGCTAAAAAAACACATTTTCCTCACATTTTGGTGACAGAAAGTTCTGGAATCAGAGAGGAGCCACAAATTTCCTTCCACCCAGCGTTCCCCCAAGTCTCCCGATACAAATGATACCTCACTTGTGTGGGTAGGCCTAGTGCCCGTGACAGGAAATGCCCCAAAACTCAACGTGGACACATCACATTCATTGAACAGAGTTGTTTCTTGCAAAGTGCCTACCTGTAGATTTTGTCCTCTAGCTCAGCCGGCACCCGGGGAAACCTAGCAAACCAGAGCATTTTTGAAAACTAGAAACCCAGGGGAATCCAAGATGGGGTGGCTTGCGGGGCTCTGACCAGGTTATGTTACCCAGAATCCTTTGCAAACATCAAAATTTGGAGAAAAAAAACACATTTTCCTCACATTTTGGTGACAGAAAGTTCTGGAATCAGAGAGGAGCCACAAATTTCCTTCCACCCAGCACTCCCCCAAGTCTCCCGATACAAATGATACCTCACTTGTGTGGGTAGGCCTAGCGCCCGCGACAGAAAATGCCCCAAAACGCAACGTGCACACATCACATTTTTGTAAAAAAAACAGAGGTGTTTTTTGCAAAGTGCCTACCTGTAGATTTTGGCCTCTAGCTCAGCCGGCACCTAGGGAAACCTACCAAACCTGTGCATTTCTGAAAACTAGAGACCTAGGGGAATCCAAGATGGGGTGACTTGTGGGGCTCTGACCAGGTTTTGTTACCCAGAATCCTTTGCAAACCTCAACATTTGGCTAAAAAAACACATTTTCCTCACATTTTGGTGACAGAAAGTTCTGGAATCAGAGAGGAGCCACAAATTTCCTTCCACCCAGCGTTCCCCCAAGTCTCCCGATAAAAATGATACCTCAATTGTGTGGGTAGGCCTAGCGCCCGCGACAGGAAATGCCCCAAAGCACAACATGGACACATCCCATTTTTTGACAGTAAACAGAGCTGTTTTTTGCAAAGTGCCTACCTGTAGATTTTGGCCTCTAGCTCAGCCGGCACCTAGGGAAACCTACCAAACCTCTGCATTTCAGAAAACTAGAGACCTAGGGGAATCCAAGATGGCGTGACTTGTGGGGCTCTGACCAGGTTTTGTTACCCAGAATCCTTTGCAAACCTCAAAATTTGGATGAAAAAAAACACATTTTCCTCACATTTTGGTGACAGAAAGTTCTGGAATCAGAGAGGAGTCACAAATTTCCTTCCACCAAGCGTTCCCCCAAGTCTCCCGATAAAAATTATACCTCACTTGTGTGGGTAGGCCTAGCGCCCGCGACAGGAAATGGCCCAAAACGCAATGTGAACACATCACATTTTTTGAAAGAAAACAGAGGTGTTTTTTGCAAAGTGCCTACCTGTAGATTTTGGGCTCTAGCTCAGCCGGCACCTAGGGAAACCTACCAAACCTGTGCATTTCTGAAAACTAGAGACCTAGGGGAATCCAAGATGGGGTGACTTGTGGGGCTCTGACCAGGTTCTGTTACCCAGAATCCTTTGCAAACCTCAACATTTGGCTAAAAAACACATTTTCCTCACATTTTGGTGACAGAAAGTTCTGGAATCAGAGAGGAGCCACAAATTTCCTTCCACCCAGCGTTCCCCCAAGTCTCCCGATAAAAATGATACCTCACTTGTGTGGGTAGGCCTAGCGCCCGCGACAGGAAATGCCCCAAAGCACAACGTGGACACATCCCATTTTTTGACAGAAAACAGAGCTGTTTTTTGCAAAGTGCCTACCTGTAGATTTTGGCCTCTAGCTCAGCCGGCACCTAGGGAAACCTGCCAAACCTGTGCATTTCTCAAATCTAGAGACCTAGGGGAATCCAAGATGGGGTGACTTGTGGGGCTCTGACCAGGTTCTGTTACCCAGAATCCTTTGCAAACCTCAACATTTGGCTAAAAAAACACATTTTCCTCACATTTTTGTGACAGAAAGTTCTGGAATCAGAGAGGAGCCACAAATTTCCTTCCACCCAGCGTTCCCCCAAGTCTCCCGATACAAATGATACCTCACTTGTGTGGGTAGGCCTAGTGCCCGTGACAGGAAATGCCCCAAAACTCAACGTGGACACATCACATTCATTGAACAGAGTTGTTTCTTGCAAAGTGCCTACCTGTAGATTTTGTCCTCTAGCTCAGCCGGCACCTAGGGGAAACCTAGCAAACCAGAGCATTTTTGAAAACTAGAAACCCAGGGGAATCCAAGATGGGGTGGCTTGCGGGGCTCTGACCAGGTTATGTTACCCAGAATCCTTTGCAAACATCAAAATTTGGAGAAAAAAAACATATTTTCCTCACATTTTGGTGACAGAAAGTTCTGGAATCAGAGAGGAGCCACAAATTTCCTTCCACCCAGCACTCCCCCAAGTCTCCCGATACAAATGATACCTCACTTGTGTGGGTAGGCCTAGCGCCCGCGACAGGAAATGCCCCAAAACGCAACGTGCACACATCACATTTTTGTAAAAAAAACAGAGGTGTTTTTTGCAAAGTGCCTACCTGTAGATTTTGGCCTCTAGCTCAGCCGGCACCTAGGGAAACCTACCAAACCTGTGCATTTCTGAAAACTAGAGACCTAGGGGAATCCAAGATGGGGTGACTTGTGGGGCTCTGACCAGGTTTTGTTACCCAGAATCCTTTGCAAACCTCAACATTTGGCTAAAAAAACACATTTTCCTCACATTTTGGTGACAGAAAGTTCTGGAATCAGAGAGGAGCCACAAATTTCCTTCCACCCAGCGTTCCCCCAAGTCTCCCGATAAAAATGATACCTCAATTGTGTGGGTAGGCCTAGCGCCCGCGACAGGAAATGCCCCAAAGCACAACATGGACACATCCCATTTTTTGACAGTAAACAGAGCTGTTTTTTGCAAAGTGCCTACCTGTAGATTTTGGCCTCTAGCTCAGCCGGCACCTAGGGAAACCTACCAAACCTCTGCATTTCAGAAAACTAGAGACCTAGGGGAATCCAAGATGGCGTGACTTGTGGGGCTCTGACCAGGTTTTGTTACCCAGAATCCTTTGCAAACCTCAAAATTTGGATGAAAAAAAACACATTTTCCTCACATTTTGGTGACAGAAAGTTCTGGAATCAGAGAGGAGTCACAAATTTCCTTCCACCAAGCGTTCCCCCAAGTCTCCCGATAAAAATGATACCTCACTTGTGTGGGTAGGCCTAGCGCCCGCGACAGGAAATGGCCCAAAACGCAATGTGAACACATCACATTTTTTGAAAGAAAACAGAGGTGTTTTTTGCAAAGTGCCTACCTGTAGATTTTGGGCTCTAGCTCAGCCGGCACCTAGGGAAACCTACCAAACCTGTGCATTTCTGAAAACTAGAGACCTAGGGGAATCCAAGATGGGGTGACTTGTGGGGCTCTGACCAGGTTCTGTTACCCAGAATCCTTTGCAAACCTCAACATTTGGCTAAAAAAACACATTTTCCTCACATTTTGGTGACAGAAAGTTCTGGAATCAGAGAGGAGCCACAAATTTCCTTCCACCCAGCGTTCCCCCAAGTCTCCCGATAAAAATGATACCTCACTTGTGTGGGTAGGCCTAGCGCCCGCGACAGGAAATGCCCCAAAGCACAACGTGGACACATCCCATTTTTTGACAGAAAACAGAGCTGTTTTTTGCAAAGTGCCTACCTGTAGATTTTGGCCTCTAGCTCAGCCGGCACCTAGGGAAACCTGCCAAACCTGTGCATTTCTCAAATCTAGAGACCTAGGGGAATCCAAGATGGGGTGACTTGTGGGGCTCTGACCAGGTTCTGTTACCCAGAATCCTTTGCAAACCTCAACATTTGGCTAAAAAAACACATTTTCCTCACATTTTGGTGACAGAAAGTTCTGGAATCAGAGAGGAGCCACAAATTTCCTTCCACCCAGCGTTCCCCCAAGTCTCCCGATACAAATGATACCTCACTTGTGTGGGTAGGCCTAGTGCCCGTGACAGAAAATGCCCCAAAACTCAACGTGGACACATCACATTCATTGAACAGAGTTGTTTTTTGCAAAGTGCCTACCTGTAGATTTTGTCCTCTAGCTCAGCCGGCACCTAGGGGAAACCTATCAAACCTGTGCATTTCTGAAAACTAGAGACCTAGGGGAATCCAAGATGGCGTGACTTGTGGGGCTCTGACCAGGTTTTGTTACCCAGAATCCTTTGCAAACCTCAAAATTTGGATGAAAAAAAACACATTTTCCTTACATTTTGGTGACAGAAAGTTCTGGAATCAGAGAGGAGTCACAAATTTCCTTCCACCCAGCGTTCCCCCAAGTCTCCCGATAAAAATGATACCTCACTTGTGTGGGTAGGCCTAGCGCCCGCGACAGGAAATGCCCCAAAACGCAACGTGAACACATCACATTTTTTGAAAGAAAACAGAGGTGTTTTTTGCAAAGTGCCTACCTGTAGATTTTGGCCTCTAGCTCAGCCGGCACCTAGGGAAACCTACCAAACCTGTGCATTTCTGAAAACTAGAGACCTAGGGGAATCCAAGATGGGGTGACTTGTGGGGCTCTGACCAGGTTCTGTTACCCAGAATCCTTTGCAAACCTCAACATTTGGCTAAAAAAACACATTTTCCTCACATTTTGGTGACAGAAAGTTCTGGAATCAGAGAGGAGCCACAAATTTCCTTCCACCCAGCGTTCCCCCAAGTCTCCCGATAAAAATGATACCTCACTTGTGTGGGTAGGCCTAGCGCCCGCAACAGGAAATGCCCCAAAGCACAACGTGGACACATCCCATTTTTTGACAGAAAACAGAGCTGTTTTTTGCAAAGTGCATACCTGTAGATTTTGGCCTCTAGCTCAGCCGGCACCTAGGGAAACCTGACAAACCTGTGCATTTCTCAAATCTAGAGACCTAGGGGAATCCAAGATGGGGTGACTTGTGGGGCTCGGACCAGGTTCTGTTACCCAGAATCCTTTGCAAACCTCAACATTTGGCTAAAAAAACACATTTTCCTCACATTTTGGTGACAGAAAGTTCTGGAATCAGAGAGGAGCCACAAATTTCCTTCCACCCAGCACTCCCCCAAGTCTCCCGATACAAATGATACCTCACTTGTGTGGGTAGGCCTAGCGCCCGCGACAGGAAATGCCCCAAAACGCAACGTGCACACATCACATTTTTGGAAAAAAAACAGAGGTGTTTTTTGCAAAGTGCCTACCTGTAGATTTTGGCCTCTAGCTCAGCCGGCACCTAGGGAAACCTACCAAACCTGTGCATTTCTGAAAACTAGAGACCTAGGGAAATCCAAGATGGGGTGACTTGTGGGGCTCTGACCAGGTTCTGTTACCCAGAATCCTTTGCAAACCTCAAAATTTGGCTAAAAAAACACATTTTCCTCACATTTTGGTGACAGAAAGTTCTGGAATCAGAGAGGAGCCACAAATTTCCTTCCACCCAGCGTTCCCCCAAGTCTCCCGATAAAAATGATACCTCACTTGTGTGGGTAGGCCTAGCGCCCGCGACAGGAAATGCCCCAAAGCACAACGTGGATACATCCCATTTTTTGACAGTAAACAGAGCTGTTTTTTGCAAAGTGCCTACCTGTAGATTTTGGCCTCTAGCTCAGCCGGCACCTAGGGAAACCTACCAAACCTCTGCATTTCAGAAAACTAGAGACCTAGGGGAATCCAAGATGGCGTGACTTGTGGGGCTCTGACCAGGTTTTGTTACCCAGAATCCTTTGCAAACCTCAAAATTTGGAGAAAAATCAACACATTTTCCTCACATTTTGGTGACAGAAAGTTCTGGAATCAGAGAGGAGCCACAAATTTCCTTCCACCCAGCGTTCCCCCAAGTCTCCCGATAAAAATTATACCTCACTTGTGTGGGTAGGCCTAGCGCCCGCAACAAGAAATGCCCCAAAGCACAACGTGGACACATCCCATTTTTTGACGGAAAACAGAGCTGTTTTTTGCAAAGTGCCTACCTGTAGATTTTGGCCTCTAGCTCAGCCGGCACCTAGGGAAACCTACCAAACCTGTGCATTTCTGAAAACTAGAGACCTAGGGGAATCCAAGATGGCATGACTTGTGGGGCTCTGACCAGGTTTTGTTTCCCAGAATCCTTTGCAAACCTTAAAATTTGGATGAAAAAAAACACATTTTCCTCACATTTTGGTGACAGAAAGTTCTGGAATCAGAGAGGAGTCACAAATTTCCTTCCACCCAGCGTTCCCCCAAGTCTCCCGATAAAAATGATACCTCACTTGTGTGGGTAGGCCTAGCGCCCGCGACAGGAAATGCCCCAAAGCACAAGGTGGACACATCCCATTTTTTGACAGAAAACAGAGCTGTTTTTTGCAAAGTGCCTACCTGTAGATTTTGGCCTCTAGCTCAGCCGGCACCTAGGGAAACCTACCAAACCTGTGCATTTCTGAAAACTAGAGACCTAGGGGATTTCAAGATGGCGTGACTTGTGAGGCTCTGACCAGGTTTTGTTACCCAGAATCCTTTGCAAACCTCAAAATTTGGATGAAAAAAAACACATTTTCCTCACATTTTGGTGACAGAAAGTTCTGGAATCAGAGAGGAGTCACAAATTTCCTTCCACCAAGCGTTCCCCCAAGTCTCCCGATAAAAATGATTCCTCACTTGTGTGGGTAGGCCTAGCGCCCGCGACAGGAAATGCCCCAAAACGCAACGTGAACACATCACATTTTTTTAAAGAAAACAGAGGTGTTTTTTGCAAAGTGCCTACCTGTAGATTTTGGCCTCTAGCTCAGCCGGCACCTAGGGAAACCTACCAAACCTGTGCATTTCTGAAAACTAGAGACCTAGGGGAATCCAAGATGGGGTGACTTGTGGGGCTCTGACCAGGTTCTGTTACCCAGAATCCTTTGCAAACCTCAACATTTGGCTAAAAAAACACATTTTCCTCACATTTTGGTGACAGAAAGTTCTGGAATCAGAGAGGAGCCACAAATTTCCTTCCACCCAGCGTTCCCCCAAGTCTCCCGATAAAAATGATACCTCACTTGTGTGGGTAGGCCTAGCGCCCGCCACAGGAAATGCCCCAAAGCACAACGTGGACACATCCCATTTTTTGACAGAAAACAGAGCTGTTTTTTGCAAAGTGCCTACCTGTAAATTTTGGCCTCTAGCTCAGCCGGCACCTAGGGAAACCTGCCAAACCTGTGCATTTCTCAAATCTAGAGACCTAGGGGAATCCAAGATGGGGTGACTTGTGGGGCTCTGACCAGGTTCTGTTACTCAGAATCCTTTGCAAACCTCAACATTTGGCTAAAAAAACACATTTTCCTCACATTTTGGTGACAGGAAGTTCTGGAATCAGAGAGGAGCCACAAATTTCCTTCCACCCAGCGTTCCCCCAAGTCACCCGATACAAATGATACCTCACTTGTGTGGGTAGGCCTAGTGCCCGTGACAGGAAATGCCCCAAAACTCAATGTGGACACATCACATTCATTGAACAGAGTTGTTTCTTGCAAAGTGCCTACCTGTAGATTTTGTCCTCTAGCTCAGCCGGCACCCGGGGAAACCTAGCAAACCAGAGCATTTTTGAAAACTAGAAACCCAGGGGAATCCAAGATGGGGTGGCTTGCGGGGCTCTGACCAGGTTATGTTACCCAGAATCCTTTGCAAACATCAAAATTTGGAGAAAAAAAACACATTTTCCTCTCATTTTGGTGACAGAAAGTTCTGGAATCAGAGAGGAGCCACAAATTTCCTTCCACCCAGCAATCCCCCAAGTCTCCCGATACAAATGATACCTCACTTGTGTGGGTAGGCCTAGCGCCCGCGACAGGAAATGCCCCAAAACGCAACGTGCACACATCACATTTTTGGAAAAAAAACAGAGGTGTTTTTTGCAAAGTGCCTACCTGTAGATTTTGGCCTCTAGCTCACCCGGCACCTAGGGAAACCTACCAAACCTGTGCATTTCTGAAAACTAGAGACCTAGGGGAATCCAAGATGGGGTGACTTGTGGGGCTCTGACCAGGTTCTGTTACCCAGAATCCTTTGCAAACCTCAAAATTTGGCTAAAAAAACACATTTTCCTCACATTTTGGTGACAGAAAGTTCTGGAATCAGAGAGGAGCCACAAATTTCCTTCCACCCAGCGTTCCCCCAAGTCTCCCGATAAAAATTATACCTCAATTGTGTGGGTAGGCCTAGCGCCCGCGACAGGAAATGCCCCAAAGCACAACATGGACACATCCCATTTTTTGACAGTAAACAGAGCTGTTTTCTGCAAAGTGCCTACCTGTAGATTTTGGCCTCTAGCTCAGCCGGCACCTAGGGAAACCTACCAAACCTCTGCATTTCAGAAAACTAGAGACCTAGGGTAATCCAAGATGGCGTGACTTGTGGGGCTCTGACCAGGTTTTGTTACCCAGAATCCTTTGCAAACCTCAAAATTTGGAGAAAAAAACAACACATTTTCCTCACATTTTGGTGACAGAAAGTTCTGGAATCAGAGAGGAGCCACAAATTTCCTTCCACCCAGCGTTCCCCCAAGTCTCCCGATAAAAATGATACCTCACTTGTGTGGGTAGGCCTAGCGCCCGCGACAGGAAATGCCCCAAAGCACAACGTGGACACATCCCATTTTTTGACAGAAAACAGAGCTGTTTTTTGCAAAGTGCCAACCTGTAGATTTTGGCCTCTAGCTCAGCCGGCACCTAGGGAAACCTGACAAACCAGTGCATTTCTCAACTCTAGAGACCTAGGGGAATCCAAGATGGGGTGACTTGTGGGGCTCGGACCAGGTTCTGTTACCCAGAATCCTTTGCAAACCTCAACATTTGGCTAAAAAAACACATTTTCCTCACATTTTGGTGACAGAAAGTTCTGGAATCAGAGAGGAGCCACAAATTTCCTTCCACCCAGCACTCCCCCAAGTCTCCCGATACAAATGATACCTCACTTGTGTGGGTAGGCCTAGCGCCTGCGACAGGAAATGCCCCAAAACGCAACGTGCACACATCACATTTTTTGAAAAAAAACAGAGGTGTTTTTTGCAAAGTGCCTACCTGTAGATTTTGGCCTCTAGCTCAGCCGGCACCTAGGGAAACCTACCAAACCTGTGCATTTCTGAAAACTAGAGACCTAGGGAAATCCAAGATGGGGTGACTTGTGGGGCTCTGACCAGGTTCTGTTACCCAGAATCCTTTGCAAACCTCAAAATTTGGCTAAAAAAACACATTTTCCTCACATTTTGGTGACAGAAAGTTCTGGAATCAGAGAGGAGCCACAAATTTCCTTCCACCCAGCGTTCCCCCAAGTCTCCCGATAAAAATGATACCTCACTTGTGTGGGTAGGCCTATCGCCCGCGACAGGAAATGCCCCAAAGCACAACGTGGACACATCCCATTTTTTGACAGTAAACAGAGCTGTTTTTTGCAAAGTGCCTACCTGTAGATTTTGGCCTCTAGCTCAGCCGGCACCTAGGGAAACCTACCAAACCTCTGCATTTCAGAAAACTAGAGACCTAGGGGAATCCAAGATGGCGTGAATTGTGGGGCTCTGACCAGGTTTTGTTACCCAGAATCCTTTGCAAACCTCAAAATTTGGAGAAAAAACAACACATTTTCCTCACATTTTGGTGACAGAAAGTTCTGGAATCAGAGAGGAGCCACAAATTTCCTTCCACCCAGCGTTCCCCCAAGTCTCCCGATAAAAATTATACCTCACTTGTGTGGGTAGGCCTAGCGCCCGCAACAAGAAATGCCCCAAAGCACAACGTGGACACATCCCATTTTTTGACAGAAAACAGAGCTGTTTTTTGCAAAGTGCCTACCTGTAGATTTTGGCCTCTAGCTCAGCCGGCACCTAGGGAAACCTACCAAACCTGTGCATTTCTGAAAACTAGAGACCTAGGGGAATCCAAGATGGCATGACTTGTGGGGCTCTGACCAGGTTTTGTTACCCAGAATCCTTTGCAAACCTTAAAATTTGGAGAAAAAAAAAACACATTTTCCTCACATTTTGGTGACAGAAAGTTCTGGAATCAGAGAGGAGTCACAAATTTCCTTCCACCCAGCGTTCCCCCAAGTCTCCCGATACAAATGATACCTCACTTGTGTGGGTAGGCCTAGCGCCCGCGACAGGAAATGCCCCAAAGCACAAGGTGGACACATCCCATTTTTTGACAGAAAACAGAGCTGTTTTTTGCAAAGTGCCTACCTGTAGATTTTGGCCTCTAGCTCAGCCGGCACCTAGGGAAACCTACCAAACCTGTGCATTTCTGAAAACTAGAGACCTAGGGGATTTCAAGATGGCGTGACTTGTGAGGCTCTGACCAGGTTTTGTTACCCAGAATCCTTTGCAAACCTCAAAATTTGGATGAAAAAAAACACATTTTCCTCACATTTTGGTGACAGAAAGTTCTGGAATCAGAGAGGAGTCACAAATTTCCTTCCACCAAGCGTTCCCCCAAGTCTCCCGATAAAAATGATTCCTCACTTGTGTGGGTAGGACTAGCGCCCGCGACAGGAAATGCCCCAAAACGCAACGTGAACAAATCACATTTTTTTAAAGAAAACAGAGGTGTTTTTTGCAAAGTGCCTACCTGTAGATTTTGGCCTCTAGCTCAGCCGGCACCTAGGGAAACCTACCAAACCTGTGCATTTCTGAAAACTAGAGACCTAGGGGAATCCAAGATGGGGTGACTTGTGGGGCTCTGACCAGGTTCTGTTACCCAGAATCCTTTGCAAACCTCAACATTTGGCTAAAAAAACACATTTTCCTCACATTTTGGTGACAGAAAGTTCTGGAATCAGAGAGGAGCCACAAATTTCCTTCCACCCAGCGTTCCCCCAAGTTTCCCGATAAAAATGATACCTCACTTGTGTGGGTAGGCCTAGCGCCCGCGACAGGAAATGCCCCAAAGCACAACGTGGACACATCCCATTTTTTGACAGAAAACAGAGCTGTTTTTTGCAAAGTGCCTACCTGTAGATTTTGGCCTCTAGCTCAGCCGGCACCTAGGGAAACCTGCCAAACCTGTGCATTTCTCAAATCTAGAGACCTAGGGGAATCCAAGATGGGGTGACTTGTGGGGCTCTGACCAGGTTCTGTTACCCAGAATCCTTTGCAAACCTCAACATTTGGCTAAAAAAACACATTTTCCTCACATTTTGGTGACAGGAAGTTCTGGAATCAGAGAGGAGCCACAAATTTCCTTCCACCCAGCGTTCCCCCAAGTCTCCCGATACAAATGATACCTCACTTGTGTGGGTAGGCCTAGTGCCCGTGACAGGAAATGCCCCAAAACTCAACGTGGACACATCACATTCATTGAACAGAGTTGTTTCTTGCAAAGTGCCTACCTGTAGATTTTGTCCTCTAGCTCAGCCGGCACCCGGGGAAACCTAGCAAACCAGAGCATTTTTGAAAACTAGAAACCCAGGGGAATCCAAGATGGGGTGGCTTGCGGGGCTCTGACCAGGTTATGTTACCCAGAATCCTTTGCAAACATCAAAATTTGGAGAAAAAAAACACATTTTCCTCACATTTTGGTGACAGAAAGTTCTGGAATCAGAGAGGAGCCACAAATTTCCTTCCACCCAGCACTCCCCCAAGTCTCCCGATACAAATGATACCTCACTTGTGTGGGTAGGCCTAGCGCCCGCGACAGGAAATGCCCCAAAACGCAACGTGCACACATCACATTTTTGGAAAAAAAACAGAGGTGTTTTTTGCAAAGTGCCTACCTGTAGATTTTGGCCTCTAGCTCAGCCGGCACCTAGGGAAACCTACCACACCTGTGCATTTCTGAAAACTAGAGACCTAGGGGAATCCAAGATGGGGTGACTTGTGGGGCTCTGACCAGGTTCTGTTACCCAGAATCCTTTGCAAACCTCAAAATTTGGCTAAAAAAACACATTTTCCTCACATTTTGGTGACAGAAAGTTCTGGAATCAGAGAGGAGCCACAAATTTCCTTCCACCCAGCGTTCCCCCAAGTCTCCCGATAAAAATTATACCTCAATTGTGTGGGTAGGCCTAGCGCCCGCGACAGGAAATGCCCCAAAGCACAACATGGACACATCCCATTTTTTGACAGTAAACAGAGCTGTTTTTTGCAAAGTGCCTACCTGTAGATTTTGGCCTCTAGCTCAGCCGGCACCTAGGGAAACCTACCAAACCTCTGCATTTCAGAAAACTAGAGACCTAGGGGAATCCAAGATGGCGTGACTTGTGGGGCTCTGACCAGGTTTTGTTACCCAGAATCCTTTGCAAACCTCAAAATTTGGAGAAAAAACAACACATTTTCCTCACATTTTGGTGACAGAAAGTTCTGGAATCAGAGAGGAGCCACAAATTTCCTTCCACCCAGCGTTCCCCCAAGTCTCCCGATAAAAATGATACCTCACTTGTGTGGGTAGGCCTAGCGCCCGCGACAGGGAATGCCCCAAAGCACAACGTGGACACATCCCATTTTTTGACAGAAAACAGAGCTGTTTTTTGCAAAGTGCCTACCTGTAGATTTTGGCCTCTAGCTCAGCCGGCACCTAGGGAAACCTACCAAACCTGTGCATTTCTGAAAACTAGAGACATGGGGGATTTCAAGATGGCGTGACTTGTGGGGCTCTGACCAGGTTTTGTTACCCAGAATCCTTTGCAAACCTCAAAATTTGGATGAAAAAAAACACATTTTCCTCACATTTTGGTGACAGAAAGTTCTGAAATCAGAGAGGAGTCACAAATTTCCTTCCACCAAGCGTTCCCCCAAGTCTCCCGATAAAAATGATACCTCACTTGTGTGGGTAGGCCTAGCGCCCGCGACAGGAAATGGCCCAAAACGCAATGTGAACACATCACATTTTTTGAAAGAAAACAGAGGTGTTTTTTGCAAAGTGCCTACCTGTAGATTTTGGCCTCTAGCTCAGCCGGCACCTAGGGAAACCTACCAAACCTGTGCATTTCTGAAAACTAGAGACCTAGGGGAATCCAAGGTGGGGTGACTTGTGGGGCTCTGACCAGGTTCTGTTACCCAGAATCCTTTGCAAACCTCAACATTTGGCTAAAAAAACACATTTTCCTCACATTTTGGTGACAGAAAGTTCTGGAATCAGAGAGGAGCCACAAATTTCCTTCCACCCAGCGTTCCCCCAAGTCTCCCGATAAAAATGATACCTCACTTGTGTGGGTAGGCCTAGCGCCCGCGACAGGAAATGCCCCAAAGCACAACGTGGACACATCCCATTTTTTGACAGAAAACAGAGCTGCTTTTTGCAAAGTGCCTACCTGTAGATTTTGGCCTCTAGCTCAGCCGGCACCTAGGGAAACCTGCCAAACCTGTGCATTTCTCAAATCTAGAGACCTAGGGGAATCCAAGATGGGGTGACTTGTGGGGCTCTGACCAGGTTCTGTTACCCAGAATCCTTTGCAAACCTCAACATTTGGCTAAAAAAACACATTTTCCTCACATTTTGGTGACAGAAAGTTCTGGAATCAGAGAGGAGCCACAAATTTCCTTCCACCCAGCGTTCCCCCAAGTCTCCCGATACAAATGATACCTCACTTGTGTGGGTAGGCCTAGTGCCCGTGACAGGAAATGCCCCAAAACTCAACGTGGACACATCACATTCATTGAACAGAGTTGTTTTTTGCAAAGTGCCTACCTGTAGATTTTGTCCTCTAGCTCAGCCGGCACCCGGGGAAACCTACCAAACCTGTGCATTTCTGAAAACTAGAGACCTAGGGGAATCCAAGATGGTGTGACTTGTGGGGCTCTGACCAGGTTTTGTTACCCAGAATCCTTTGCAAACCTCAAAATTTGGATGAAAAAAAACACATTTTCCTTACATTTTGGTGACAGAAAGTTCTGGAATCAGAGAGGAGTCACAAATTTCCTTCCACCCAGCGTTCCCCCAAGTCTCCCGATAAAAATGATACCTCACTTGTGTGGGTAGGCCTAGCGCCCGCGACAGGAAATGCCCCAAAACGCAACGTGAACACATCACATTTTTTTAAAGAAAACAAAGGTGTTTTTTGCAAAGTGCCTACCTGTAGATTTTGGCCTCTACCTCAGCCGGCACCTAGGGAAACCTACCAAACCTGTGCATTTCTGAAAACTAGAGACCTAGGGGAATCCAAGATGGGGTGGCTTGTGGGGCTCTGACCAGGTTCTGTTACCCAGAATACTTTGCAAACCTCAACATTTGGCTAAAAAAACACATTTTCCTCACATTTTGGTGACAGAAAGTTCTGGAATCAGAGAGGAGCCACAAATTTCCTTCCACCCAGCGTTCCCCCAAGTCTCCCGATAAAAATGATACCTCACTTGTGTGGGTAGGCCTAGCGCCCGCGACAGGAAATGCCCCAAAGCACAACGTGGACACATCCCATTTTTTGACAGAAAACAGAGCTGTTTTTTGCAAAGTGCCTACCTGTAGATTTTGGCCTCTAGCTCAGCCGGCACCTAGGGAAACCTGCCAAACCTGTGCATTTCTCAAATCTAGAGACCTAGGGGAATCCAAGATGGGGTGACTTGTGGGGCTCGGACCAGGTTCTGTTACCCAGAATCCTTTGCAAACCTCAACATTTGGCTAAAAAAACACATTTTCCTCACATTTTGGTGACAGAAAGTTCTGGAATCAGAGAGGAGCCACAAATTTCCTTCCACCCAGCGTTCCCCCAAGTCTCCCGATACAAATGATACCTCACTTGTGTGGGTAGGCCTAGTGCCCGTGACAGGAAATGCCCCAAAACTCAACGTGGACACATCACATTCATTGAACAGAGTTGTTTTTTGCAAAGTGCCTACCTGTAGATTTTGTCCTCTAGCTCAGCCGGCACCCGGGGAAACCTACCAAACCTGTGCATTTCTGAAAACTAGAGACCTAGGGGAATCCAAGATGGCGTGACTTGTGGGGGCTCTGACCAGGTTTTGTTACCCAGAATCCTTTGCAAACCTCAAAATTTGGATAAAAAAAACACATTTTCCTTACATTTTGGTGACAGAAAGTTCTGGAATCAGAGAGGAGTCACAAATTTCCTTCCACCCAGCGTTCCCCCAAGTCTCCCGATAAAAATGATACCTCACTTGTGTGGGTAGGCCTAGCGCCCGCGACAGGAAATGCCCCAAAGCACAACGTGGACACATCCCATTTTTTGACAGAAAACAGAGCTGTTTTTTGCAAAGTGCCTACCTGTAGATTTTGGCCTCTAGCTCAGCCGGCACCTAGGGAAACCTGCCAAACCTGTGCATTTCTCAAATCTAGAGACCTAGGGGAATCCAAGATGGGGTGACTTGTGGGGCTCTGACCAGGTTCTGTTACCCAGAATCCTTTGCAAACCTCAACATTTGGCTAAAAAAACACATTTTCCTCACATTTTGGTGACAGGAAGTTCTGGAATCAGAGAGGAGCCACAAATTTCCTTCCACCCAGCGTTCCCCCAAGTCTCCCGATACAAATGATACCTCACTTGTGTGGGTAGGCCTAGCGCCCGCGACAGGAAATGGCCCAAAACGCAATGTGAACACATCACATTTTTTGAAAGAAAACAGAGGTGTTTTTTGCAAAGTGCCTACCTGTAGATTTTGGCCTCTAGCTCAGCCGGCACCTAGGGAAACCTACCAAACCTGTGCATTTCTGAAAACTAGAGACCTAGGGGAATCCAAGATGGGGTGACTTGTGGGGCTCTGACCAGGTTCTGTTACCCAGAATCCTTTGCAAACCTCAACATTTGGCTAAAAAAACACATTTTCCTCACATTTTGGTGACAGAAAGTTCTGGAATCAGAGAGGAGCCACAAATTTCCTTCCACCCAGCGTTCCCCCAAGTCTCCCGATAAAAATGATACCTCACTTGTGTGGGTAGGCCTAGCGCCCGCGACAGGAAATGCCCCAAAGCACAACGTGGACACATCCCATTTTTTGACAGAAAACAGAGCTGTTTTTTGCAAAGTGCCTACCTGTAGATTTTGGCCTCTAGCTCAGCCGGCACCTAGGGAAACCTGCCAAACCTGTGCATTTCTCAAATCTAGAGACCTAGGGGAATCCAAGATGGGGTGACTTGTGGGGCTCGGACCAGGTTCTGTTACCCAGAATCCTTTGCAAACCTCAACATTTGGCTAAAAAAACACATTTTCCTCACATTTTGGTGACAGAAAGTTCTGGAATCAGAGAGGAGCCACAAATTTCCTTCCACCCAGCGTTCCCCCAAGTCTCCCGATACAAATGATACCTCACTTGTGTGGGTAGGCCTAGTGCCCGTGACAGGAAATGCCCCAAAACTCAACGTGGACACATCACATTCATTGAACAGAGTTGTTTTTTGCAAAGTGCCTACCTGTAGATTTTGTCCTCTAGCTCAGCCGGCACCCGGGGAAACCTACCAAACCTGTGCATTTCTGAAAACTAGAGACCTAGGGGAATCCAAGATGGCGTGACTTGTGGGGGCTCTGACCAGGTTTTGTTACCCAGAATCCTTTGCAAACCTCAAAATTTGGATGAAAAAAAACACATTTTCCTTACATTTTGGTGACAGAAAGTTCTGGAATCAGAGAGGAGTCACAAATTTCCTTCCACCCAGCGTTCCCCCAAGTCTCCCGATAAAAATGATACCTCACTTGTGTGGGTAGGCCTAGCGCCCGCGACAGGAAATGCCCCAAAGCACAACGTGGACACATCCCATTTTTTGACAGAAAACAGAGCTGTTTTTTGCAAAGTGCCTACCTGTAGATTTTGGCCTCTAGCTCAGCCGGCACCTAGGGAAACCTGCCAAACCTGTGCATTTCTCAAATCTAGAGACCTAGGGGAATCCAAGATGGGGTGACTTGTGGGGCTCTGACCAGGTTCTGTTACCCAGAATCCTTTGCAAACCTCAACATTTGGCTAAAAAAACACATTTTCCTCACATTTTGGTGACAGGAAGTTCTGGAATCAGAGAGGAGCCACAAATTTCCTTCCACCCAGCGTTCCCCCAAGTCTCCCGATACAAATGATACCTCACTTGTGTGGGTAGGCCTAGTGCCCGTGACAGGAAATGCCCCAAAACTCAACGTGGACACATCACATTCATTGAACAGAGTTGTTTCTTGCAAAGTGCCTACCTGTAGATTTTGTCCTCTAGCTCAGCCGGCACCCGGGGAAACCTAGCAAACCAGAGCATTTTTGAAAACTAGAAACCCAGGGGAATCCAAGATGGGGTGGCTTGCGGGGCTCTGACCAGGTTATGTTACCCAGAATCCTTTGCAAACATCAAAATTTGGAGAAAAGAAACACATTTTCCTCACATTTTGGTGACAGAAAGTTCTGGAATCAGAGAGGAGCCACAAATTTCCTTCCACCCAGCACTCCCCCAAGTCTTCCGATACAAATGATACCTCACTTGTGTGGGGAGGCCTAGCGCCCGCGACAGGAAATGCCCCAAAACGCAACGTGCACACATCACATTTTTGGAAAAAAAACAGAGGTGTTTTTTGCAAAGTGCCTACCTGTAGATTTTGGCCTCTAGCTCAGCCGGCACCTAGGGAAACCTACCAAACCTGTGCATTTCTGAAAACTAGAGACCTAGGGGAATCCAAGATGGGGTGACTTGTGGGGCTCTGACCAGGTTCTGTTACCCAGAATCCTTTGCAAACCTCAAAATTTGGCTAAAAAAACACATTTTCCTCACATTTTGGTGACAGAAAGTTCTGGAATCAGAGAGGAGCCACAAATTTCCTTCCACCCAGCGTTCCCCCAAGTCTCCCGATAAAAATGATACCTCACTTGTGTGGGTAGGCCTAGCGCCCGCGACAGGAAATGCCCCAAAGCACAACGTGGACACATCCCATTTTTTGACAGAAAACAGAGCTGCTTTTTGCAAAGTGCCTACCTGTAGATTTTGGCCTCTAGCTCAGCCGGCACCTAGGGAAACCTGCCAAACCTGTGCATTTCTCAAATCTAGAGACCTAGGGGAATCCAAGATGGGGTGACTTGTGGGGCTCTGACCAGGTTCTGTTACCCAGAATCCTTTGCAAACCTCAACATTTGGCTAAAAAAACACATTTTCCTCACATTTTGGTGACAGAAAGTTCTGGAATCAGAGAGGAGCCACAAATTTCCTTCCACCCAGCGTTCCCCCAAGTCTCCCGATACAAATGATACCTCACTTGTGTGGGTAGGCCTAGTGCCCGTGACAGGAAATGCCCCAAAACTCAACGTGGACACATCACATTCATTGAACAGAGTTGTTTTTTGCAAAGTGCCTACCTGTAGATTTTGTCCTCTAGCTCAGCCGGCACCCGGGGAAACCTACCAAACCTGTGCATTTCTGAAAACTAGAGACCTAGGGGAATCCAAGATGGTGTGACTTGTGGGGCTCTGACCAGGTTTTGTTACCCAGAATCCTTTGCAAACCTCAAAATTTGGATGAAAAAAAACACATTTTCCTTACATTTTGGTGACAGAAAGTTCTGGAATCAGAGAGGAGTCACAAATTTCCTTCCACCCAGCGTTCCCCCAAGTCTCCCGATAAAAATGATACCTCACTTGTGTGGGTAGGCCTAGCGCCCGCGACAGGAAATGCCCCAAAACGCAACGTGAACACATCACATTTTTTTAAAGAAAACAAAGGTGTTTTTTGCAAAGTGCCTACCTGTAGATTTTGGCCTCTACCTCAGCCGGCACCTAGGGAAACCTACCAAACCTGTGCATTTCTGAAAACTAGAGACCTAGGGGAATCCAAGATGGGGTGGCTTGTGGGGCTCTGACCAGGTTCTGTTACCCAGAATACTTTGCAAACCTCAACATTTGGCTAAAAAAACACATTTTCCTCACATTTTGGTGACAGAAAGTTCTGGAATCAGAGAGGAGCCACAAATTTCCTTCCACTCAGCGTTCCCCCAAGTCTCCCGATAAAAATGATACCTCACTTGTGTGGGTAGGCCTAGCGCCCGCGACAGGAAATGCCCCAAAGCACAACGTGGACACATCCCATTTTTTGACAGAAAACAGAGCTGTTTTTTGCAAAGTGCCTACCTGTAGATTTTGGCCTCTAGCTCAGCCGGCACCTAGGGAAACCTGCCAAACCTGTGCATTTCTCAAATCTAGAGACCTAGGGGAATCCAAGATGGGGTGACTTGTGGGGCTCGGACCAGGTTCTGTTACCCAGAATCCTTTGCAAACCTCAACATTTGGCTAAAAAAACACATTTTCCTCACATTTTGGTGACAGAAAGTTCTGGAATCAGAGAGGAGCCACAAATTTCCTTCCACCCAGCGTTCCCCCAAGTCTCCCGATACAAATGATACCTCACTTGTGTGGGTAGGCCTAGTGCCCGTGACAGGAAATGCCCCAAAACTCAACGTGGACACATCACATTCATTGAACAGAGTTGTTTTTTGCAAAGTGCCTACCTGTAGATTTTGTCCTCTAGCTCAGCCGGCACCCGGGGAAACCTACCAAACCTGTGCATTTCTGAAAACTAGAGACCTAGGGGAATCCAAGATGGCGTGACTTGTGGGGGCTCTGACCAGGTTTTGTTACCCAGAATCCTTTGCAAACCTCAAAATTTGGATAAAAAAAACACATTTTCCTTACATTTTGGTGACAGAAAGTTCTGGAATCAGAGAGGAGTCACAAATTTCCTTCCACCCAGCGTTCCCCCAAGTCTCCCGATAAAAATGATACCTCACTTGTGTGGGTAGGCCTAGCGCCCGCGACAGGAAATGCCCCAAAGCACAACGTGGACACATCCCATTTTTTGACAGAAAACAGAGCTGTTTTTTGCAAAGTGCCTACCTGTAGATTTTGGCCTCTAGCTCAGCCGGCACCTAGGGAAACCTGCCAAACCTGTGCATTTCTCAAATCTAGAGACCTAGGGGAATCCAAGATGGGGTGACTTGTGGGGCTCTGACCAGGTTCTGTTACCCAGAATCCTTTGCAAACCTCAACATTTGGCTAAAAAAACACATTTTCCTCACATTTTGGTGACAGGAAGTTCTGGAATCAGAGAGGAGCCACAAATTTCCTTCCACCCAGCGTTCCCCCAAGTCTCCCGATACAAATGATACCTCACTTGTGTGGGTAGGCCTAGCGCCCGCGACAGGAAATGGCCCAAAACGCAATGTGAACACATCACATTTTTTGAAAGAAAACAGAGGTGTTTTTTGCAAAGTGCCTACCTGTAGATTTTGGCCTCTAGCTCAGCCGGCACCTAGGGAAACCTACCAAACCTGTGCATTTCTGAAAACTAGAGACCTAGGGGAATCCAAGATGGGGTGACTTGTGGGGCTCTGACCAGGTTCTGTTACCCAGAATCCTTTGCAAACCTCAACATTTGGCTAAAAAAACACATTTTCCTCACATTTTGGTGACAGAAAGTTCTGGAATCAGAGAGGAGCCACAAATTTCCTTCCACCCAGCGTTCCCCCAAGTCTCCCGATAAAAATGATACCTCACTTGTGTGGGTAGGCCTAGCGCCCGCGACAGGAAATGCCCCAAAGCACAACGTGGACACATCCCATTTTTTGACAGAAAACAGAGCTGTTTTTTGCAAAGTGCCTACCTGTAGATTTTGGCCTCTAGCTCAGCCGGCACCTAGGGAAACCTGCCAAACCTGTGCATTTCTCAAATCTAGAGACCTAGGGGAATCCAAGATGGGGTGACTTGTGGGGCTCGGACCAGGTTCTGTTACCCAGAATCCTTTGCAAACCTCAACATTTGGCTAAAAAAACACATTTTCCTCACATTTTGGTGACAGAAAGTTCTGGAATCAGAGAGGAGCCACAAATTTCCTTCCACCCAGCGTTCCCCCAAGTCTCCCGATACAAATGATACCTCACTTGTGTGGGTAGGCCTAGTGCCCGTGACAGGAAATGCCCCAAAACTCAACGTGGACACATCACATTCATTGAACAGAGTTGTTTTTTGCAAAGTGCCTACCTGTAGATTTTGTCCTCTAGCTCAGCCGGCACCCGGGGAAACCTACCAAACCTGTGCATTTCTGAAAACTAGAGACCTAGGGGAATCCAAGATGGCGTGACTTGTGGGGGCTCTGACCAGGTTTTGTTACCCAGAATCCTTTGCAAACCTCAAAATTTGGATGAAAAAAAATACATTTTCCTTACATTTTGGTGACAGAAAGTTCTGGAATCAGAGAGGAGTCACAAATTTCCTTCCACCCAGCGTTCCCCCAAGTCTCCCGATAAAAATGATACCTCACTTGTGTGGGTAGGCCTAGCGCCCGCGACAGGAAATGCCCCAAAGCACAACGTGGACACATCCCATTTTTTGACAGAAAACAGAGCTGTTTTTTGCAAAGTGCCTACCTGTAGATTTTGGCCTCTAGCTCAGCCGGCACCTAGGGAAACCTGCCAAACCTGTGCATTTCTCAAATCTAGAGACCTAGGGGAATCCAAGATGGGGTGACTTGTGGGGCTCTGACCAGGTTCTGTTACCCAGAATCCTTTGCAAACCTCAACATTTGGCTAAAAAAACACATTTTCCTCACATTTTGGTGACAGGAAGTTCTGGAATCAGAGAGGAGCCACAAATTTCCTTCCACCCAGCGTTCCCCCAAGTCTCCCGATACAAATGATACCTCACTTGTGTGGGTAGGCCTAGTGCCCGTGACAGGAAATGCCCCAAAACTCAACGTGGACACATCACATTCATTGAACAGAGTTGTTTCTTGCAAAGTGCCTACCTGTAGATTTTGTCCTCTAGCTCAGCCGGCACCCGGGGAAACCTAGCAAACCAGAGCATTTTTGAAAACTAGAAACCCAGGGGAATCCAAGATGGGGTGGCTTGCGGGGCTCTGACCAGGTTATGTTACCCAGAATCCTTTGCAAACATCAAAATTTGGAGAAAAGAAACACATTTTCCTCACATTTTGGTGACAGAAAGTTCTGGAATCAGAGAGGAGCCACAAATTTCCTTCCACCCAGCACTCCCCCAAGTCTTCCGATACAAATGATACCTCACTTGTGTGGGGAGGCCTAGCGCCCGCGACAGGAAATGCCCCAAAACGCAACGTGCACACATCACATTTTTGGAAAAAAAACAGAGGTGTTTTTTGCAAAGTGCCTACCTGTAGATTTTGGCCTCTAGCTCAGCCGGCACCTAGGGAAACCTACCAAACCTGTGCATTTCTGAAAACTAGAGACCTAGGGGAATCCAAGATGGGGTGACTTGTGGGGCTCTGACCAGGTTCTGTTACCCAGAATCCTTTGCAAACCTCAAAATTTGGCTAAAAAAACACATTTTCCTCACATTTTGGTGACAGAAAGTTCTGGAATCAGAGAGGAGCCACAAATTTCCTTCCACCCAGCGTTCCCCCAAGTCTCCCGATAAAAATGATACCTCAATTGTGTGGGTAGGCCTAGCGCCCGCGACAGGAAATGCCCCAAAGCACAACATGGACACATCCCATTTTTTTAGAGTAAACAGAGCTGTTTTTTGCAAAGTGCCTACCTGTAGATTTTGGCCTCTAGCTCAGCCGGCACCTAGGGAAACCTACCAAACCTCTGCATTTCAGAAAACTAGAGACCTAGGGGAATCCAAGATGGCGTGACTTGTGGGGCTCTGACCAGGTTTTGTTACCCAGAATCCTTTGCAAACCTCAAAATTTGGAGAAAAAACAACACATTTTCCTCACATTTTGGTGACAGAAAGTTCTGGAATCAGAGAGGAGCCACAAATTTCCTTCCACCCAGCGTTCCCCCAAGTCTCCCGATAAAAATGATACCTCACTTGTGTGGGTAGGCCTAGTGCCCGCGACAGGAAATGCCCCAAAGCACAACGTGGACACATCCCATTTTTTGACAGAAAACAGAGCTGTTTTTTGCAAAGTGCCTATCTGTAGATTTTGGCCTCTAGCTCAGCCGGCACCTAGGGAAACCTACCAAACCTGTGCATTTCTGAAAACTAGAGACATGGGGGATTTCAAGATGGCGTGACTTGTGGGGCTCTGACCAGGTTTTGTTACCCAGAATCCTTTGCAAACCTCAAAATTTGGATGAAAAAAAAAACATTTTCCTCACATTTTGGTGACAGAAAGTTCTGGAATCAGAGAGGAGTCACAAATTTCCTTCCACCAAGCGTTCCCCCAAGTCTCCCGATAAAAATGATACCTCACTTGTGTGGGTAGGCCTAGCGCCCGCGACAGGAAATGGCCCAAAACGCAATGTGAACACATCACATTTTTTTAAAGAAAACAGAGGTGTTTTTTGCAAAGTGCCTACCTGTAGATTTTGGCCTCTAGCTCAGCCGGCACCTAGGGAAACCTACCAAACCTGTGCATTTCTGAAAACTAGAGACCTAGGGGAATCCAAGATGGGGTGACTTGTGGGGCTCTGACCAGGTTCTGTTACCCAGAATCCTTTGCAAACCTCAACATTTGGCTAAAAAAACACATTTTCCTCACATTTTGGTGACAGAAAGTTCTGGAATCAGAGAGGAGCCACAAATTTCCTTCCACCCAGCGTTCCCCCAAGTCTCCCGATAAAAATGATACCTCACTTGTGTGGGTAGGCCTAGCGCCCGCGACAGGAAATGCCCCAAAGCACAACGTGGACACATCCCATTTTTTGACAGAAAACAGAGCTGTTTTTTGCAAAGTGCCTACCTGTAGATTTTGGCCTCTAGCTCAGCCGGCACCTAGGGAAACCTGCCAAACCTGTGCATTTCTCAAATCTAGAGACCTAGGGGAATCCAAGATGGGGTGACTTGTGGGGCTCTGACCAGGTTCTGTTACCCAGAATCCTTTGCAAACCTCAACATTTGGCTAAAAAAACACATTTTCCTCACATTTTGGTGACAGAAAGTTCTGGAATCAGAGAGGAGCCACAAATTTCCTTCCACCCAGCGTTCCCCCAAGTCTCCCGATAAAAATGATACCTCACTTGTGTGGGTAGGCCTAGTGCCCGTGACAGGAAATGCCCCAAAACTCAACGTGGACACATCACATTCATTGAACAGAGTTGTTTTTTGCAAAGTGCCTACCTGTAGATTTTGTCCTCTAGCTCAGCCGGCACCCGGGGAAACCTACCAAACCTGTGCATTTCTGAAAACTAGAGACCTAGGGGAATCCAAGATGGTGTGACTTGTGGGGCTCTGACCAGGTTTTGTTACCCAGAATCCTTTGCAAACCTCAAAATTTGGAGAAAAAACAACACATTTTCCTCACATTTTGGTGACAGAAAGTTCTGGAATCAGAGAGGAGCCACAAATTTCCTTCCACCCAGCGTTCCCCCAAGTCTCCCGATAAAAATTATACCTCACTTGTGTGGGTAGGCCTAGCGCCCGCGACAGGAAATGCCCCAAAGCACAAGGTGGACACATCCCATTTTTTGACAGAAAACAGAGCTGTTTTTTGCAAAGTGCCTACCTGTAGATTTTGGCCTCTAGCTCAGCCGGCACCTAGGGAAACCTACCAAACCTGTGCATTTCTGAAAACTAGAGACCTAGGGGATTTCAAGATGGCGTGACTTGTGAGTCTCTGACCAGGTTTTGTTACCCAGAATCCTTTGCAAACCTCAAAATTTGGATGAAAAAAAACACATTTTCCTCACATTTTGGTGACAGAAAGTTCTGGAATCAGAGAGGAGTCACAAATTAACTTCCACCAAGCGTTCCCCCAAGTCTCCCGATAAAAATGATTCCTCACTTGTGTGGGTAGGCCTAGCGCCCGCGACAGGAAATGCCCCAAAGCACAACGTGGACACATCCCATTTTTTGACAGAAAACAGAGCTGTTTTTTGCAAAGTGCCTACCTGTAGATTTTGGCCTCTAGCTCAGCCGGCACCTAGGGAAACCTGCCAAACCTGTGCATTTCTCAAATCTAGAGACCTAGGGGAATCCAAGATGGGGTGACTTGTGGG
Organism: Pleurodeles waltl; assembly: GCF_031143425.1. Taxonomy (NCBI): domain Eukaryota; kingdom Metazoa; phylum Chordata; class Amphibia; order Caudata; family Salamandridae; genus Pleurodeles; species Pleurodeles waltl. The sequence continues at coordinate 597,600,869 of NC_090444.1, read as the reverse complement.
GCTCTGACCAGGTTCTGTTACCCAGAATCCTTTGCAAACCTCAACATTTGGCTAAAAAAACACATTTTCCTCACATTTTGGTGACAGGAAGTTCTGGAATCAGAGAGGAGCCACAAATTTCCTTCCACCCAGCGTTCCCCCAAGTCTCCCGATACAAATGATACCTCACTTGTGTGGGTAGGCCTAGCGCCCGCGACAGGAAATGGCCCAAAACGCAATGTGAACACATCACATTTTTTGAAAGAAAACAGAGGTGTTTTTTGCAAAGTGCCTACCTGTAGATTTTGGCCTCTAGCTCAGCCGGCACCTAGGGAAACCTACCAAACCTGTGCATTTCTGAAAACTAGAGACCTAGGGGAATCCAAGATGGGGTGACTTGTGGGGCTCTGACCAGGTTCTGTTACCCAGAATCCTTTGCAAACCTCAACATTTGGCTAAAAAAACACATTTTCCTCACATTTTGGTGACAGAAAGTTCTGGAATCAGAGAGGAGCCACAAATTTCCTTCCACCCAGCGTTCCCCCAAGTCTCCCGATAAAAATGATACCTCACTTGTGTGGGTAGGCCTAGCGCCCGCGACAGGAAATGCCCCAAAGCACAACGTGGACACATCCCATTTTTTGACAGAAAACAGAGCTGTTTTTTGCAAAGTGCCTACCTGTAGATTTTGGCCTCTAGCTCAGCCGGCACCTAGGGAAACCTGCCAAACCTGTGCATTTCTCAAATCTAGAGACCTAGGGGAATCCAAGATGGGGTGACTTGTGGGGCTCGGACCAGGTTCTGTTACCCAGAATCCTTTGCAAACCTCAACATTTGGCTAAAAAAACACATTTTCCTCACATTTTGGTGACAGAAAGTTCTGGAATCAGAGAGGAGCCACAAATTTCCTTCCACCCAGCGTTCCCCCAAGTCTCCCGATACAAATGATACCTCACTTGTGTGGGTAGGCCTAGTGCCCGTGACAGGAAATGCCCCAAAACTCAACGTGGACACATCACATTCATTGAACAGAGTTGTTTTTTGCAAAGTGCCTACCTGTAGATTTTGTCCTCTAGCTCAGCCGGCACCCGGGGAAACCTACCAAACCTGTGCATTTCTGAAAACTAGAGACCTAGGGGAATCCAAGATGGCGTGACTTGTGGGGGCTCTGACCAGGTTTTGTTACCCAGAATCCTTTGCAAACCTCAAAATTTGGATGAAAAAAAATACATTTTCCTTACATTTTGGTGACAGAAAGTTCTGGAATCAGAGAGGAGTCACAAATTTCCTTCCACCCAGCGTTCCCCCAAGTCTCCCGATAAAAATGATACCTCACTTGTGTGGGTAGGCCTAGCGCCCGCGACAGGAAATGCCCCAAAGCACAACGTGGACACATCCCATTTTTTGACAGAAAACAGAGCTGTTTTTTGCAAAGTGCCTACCTGTAGATTTTGGCCTCTAGCTCAGCCGGCACCTAGGGAAACCTGCCAAACCTGTGCATTTCTCAAATCTAGAGACCTAGGGGAATCCAAGATGGGGTGACTTGTGGGGCTCTGACCAGGTTCTGTTACCCAGAATCCTTTGCAAACCTCAACATTTGGCTAAAAAAACACATTTTCCTCACATTTTGGTGACAGGAAGTTCTGGAATCAGAGAGGAGCCACAAATTTCCTTCCACCCAGCGTTCCCCCAAGTCTCCCGATACAAATGATACCTCACTTGTGTGGGTAGGCCTAGTGCCCGTGACAGGAAATGCCCCAAAACTCAACGTGGACACATCACATTCATTGAACAGAGTTGTTTCTTGCAAAGTGCCTACCTGTAGATTTTGTCCTCTAGCTCAGCCGGCACCCGGGGAAACCTAGCAAACCAGAGCATTTTTGAAAACTAGAAACCCAGGGGAATCCAAGATGGGGTGGCTTGCGGGGCTCTGACCAGGTTATGTTACCCAGAATCCTTTGCAAACATCAAAATTTGGAGAAAAGAAACACATTTTCCTCACATTTTGGTGACAGAAAGTTCTGGAATCAGAGAGGAGCCACAAATTTCCTTCCACCCAGCACTCCCCCAAGTCTTCCGATACAAATGATACCTCACTTGTGTGGGGAGGCCTAGCGCCCGCGACAGGAAATGCCCCAAAACGCAACGTGCACACATCACATTTTTGGAAAAAAAACAGAGGTGTTTTTTGCAAAGTGCCTACCTGTAGATTTTGGCCTCTAGCTCAGCCGGCACCTAGGGAAACCTACCAAACCTGTGCATTTCTGAAAACTAGAGACCTAGGGGAATCCAAGATGGGGTGACTTGTGGGGCTCTGACCAGGTTCTGTTACCCAGAATCCTTTGCAAACCTCAAAATTTGGCTAAAAAAACACATTTTCCTCACATTTTGGTGACAGAAAGTTCTGGAATCAGAGAGGAGCCACAAATTTCCTTCCACCCAGCGTTCCCCCAAGTCTCCCGATAAAAATGATACCTCAATTGTGTGGGTAGGCCTAGCGCCCGCGACAGGAAATGCCCCAAAGCACAACATGGACACATCCCATTTTTTTAGAGTAAACAGAGCTGTTTTTTGCAAAGTGCCTACCTGTAGATTTTGGCCTCTAGCTCAGCCGGCACCTAGGGAAACCTACCAAACCTCTGCATTTCAGAAAACTAGAGACCTAGGGGAATCCAAGATGGCGTGACTTGTGGGGCTCTGACCAGGTTTTGTTACCCAGAATCCTTTGCAAACCTCAAAATTTGGAGAAAAAACAACACATTTTCCTCACATTTTGGTGACAGAAAGTTCTGGAATCAGAGAGGAGCCACAAATTTCCTTCCACCCAGCGTTCCCCCAAGTCTCCCGATAAAAATGATACCTCACTTGTGTGGGTAGGCCTAGTGCCCGCGACAGGAAATGCCCCAAAGCACAACGTGGACACATCCCATTTTTTGACAGAAAACAGAGCTGTTTTTTGCAAAGTGCCTATCTGTAGATTTTGGCCTCTAGCTCAGCCGGCACCTAGGGAAACCTACCAAACCTGTGCATTTCTGAAAACTAGAGACATGGGGGATTTCAAGATGGCGTGACTTGTGGGGCTCTGACCAGGTTTTGTTACCCAGAATCCTTTGCAAACCTCAAAATTTGGATGAAAAAAAAAACATTTTCCTCACATTTTGGTGACAGAAAGTTCTGGAATCAGAGAGGAGTCACAAATTTCCTTCCACCAAGCGTTCCCCCAAGTCTCCCGATAAAAATGATACCTCACTTGTGTGGGTAGGCCTAGCGCCCGCGACAGGAAATGGCCCAAAACGCAATGTGAACACATCACATTTTTTTAAAGAAAACAGAGGTGTTTTTTGCAAAGTGCCTACCTGTAGATTTTGGCCTCTAGCTCAGCCGGCACCTAGGGAAACCTACCAAACCTGTGCATTTCTGAAAACTAGAGACCTAGGGGAATCCAAGATGGGGTGACTTGTGGGGCTCTGACCAGGTTCTGTTACCCAGAATCCTTTGCAAACCTCAACATTTGGCTAAAAAAACACATTTTCCTCACATTTTGGTGACAGAAAGTTCTGGAATCAGAGAGGAGCCACAAATTTCCTTCCACCCAGCGTTCCCCCAAGTCTCCCGATAAAAATGATACCTCACTTGTGTGGGTAGGCCTAGCGCCCGCGACAGGAAATGCCCCAAAGCACAACGTGGACACATCCCATTTTTTGACAGAAAACAGAGCTGTTTTTTGCAAAGTGCCTACCTGTAGATTTTGGCCTCTAGCTCAGCCGGCACCTAGGGAAACCTGCCAAACCTGTGCATTTCTCAAATCTAGAGACCTAGGGGAATCCAAGATGGGGTGACTTGTGGGGCTCTGACCAGGTTCTGTTACCCAGAATCCTTTGCAAACCTCAACATTTGGCTAAAAAAACACATTTTCCTCACATTTTGGTGACAGAAAGTTCTGGAATCAGAGAGGAGCCACAAATTTCCTTCCACCCAGCGTTCCCCCAAGTCTCCCGATAAAAATGATACCTCACTTGTGTGGGTAGGCCTAGTGCCCGTGACAGGAAATGCCCCAAAACTCAACGTGGACACATCACATTCATTGAACAGAGTTGTTTTTTGCAAAGTGCCTACCTGTAGATTTTGTCCTCTAGCTCAGCCGGCACCCGGGGAAACCTACCAAACCTGTGCATTTCTGAAAACTAGAGACCTAGGGGAATCCAAGATGGTGTGACTTGTGGGGCTCTGACCAGGTTTTGTTACCCAGAATCCTTTGCAAACCTCAAAATTTGGAGAAAAAACAACACATTTTCCTCACATTTTGGTGACAGAAAGTTCTGGAATCAGAGAGGAGCCACAAATTTCCTTCCACCCAGCGTTCCCCCAAGTCTCCCGATAAAAATTATACCTCACTTGTGTGGGTAGGCCTAGCGCCCGCGACAGGAAATGCCCCAAAGCACAAGGTGGACACATCCCATTTTTTGACAGAAAACAGAGCTGTTTTTTGCAAAGTGCCTACCTGTAGATTTTGGCCTCTAGCTCAGCCGGCACCTAGGGAAACCTACCAAACCTGTGCATTTCTGAAAACTAGAGACCTAGGGGATTTCAAGATGGCGTGACTTGTGAGTCTCTGACCAGGTTTTGTTACCCAGAATCCTTTGCAAACCTCAAAATTTGGATGAAAAAAAACACATTTTCCTCACATTTTGGTGACAGAAAGTTCTGGAATCAGAGAGGAGTCACAAATTAACTTCCACCAAGCGTTCCCCCAAGTCTCCCGATAAAAATGATTCCTCACTTGTGTGGGTAGGCCTAGCGCCCGCGACAGGAAATGCCCCAAAACGCAACGTGAACACATCACATTTTTTTAAAGAAAACAGAGGTGTTTTTTGCAAAGTGCCTACCTGTAGATTTTGGCCTCTAGCTCAGCCGGCACCCAGGGAAACCTACCAAACCTGTGCATTTCTGAAAACTAGAGACCTAGGGGAATCCAAGATGGGGTGACTTGTGGGGCTCTGACCAGGTTTTGTTACCCAGAATCCTTTGCAAACCTCAAAATTTGGAGAAAAAACAACACATTTTCCTCACATTTTGGTGACAGAAAGTTCTGGAATCAGAGAGGAGCCACAAATTTCCTTCCACCCAGCGTTCCCCCAAGTCTCCCGATAAAAATGATACCTCACTTGTGTGGGTAGGCCTAGTGCCCGCGACAGGAAATGCCCCAAAGCACAACGTGGACACATCCCATTTTTTGACAGAAAACAGAGCTGTTTTTTGCAAAGTGCCTATCTGTAGATTTTGGCCTCTAGCTCAGCCGGCACCTAGGGAAACCTACCAAACCTGTGCATTTCTGAAAACTAGAGACATGGGGGATTTCAAGATGGCGTGACTTGTGGGGCTCTGACCAGGTTTTGTTACCCAGAATCCTTTGCAAACCTCAAAATTTGGATGAAAAAAAAAACATTTTCCTCACATTTTGGTGACAGAAAGTTCTGGAATCAGAGAGGAGTCACAAATTTCCTTCCACCAAGCGTTCCCCCAAGTCTCCCGATAAAAATGATACCTCACTTGTGTGGGTAGGCCTAGCGCCCGCGACAGGAAATGGCCCAAAACGCAATGTGAACACATCACATTTTTTTAAAGAAAACAGAGGTGTTTTTTGCAAAGTGCCTACCTGTAGATTTTGGCCTCTAGCTCAGCCGGCACCTAGGGAAACCTACCAAACCTGTGCATTTCTGAAAACTAGAGACCTAGGGGAATCCAAGATGGGGTGACTTGTGGGGCTCTGACCAGGTTCTGTTACCCAGAATCCTTTGCAAACCTCAACATTTGGCTAAAAAAACACATTTTCCTCACATTTTGGTGACAGAAAGTTCTGGAATCAGAGAGGAGCCACAAATTTCCTTCCACCCAGCGTTCCCCCAAGTCTCCCGATAAAAATGATACCTCACTTGTGTGGGTAGGCCTAGCGCCCGCGACAGGAAATGCCCCAAAGCACAACGTGGACACATCCCATTTTTTGACAGAAAACAGAGCTGTTTTTTGCAAAGTGCCTACCTGTAGATTTTGGCCTCTAGCTCAGCCGGCACCTAGGGAAACCTGCCAAACCTGTGCATTTCTCAAATCTAGAGACCTAGGGGAATCCAAGATGGGGTGACTTGTGGGGCTCTGACCAGGTTCTGTTACCCAGAATCCTTTGCAAACCTCAACATTTGGCTAAAAAAACACATTTTCCTCACATTTTGGTGACAGAAAGTTCTGGAATCAGAGAGGAGCCACAAATTTCCTTCCACCCAGCGTTCCCCCAAGTCTCCCGATAAAAATGATACCTCACTTGTGTGGGTAGGCCTAGTGCCCGTGACAGGAAATGCCCCAAAACTCAACGTGGACACATCACATTCATTGAACAGAGTTGTTTTTTGCAAAGTGCCTACCTGTAGATTTTGTCCTCTAGCTCAGCCGGCACCCGGGGAAACCTACCAAACCTGTGCATTTCTGAAAACTAGAGACCTAGGGGAATCCAAGATGGTGTGACTTGTGGGGCTCTGACCAGGTTTTGTTACCCAGAATCCTTTGCAAACCTCAAAATTTGGAGAAAAAACAACACATTTTCCTCACATTTTGGTGACAGAAAGTTCTGGAATCAGAGAGGAGCCACAAATTTCCTTCCACCCAGCGTTCCCCCAAGTCTCCCGATAAAAATTATACCTCACTTGTGTGGGTAGGCCTAGCGCCCGCGACAGGAAATGCCCCAAAGCACAAGGTGGACACATCCCATTTTTTGACAGAAAACAGAGCTGTTTTTTGCAAAGTGCCTACCTGTAGATTTTGGCCTCTAGCTCAGCCGGCACCTAGGGAAACCTACCAAACCTGTGCATTTCTGAAAACTAGAGACCTAGGGGATTTCAAGATGGCGTGACTTGTGAGTCTCTGACCAGGTTTTGTTACCCAGAATCCTTTGCAAACCTCAAAATTTGGATGAAAAAAAACACATTTTCCTCACATTTTGGTGACAGAAAGTTCTGGAATCAGAGAGGAGTCACAAATTAACTTCCACCAAGCGTTCCCCCAAGTCTCCCGATAAAAATGATTCCTCACTTGTGTGGGTAGGCCTAGCGCCCGCGACAGGAAATGCCCCAAAACGCAACGTGAACACATCACATTTTTTTAAAGAAAACAGAGGTGTTTTTTGCAAAGTGCCTACCTGTAGATTTTGGCCTCTAGCTCAGCCGGCACCCAGGGAAACCTACCAAACCTGTGCATTTCTGAAAACTAGAGACCTAGGGGAATCCAAGATGGGGTGACTTGTGGGGCTCTGACCAGGTTCTGTTACCCAGAATCCTTTGCAAACCTCAACATTTGGCTAAAAAAACACATTTTCCTCACATTTTGGTGACAGAAAGTTCTGGAATCAGAGAGGAGCCACAAATTTCCTTCCACCCAGCATTCCCCCAAGTCTCCCGATAAAAATGATACCTCACTTGTGTGGGTAGGCCTAGCGCCCGCGACAGGAAATGCCCCAAAGCACAACGTGGACACATCCCATTTTTTGACAGAAAACAGAGCTGTTTTTTGCAAAGTGCCTACCTGTAGATTTTGGCCTCTAGCTCAGCCGGCACCTAGGGAAACCTGCCAAACCTGTGCATTTCTCAAATCTAGAGACCTAGGGGAATCCAAGATGGGGTGACTTGTGGGGCTCTGACCAGGTTCTGTTCCCCAGAATCCTTTGCAAACCTCAACATTTGGCTAAAAAAACACATTTTCCTCACATTTTGGTGACAGAAAGTTCTGGAATCAGAGAGGAGCCACAAATTTCCTTCCACCCAGCGTTCCCCCAAGTCTCCCGATACAAATGATACCTCACTTGTGTGGGTAGGCCTAGTGCCCGTGACAGGAAATGCCCCAAAACTCAACGTTGACACATCACATTCATTGAACAGAGTTGTTTCTTGCAAAGTGCCTACCTGTAGATTTTGTCCTCTAGCTCAGCCGGCACCCGGGGAAACCTAGCAAACCAGAGCATTTTTGAAAACTAGAAACCCAGGGGAATCCAAGATGGGGTGGCTTGCGGGGCTCTGACCAGGTTATGTTACCCAGAATCCTTTGCAAACATCAAAATTTGGAGAAAAAAAACACATTTTCCTCACATTTTGGTGACAGAAAGTTCTGGAATCAGAGAGGAGCCACAAATTTCCTTCCACCCAGCACTCCCCCAAGTCTCCCGATACAAATGATACCTCACTTGTGTGGGTAGGCCTAGCGCCCGCGACAGGAAATGCCCCAAAACGCAACGTGCACACATCACATTTTTGGAAAAAAAACAGAGGTGTTTTTTGCAAAGTGCCTACCTGTAGATTTTGGCCTCTAGCTCAGCCGGCACCTAGGGAAACCTACCAAACCTGTGCATTTCTGAAAACTAGAGACCTAGGGGAATCCAAGATGGGGTGACTTGTGGGGCTCTGACCAGGTTCTGTTACCCAGAATCCTTTGCAAACCTCAAAATTTGGCTAAAAAAACACATTTTCTTCACATTTTGGTGACAGAAAGTTCTGGAATCAGAGAGGAGCCACAAATTTCCTTCCACCCAGCGTTCCCCCAAGTCTCCCGATAAAAATGATACCTCACTTGTGTGGGTAGGCCTAGCGCCCGCGACAGGAAATGCCCCAAAGCACAACGTGGACACATCCCATTTTTTGACAGTAAACAGAGCTGTTTTTTGCAAAGTGCCTACCTGTAGATTTTGGCCTCTAGCTCAGCCGGCACCTAGGGAAACCTACCAAACCTCTGCATTTCAGAAAACTAGAGACCTAGGGGAATCCAAGATGGCGTGACTTGTGGGGCTCTGACCAGGTTTTGTTACCCAGAATCCTTTGCAAACCTCAAAATTTGGAGAAAAAACAACACATTTTCCTCACATTTTGGTGACAGAAAGTTCTGGAATCAGAGAGGAGCCACAAATTTCCTTCCACCCAGCGTTCCCCCAAGTCTCCCGATAAAAATGATACCTCACTTGTGTGGGTAGGCCTAGCGCCCGCGACAGGAAATGCCCCAAAGCACAACGTGGACACATCCCATTTTTTGACAGAAAACAGAGGTGTTTTTTGCAAAGTGCCTACCTGTAGATTTTGGCCTCTAGCTCAGCCGGCACCTAGGGAAACCTACCAAACCTGTGCATTTCTGAAAACTAGAGACCTAGGGGATTTCAAGATGGCGTGACTTGTGGGGCTCTGACCAGGTTTTGTTACCCAGAATCCTTTGCAAACCTCAAAATTTGGATGAAAAAAAACACATTTTCCTCACATTTTGGTGACAGAAAGTTCTGGAATCAGAGAGGAGTCACAAATTTCCTTCCACCAAGCATTCCCCCAAGTCTCCCGATAAAAATGATTCCTCACTTGTGTGGGTAGGCCTAGCGCCCGCGACAGGAAATGCCCCAAAACGCAACGTGAACACATCACATTTTTTTAAAGAAAACAGAGGTGTTTTTTGCAAAGTGCCTACCTGTAGATTTTGGCCTCTAGCTCAGCCGGCACCTAGGGAAACCTACCAAACCTGTGCATTTCTGAAAACTAGAGACCTAGGGGAATCCAAGATGGGGTGACTTGTGGGGCTCTGACCAGGTTCTGTTACCCAGAATCCTTTGCAAACCTCAACATTTGGCTAAAAAAACACATTTTCCTCACATTTTGGTGACAGAAAGGTCTGGAATCAGAGAGGAGCCACAAATTTCCTTCCACCCAGCGTTCCCCCAAGTCTCCCGATAAAAATGATACCTCACTTGTGTGGGTAGGCCTAGCGCCCACGACAGGAAATGCCCCAAAGCACAACGTGGACACATCCCATTTTTTGACAGAAAACAGAGCTGTTTTTTGCAAAGTGCCTACCTGTAGATTTTGGCCTCTAGCTCAGCCGGCACCTAGGGAAACCTGCCAAACCTGTGCATTTCTCAAATCTAGAGACCTAGGGGAATCCAAGATGGGGTGACTTGTGGGGCTCTGACCAGGTTCTGTTACCCAGAATCCTTTGCAAACCTCAACATTTGGCTAAAAAAACACATTTTCCTCACATTTTGGTGACAGAAAGTTCTGGAATAAGAGAGGAGCCACAAATTTCCTTCCACCCAGCGTTCCCCCAAGTCTCCCGATACAAATGATACCTCACTTGTGTGGGTAGGCCTAGTGCCCGTGACAGGAAATGCCCCAAAACTCAACGTGGACACATCACATTCATTGAACAGAGTTGTTTCTTGCAAAGTGCCTACCTGTAGATTTTGTCCTCTAGCTCAGCCGGCACCCGGGGAAACCTAGCAAACCAGAGCATTTTTGAAAACTAGAAACCCAGGGGAATCCAAGATGGGGTGGCTTGCGGGGCTCTGACCAGGTTATGTTACCCAGAATCCTTTGCAAACATCAAAATTTGGAGAAAAAAAACACATTTTCCTCACATTTTGGTGACAGAAAGTTCTGGAATCAGAGAGGAGCCACAAATTTCCTTCCACCCAGCACTCCCCCAAGTCTCCCGATACAAATGATACCTCACTTGTGTGGGTAGGCCTAGCGCCCGCGACAGAAAATGCCCCAAAACGCAACGTGCACACATCACATTTTTGTAAAAAAAACAGAGGTGTTTTTTGCAAAGTGCCTACCTGTAGATTTTGGCCTCTAGCTCAGCCGGCACCTAGGGAAACCTACCAAACCTGTGCATTTCTGAAAACTAGAGACCTAGGGGAATCCAAGATGGGGTGACTTGTGGGGCTCTGACCAGGTTTTGTTACCCAGAATCCTTTGCAAACCTCAACATTTGGCTAAAAAAACACATTTTCCTCACATTTTGGTGACAGAAAGTTCTGGAATCAGAGAGGAGCCACAAATTTCCTTCCACCCAGCGTTCCCCCAAGTCTCCCGATAAAAATGATACCTCAATTGTGTGGGTAGGCCTAGCGCCCGCGACAGGAAATGCCCCAAAGCACAACATGGACACATCCCATTTTTTGACAGTAAACAGAGCTGTTTTTTGCAAAGTGCCTACCTGTAGATTTTGGCCTCTAGCTCAGCCGGCACCTAGGGAAACCTACCAAACCTCTGCATTTCAGAAAACTAGAGACCTAGGGGAATCCAAGATGGCGTGACTTGTGGGGCTCTGACCAGGTTTTGTTACCCAGAATCCTTTGCAAACCTCAAAATTTGGATGAAAAAAAACACATTTTCCTCACATTTTGGTGACAGAAAGTTCTGGAATCAGAGAGGAGTCACAAATTTCCTTCCACCAAGCGTTCCCCCAAGTCTCCCGATAAAAATGATACCTCACTTGTGTGGGTAGGCCTAGCGCCCGCGACAGGAAATGGCCCAAAACGCAATGTGAACACATCACATTTTTTGAAAGAAAACAGAGGTGTTTTTTGCAATGTGCCTACCTGTAGATTTTGGGCTCTAGCTCAGCCGGCACCTAGGGAAACCTACCAAACCTGTGCATTTCTGAAAACTAGAGACCTAGGGGAATCCAAGATGGGGTGACTTGTGGGGCTCTGACCAGGTTCTGTTACCCAGAATCCTTTGCAAACCTCAACATTTGGCTAAAAAACACATTTTCCTCACATTTTGGTGACAGAAAGTTCTGGAATCAGAGAGGAGCCACAAATTTCCTTCCACCCAGCGTTCCCCCAAGTCTCCCGATAAAAATGATACCTCACTTGTGTGGGTAGGCCTAGCGCCCGCGACAGGAAATGCCCCAAAGCACAACGTGGACACATCCCATTTTTTGACAGAAAACAGAGCTGTTTTTTGCAAAGTGCCTACCTGTAGATTTTGGCCTCTAGCTCAGCCGGCACCTAGGGAAACCTGCCAAACCTGTGCATTTCTCAAATCTAGAGACCTAGGGGAATCCAAGATGGGGTGACTTGTGGGGCTCTGACCAGGTTCTGTTACCCAGAATCCTTTGCAAACCTCAACATTTGGATGAAAAAAAACACATTTTCCTCACATTTTGGTGACAGAAAGTTCTGGAATCAGAGAGGAGTCACAAATTTCCTTCCACCAAGCGTTCCCCCAAGTCTCCCGATAAAAATGATACCTCACTTGTGTGGGTAGGCCTAGCGCCTGCGACAGGAAATGGCCCAAAACGCAATGTGAACACATCACATTTTTTGAAAGAAAACAGAGGTGTTTTTTGCAAAGTGCCTACCTGTAGATTTTGGGCTCTAGCTCAGCCGGCACCTAGGGAAACCTACCAAACCTGTGCATTTCTGAAAACTAGAGACCTAGGGGAATCCAAGATGGGGTGACTTGTGGGGCTCTGACCAGGTTCTGTTACCCAGAATCCTTTGCAAACCTCAACATTTGGCTAAAAAACACATTTTCCTCACATTTTGGTGACAGAAAGTTCTGGAATCAGAGAGGAGCCACAAATTTCCTTCCACCCAGCACTCCCCCAAGTCTCCCGATACAAATGATACCTCACTTGTGGGTAGGCCTAGCGCCCGCGACAGGAAATGCCCCAAAACGCAACGTGCACACATCACATTTTTGTAAAAAAAACAGAGGTGTTTTTTGCAAAGTGCCTACCTGTAGATTTTGGCCTCTAGCTCAGCCGGCACCTAGGGAAACCTACCAAACCTGTGCATTTCTGAAAACTAGAGACCTAGGGGAATCCAAGATGGGGTGACTTGTGGGGCTCTGACCAGGTTTTGTTACCCAGAATCCTTTGCAAACCTCAACATTTGGCTAAAAAAACACATTTTCCTCACATTTTGGTGACAGAAAGTTCTGGAATCAGAGAGGAGCCACAAATTTCCTTCCACCCAGCGTTCCCCCAAGTCTCCCGATAAAAATGATACCTCAATTGTGTGGGTAGGCCTAGCGCCCGCGACAGGAAATGCCCCAAAGCACAACATGGACACATCCCATTTTTTGACAGTAAACAGAGCTGTTTTTTGCAAAGTGCCTACCTGTAGATTTTGGCCTCTAGCTCAGCCGGCACCTAGGGAAACCTACCAAACCTCTGCATTTCAGAAAACTAGAGACCTAGGGGAATCCAAGATGGCGTGACTTGTGGGGCTCTGACCAGGTTTTGTTACCCAGAATCCTTTGCAAACCTCAAAATTTGGATGAAAAAAAACACATTTTCCTCACATTTTGGTGACAGAAAGTTCTGGAATCAGAGAGGAGTCACAAATTTCCTTCCACCAAGCGTTCCCCCAAGTCTCCCGATAAAAATGATACCTCACTTGTGTGGGTAGGCCTAGCGCCCGCGACAGGAAATGGCCCAAAACGCAATGTGAACACATCACATTTTTTTAAAGAAAACAGAGGTGTTTTTTGCAAAGTGCCTACCTGTAGATTTTGGGCTCTAGCTCAGCCGGCACCTAGGGAAACCTACCAAACCTGTGCATTTCTGAAAACTAGAGACCTAGGGGAATCCAAGATGGGGTGACTTGTGGGGCTCTGACCAGGTTCTGTTACCCAGAATCCTTTGCAAACCTCAACATTTGGCTAAAAAAACACATTTTCCTCACATTTTGGTGACAGAAAGTTCTGGAATCAGAGAGGAGCCACAAATTTCCTTCCACCCAGCGTTCCCCCAAGTCTCCCGATAAAAATGATACCTCACTTGTGTGGGTAGGCCTAGCGCCCGCGACAGGAAATGCCCCAAAGCACAACGTGGACACATCCCATTTTTTGACAGAAAACAGAGCTGTTTTTTGCAAAGTGCCTACCTGTAGATTTTGGCCTCTAGCTCAGCCGACACCTAGGGAAACCTGCCAAACCTGTGCATTTCTCAAATCTAGAGACCTAGGGGAATCCAAGATGGGGTGACTTGTGGGGCTCTGACCAGGTTCTGTTACCCAGAATCCTTTGCAAACCTCAACATTTGGCTAAAAAAACACATTTTCCTCACATTTTGGTGACAGAAAGTTCTGGAATCAGAGAGGAGCCACAAATTTCCTTCCACCCAGCGTTCCCCCAAGTCTCCCGATACAAATGATACCTCACTTGTGTGGGTAGGCCTAGTGCCCGTGACAGAAAATGCCCCAAAACTCAACGTGGACACATCACATTCATTGAACAGAGTTGTTTTTTGCAAAGTGCCTACCTGTAGATTTTGTCCTCTAGCTCAGCCGGCACCTAGGGGAAACCTATCAAACCTGTGCATTTCTGAAAACTAGAGACCTAGGGGAATCCAAGATGGCGTGACTTGTGGGGCTCTGACCAGGTTTTGTTACCCAGAATCCTTTGCAAACCTCAAAATTTGGATGAAAAAAAACACATTTTCCTTACATTTTGGTGACAGAAAGTTCTGGAATCAGAGAGGAGTCACAAATTTCCTTCCACCCAGCGTTCCCCCAAGTCTCCCGATAAAAATGATACCTCACTTGTGTGGGTAGGCCTAGCGCCCGCGACAGGAAATGCCCCAAAACGCAACGTGAACACATCACATTTTTTGAAAGAAAACAGAGGTGTTTTTTGCAAAGTGCCTACCTGTAGATTTTGGCCTCTAGCTCAGCCGGCACCTAGGGAAACCTACCAAACCTGTGCATTTCTGAAAACTAGAGACCTAGGGGAATCCAAGATGGGGTGACTTGTGGGGCTCTGACCAGGTTCTGTTACCCAGAATCCTTTGCAAACCTCAACATTTGGCTAAAAAAACACATTTTCCTCACATTTTGGTGACAGAAAGTTCTGGAATCAGAGAGGAGCCACAAATTTCCTTCCACCCAGCGTTCCCCCAAGTCTCCCGATAAAAATGATACCTCACTTGTGTGGGTAGGCCTAGCGCCCGCGACAGGAAATGCCCCAAAACGCAACGTGCACACATCACATTTTTGGAAAAAAAACAGAGGTGTTTTTTGCAAAGTGCCTACCTGTAGATTTTGGCCTCTAGCTCAGCCGGCACCTAGGGAAACCTACCAAACCTGTGCATTTCTGAAAACTAGAGACCTAGGGAAATCCAAGATGGGGTGACTTGTGGGGCTCTGACCAGGTTCTGTTACCCAGAATCCTTTGCAAACCTCAAAATTTGGCTAAAAAAACACATTTTCCTCACATTTTGGTGACAGAAAGTTCTGGAATCAGAGAGGAGCCACAAATTTCCTTCCACCCAGCGTTCCCCCAAGTCTCCCGATAAAAATGATACCTCACTTGTGTGGGTAGGCCTAGCGCCCGCGACAGGAAATGCCCCAAAGCACAACGTGGACACATCCCATTTTTTGACAGTAAACAGAGCTGTTTTTTGCAAAGTGCCTACCTGTAGATTTTGGCCTCTAGCTCAGCCGGCACCTAGGGAAACCTACCAAACCTCTGCATTTCAGAAAACTAGAGACCTAGGGGAATCCAAGATGGCGTGACTTGTGGGGCTCTGACCAGGTTTTGTTACCCAGAATCCTTTGCAAACCTCAAAATTTGGAGAAAAAACAACACATTTTCCTCACATTTTGGTGACAGAAAGTTCTGGAATCAGAGAGGAGCCACAAATTTCCTTCCACCCAGCGTTCCCCCAAGTCTCCCGATAAAAATTATACCTCACTTGTGTGGGTAGGCCTAGCGCCCGCAACAAGAAATGCCCCAAAGCACAACGTGGACACATCCCATTTTTTGACAGAAAACAGAGCTGTTTTTTGCAAAGTGCCTACCTGTAGATTTTGGCCTCTAGCTCAGCCGGCACCTAGGGAAACCTACCAAACCTGTGCATTTCTGAAAACTAGAGACCTAGGGGAATCCAAGATGGCATGACTTGTGGGGCTCTGACCAGGTTTTGTTTCCCAGAATCCTTTGCAAACCTTAAAATTTGGATGAAAAAAAACACATTTTCCTCACATTTTGGTGACAGAAAGTTCTGGAATCAGAGAGGAGTCACAAATTTCCTTCCACCCAGCGTTCCCCCAAGTCTCCCGATAAAAATGATACCTCACTTGTGTGGGTAGGCCTAGCGCCCGCGACAGGAAATGCCCCAAAGCACAAGGTGGACACATCCCATTTTTTGACAGAAAACATAGCTGTTTTTTGCAAAGTGCCTACCTGTAGATTTTGGCCTCTAGCTCAGCCGGCACCTAGGGAAACCTACCAAACCTGTGCATTTCTGAAAACTAGAGACCTAGGGGATTTCAAGATGGCGTGACTTGTGAGGCTCTGACCAGGTTTTGTTACCCAGAATCCTTTGCAAACCTCAAAATTTGGATGAAAAAAAACACATTTTCCTCACATTTTGGTGACAGAAAGTTCTGGAATCAGAGAGGAGTCACAAATTTCCTTCCACCAAGCGTTCCCCCAAGTCTCCCGATAAAAATGATACCTCACTTGTGTGGGTAGGCCTAGCGCCCGCGACAGGAAATGGCCCAAAACGCAATGTGAACACATCACATTTTTTGAAAGAAAACAGAGGTGTTTTTTGCAAAGTGCCTACCTGTAGATTTTGGGCTCTAGCTCAGCCGGCACCTAGGGAAACCTACCAAACCTGTGCATTTCTGAAAACTAGAGACCTAGGGGAATCCAAGATGGGGTGACTTGTGGGGCTCTGACCAGGTTCTGTTACCCAGAATCCTTTGCAAACCTCAACATTTGGCTAAAAAAACACATTTTCCTCACATTTTGGTGACAGAAAGTTCTGGAATCAGAGAGGAGCCACAAATTTCCTTCCACCCAGCGTTCCCCCAAGTCTCCCGATAAAAATGATACCTCACTTGTGTGGGTAGGCCTAGCGCCCGCGACAGGAAATGCCCCAAAGCACAACGTGGACACATCCCATTTTTTGACAGAAAACAGAGCTGTTTTTTGCAAAGTGCCTACCTGTAGATTTTGGCCTCTAGCTCAGCCGACACCTAGGGAAACCTGCCAAACCTGTGCATTTCTCAAATCTAGAGACCTAGGGGAATCCAAGATGGGGTGACTTGTGGGGCTCTGACCAGGTTCTGTTACCCAGAATCCTTTGCAAACCTCAACATTTGGCTAAAAAAACACATTTTCCTCACATTTTGGTGACAGAAAGTTCTGGAATCAGAGAGGAGCCACAAATTTCCTTCCACCCAGCGTTCCCCCAAGTCTCCCGATACAAATGATACCTCACTTGTGTGGGTAGGCCTAGTGCCCGTGACAGAAAATGCCCCAAAACTCAACGTGGACACATCACATTCATTGAACAGAGTTGTTTTTTGCAAAGTGCCTACCTGTAGATTTTGTCCTCTAGCTCAGCCGGCACCTAGGGGAAACCTATCAAACCTGTGCATTTCTGAAAACTAGAGACCTAGGGGAATCCAAGATGGCGTGACTTGTGGGGCTCTGACCAGGTTTTGTTACCCAGAATCCTTTGCAAACCTCAAAATTTGGATGAAAAAAAACACATTTTCCTTACATTTTGGTGACAGAAAGTTCTGGAATCAGAGAGGAGTCACAAATTTCCTTCCACCCAGCGTTCCCCCAAGTCTCCCGATAAAAATGATACCTCACTTGTGTGGGTAGGCCTAGCGCCCGCGACAGGAAATGCCCCAAAACGCAACGTGAACACATCACATTTTTTGAAAGAAAACAGAGGTGTTTTTTGCAAAGTGCCTACCTGTAGATTTTGGCCTCTAGCTCAGCCGGCACCTAGGGAAACCTACCAAACCTGTGCATTTCTGAAAACTAGAGACCTAGGGGAATCCAAGATGGGGTGACTTGTGGGGCTCTGACCAGGTTCTGTTACCCAGAATCCTTTGCAAACCTCAACATTTGGCTAAAAAAACACATTTTCCTCACATTTTGGTGACAGAAAGTTCTGGAATCAGAGAGGAGCCACAAATTTCCTTCCACCCAGCGTTCCCCCAAGTCTCCCGATAAAAATGATACCTCACTTGTGTGGGTAGGCCTAGCGCCCGCAACAGGAAATGCCCCAAAGCACAACGTGGACACATCCCATTTTTTGACAGAAAACAGAGCTGTTTTTTGCAAAGTGCATACCTGTAGATTTTGGCCTCTAGCTCAGCCGGCACCTAGGGAAACCTGACAAACCTGTGCATTTCTCAAATCTAGAGACCTAGGGGAATCCAAGATGGGGTGACTTGTGGGGCTCGGACCAGGTTCTGTTACCCAGAATCCTTTGCAAACCTCAACATTTGGCTAAAAAAACACATTTTCCTCACATTTTGGTGACAGAAAGTTCTGGAATCAGAGAGGAGCCACAAATTTCCTTCCACCCAGCACTCCCCCAAGTCTCCTGATACAAATGATACCTCACTTGTGTGGGTAGGCCTAGCGCCCGCGACAGGAAATGCCCCAAAACGCAACGTGCACACATCACATTTTTGGAAAAAAAACAGAGGTGTTTTTTGCAAAGTGCCTACCTGTAGATTTTGGCCTCTAGCTCAGCCGGCACCTAGGGAAACCTACCAAACCTGTGCATTTCTGAAAACTAGAGACCTAGGGAAATCCAAGATGGGGTGACTTGTGGGGCTCTGACCAGGTTCTGTTACCCAGAATCCTTTGCAAACCTCAAAATTTGGCTAAAAAAACACATTTTCCTCACATTTTGGTGACAGAAAGTTCTGGAATCAGAGAGGAGCCACAAATTTCCTTCCACCCAGCGTTCCCCCAAGTCTCCCGATAAAAATGATACCTCACTTGTGTGGGTAGGCCTAGCGCCCGCGACAGGAAATGCCCCAAAGCACAACGTGGACACATCCCATTTTTTGACAGTAAACAGAGCTGTTTTTTGCAAAGTGCCTACCTGTAGATTTTGGCCTCTAGCTCAGCCGGCACCTAGGGAAACCTACCAAACCTCTGCATTTCAGAAAACTAGAGACCTAGGGGAATCCAAGATGGCGTGACTTGTGGGGCTCTGACCAGGTTTTGTTACCCAGAATCCTTTGCAAACCTCAAAATTTGGAGAAAAAACAACACATTTTCCTCACATTTTGGTGACAGAAAGTTCTGGAATCAGAGAGGAGCCACAAATTTCCTTCCACCCAGCGTTCCCCCAAGTCTCCCGATAAAAATTATACCTCACTTGTGTGGGTAGGCCTAGCGCCCGCAACAAGAAATGCCCCAAAGCACAACGTGGACACATCCCATTTTTTGACAGAAAACAGAGCTGTTTTTTGCAAAGTGCCTACCTGTAGATTTTGGCCTCTAGCTCAGCCGGCACCTAGGGAAACCTACCAAACCTGTGCATTTCTGAAAACTAGAGACCTAGGGGAATCCAAGATGGCATGACTTGTGGGGCTCTGACCAGGTTTTGTTTCCCAGAATCCTTTGCAAACCTTAAAATTTGGATGAAAAAAAACACATTTTCCTCACATTTTGGTGACAGAAAGTTCTGGAATCAGAGAGGAGTCACAAATTTCCTTCCACCCAGCGTTCCCCCAAGTCTCCCGATAAAAATGATACCTCACTTGTGTGGGTAGGCCTAGCGCCCGCGACAGGAAATGCCCCAAAGCACAAGGTGGACACATCCCATTTTTTGACAGAAAACATAGCTGTTTTTTGCAAAGTGCCTACCTGTAGATTTTGGCCTCTAGCTCAGCCGGCACCTAGGGAAACCTACCAAACCTGTGCATTTCTGAAAACTAGAGACCTAGGGGATTTCAAGATGGCGTGACTTGTGAGGCTCTGACCAGGTTTTGTTACCCAGAATCCTTTGCAAACCTCAAAATTTGGATGAAAAAAAACACATTTTCCTCACATTTTGGTGACAGAAAGTTCTGGAATCAGAGAGGAGTCACAAATTTCCTTCCACCAAGCGTTCCCCCAAGTCTCCCGATAAAAATGATTCCTCACTTGTGTGGGTAGGCCTAGCGCCCGCGACAGGAAATGCCCCAAAACGCAACGTGAACACATCACATTTTTTTAAAGAAAACAGAGGTGTTTTTTGCAAAGTGCCTACCTGTAGATTTTGGCCTCTAGCTCAGCCGGCACCTAGGGAAACCTACCAAACCTGTGCATTTCTGAAAACTAGAGACCTAGGGGAATCCAAGATGGGGTGACTTGTGGGGCTCTGACCAGGTTCTGTTACCCAGAATCCTTTGCAAACCTCAACATTTGGCTAAAAAAACACATTTTCCTCACATTTTGGTGACAGAAAGTTCTGGAATCAGAGAGGAGCCACAAATTTCCTTCCACCCAGCGTTCCCCCAAGTCTCCCGATAAAAATGATACCTCACTTGTGTGGGTAGGCCTAGCGCCCGCCACAGGAAATGCCCCAAAGCACAACGTGGACACATCCCATTTTTTGACAGAAAACAGAGCTGTTTTTTGCAAAGTGCCTACCTGTAGATTTTGGCCTCTAGCTCAGCCGGCACCTAGGGAAACCTGCCAAACCTGTGCATTTCTCAAATCTAGAGACCTAGGGGAATCCAAGATGGGGTGACTTGTGGGGCTCTGACCAGGTTCTGTTACTCAGAATCCTTTGCAAACCTCAACATTTGGCTAAAAAAACACATTTTCCTCACATTTTGGTGACAGGAAGTTCTGGAATCAGAGAGGAGCCACAAATTTCCTTCCACCCAGCGTTCCCCCAAGTCACCCGATACAAATGATACCTCACTTGTGTGGGTAGGCCTAGTGCCCGTGACAGGAAATGCCCCAAAACTCAACGTGGACACATCACATTCATTGAACAGAGTTGTTTCTTGCAAAGTGCCTACCTGTAGATTTTGTCCTCTAGCTCAGCCGGCACCCGGGGAAACCTAGCAAACCAGAGCATTTTTGAAAACTAGAAACCCAGGGGAATCTAAGATGGGGTGGCTTGCGGGGCTCTGACCAGGTTATGTTACCCAGAATCCTTTGCAAACATCAAAATTTGGAGAAAAAAAACACATTTTCCTCACATTTTGGTGACAGAAAGTTCTGGAATCAGAGAGGAGCCACAAATTTCCTTCCACCCAGCACTCCCCCAAGTCTCCCGATACAAATGATACCTCACTTGTGTGGGTAGGCCTAGCGCCCGCGACAGGAAATGCCCCAAAACGCAACGTGCACACATCACATTTTTGGAAAAAAAACAGAGGTGTTTTTTGCAAAGTGCCTACCTGTAGATTTTGGCCTCTAGCTCACCCGGCACCTAGGGAAACCTACCAAACCTGTGCATTTCTGAAAACTAGAGACCTAGGGGAATCCAAGATGGGGTGACTTGTGGGGCTCTGACCAGGTTCTGTTACCCAGAATCCTTTGCAAACCTCAAAATTTGGCTAAAAAAACACATTTTCCTCACATTTTGGTGACAGAAAGTTCTGGAATCAGAGAGGAGCCACAAATTTCCTTCCACCCAGCGTTCCCCCAAGTCTCCCGATAAAAATTATACCTCAATTGTGTGGGTAGGCCTAGCGCCCGCGACAGGAAATGCCCCAAAGCACAACATGGACACATCCCATTTTTTGACAGTAAACAGAGCTGTTTTTTGCAAAGTGCCTACCTGTAGATTTTGGCCTCTAGCTCAGCCGGCACCTAGGGAAACCTACCAAACCTCTGCATTTCAGAAAACTAGAGACCTAGGGTAATCCAAGATGGCGTGACTTGTGGGGCTCTGACCAGGTTTTGTTACCCAGAATCCTTTGCAAACCTCAAAATTTGGAGAAAAAACAACACATTTTCCTCACATTTTGGTGACAGAAAGTTCTGGAATCAGAGAGGAGCCACAAATTTCCTTCCACCCAGCGTTCCCCCAAGTCTCCCGATAAAAATTATACCTCACTTGTGTGGGTAGGCCTAGCGCCCGCGACAGGAAATGCCCCAAAGCACAACGTGGACACATCCCATTTTTTGACAGAAAACAGAGCTGTTTTTTGCAAAGTGCCTACCTGTAGATTTTGGCCTCTAGCTCAGCCGGCACCTAGGGAAACCTGACAAACCTGTGCATTTCTCAACTCTAGAGACCTAGGGGAATCCAAGATGGGGTGACTTGTGGGGCTCGGACCAGGTTCTGTTACCCAGAATCCTTTGCAAACCTCAACATTTGGCTAAAAAAACACATTTTCCTCACATTTTGGTGACAGAAAGTTCTGGAATCAGAGA
Source organism: Pleurodeles waltl (assembly GCF_031143425.1). NCBI lineage: Eukaryota > Metazoa > Chordata > Amphibia > Caudata > Salamandridae > Pleurodeles > Pleurodeles waltl. The sequence goes on along the minus strand of NC_090444.1, from coordinate 597,578,937 downwards.
GGAGCCACAAATTTCCTTCCACCCAGCACTCCCCCAAGTCTCCCGATACAAATGATACCTCACTTGTGTGGGTAGGCCTAGCGCCTGCGACAGGAAATGCCCCAAAACGCAACGTGCACACATCACATTTTTTTAAAAAAAACAGAGGTGTTTTTTGCAAAGTGCCTACCTGTAGATTTTGGCCTCTAGCTCAGCCGGCACCTAGGGAAACCTACCAAACCTGTGCATTTCTGAAAACTAGAGACCTAGGGAAATCCAAGATGGGGTGACTTGTGGGGCTCTGACCAGGTTCTGTTACCCAGAATCCTTTGCAAACCTCAAAATTTGGCTAAAAAAACACATTTTCCTCACATTTTGGTGACAGAAAGTTCTGGAATCAGAGAGGAGCCACAAATTTCCTTCCACCCAGCGTTCCCCCAAGTCTCCCGATAAAAATGATACCTCACTTGTGTGGGTAGGCCTAGCGCCCGCGACAGGAAATGCCCCAAAGCACAACGTGGACACATCCCATTTTTTGACAGTAAACAGAGCTGTTTTTTGCAAAGTGCCTACCTGTAGATTTTGGCCTCTAGCTCAGCCGGCACCTAGGGAAACCTACCAAACCTCTGCATTTCAGAAAACTAGAGACCTAGGGGAATCCAAGATGGCGTGACTTGTGGGGCTCTGACCAGGTTTTGTTACCCAGAATCCTTTGCAAACCTCAAAATTTGGAGAAAAAACAACACATTTTCCTCACATTTTGGTGACAGAAAGTTCTGGAATCAGAGAGGAGCCACAAATTTCCTTCCACCCAGCGTTCCCCCAAGTCTCCCGATAAAAATTATACCTCACTTGTGTGGGTAGGCCTAGCGCCCGCAACAAGAAATGCCCCAAAGCACAACGTGGACACATCCCATTTTTTGACAGAAAACAGAGCTGTTTTTTGCAAAGTGCCTACCTGTAGATTTTGGCCTCTAGCTCAGCCGGCACCTAGGGAAACCTACCAAACCTGTGCATTTCTGAAAACTAGAGACCTAGGGGAATCCAAGATGGCATGACTTGTGGGGCTCTGACCAGGTTTTGTTACCCAGAATCCTTTGCAAACCTTAAAATTTGGAGAAAAAAAAAACACATTTTCCTCACATTTTGGTGACAGAAAGTTCTGGAATCAGAGAGGAGTCACAAATTTCCTTCCACCCAGCGTTCCCCCAAGTCTCCCGATACAAATGATACCTCACTTGTGTGGGTAGGCCTAGCGCCCGCGACAGGAAATGCCCCAAAGCACAAGGTGGACACATCCCATTTTTTGACAGAAAACAGAGCTGTTTTTTGCAAAGTGCCTACCTGTAGATTTTGGCCTCTAGCTCAGCCGGCACCTAGGGAAACCTACCAAACCTGTGCATTTCTGAAAACTAGAGACCTAGGGGATTTCAAGATGGCGTGACTTGTGAGGCTCTGACCAGGTTTTGTTACCCAGAATCCTTTGCAAACCTCAAAATTTGGATGAAAAAAAACACATTTTCCTCACATTTTGGTGACAGAAAGTTCTGGAATCAGAGAGGAGTCACAAATTTCCTTCCACCAAGCGTTCCCCCAAGTCTCCCGATAAAAATGATTCTTCACTTGTGTGGGTAGGCCTAGCGCCCGCGACAGGAAATGCCCCAAAACGCAACGTGAACAAATCACATTTTTTTAAAGAAAACAGAGGTGTTTTTTGCAAAGTGCCTACCTGTAGATTTTGGCCTCTAGCTCAGCCGGCACCTAGGGAAACCTACCAAACCTGTGCATTTCTGAAAACTAGAGACCTAGGGGAATCCAAGATGGGGTGACTTGTGGGGCTCTGACCAGGTTCTGTTACCCAGAATCCTTTGCAAACCTCAACATTTGGCTAAAAAAACACATTTTCCTCACATTTTGGTGACAGAAAGTTCTGGAATCAGAGAGGAGCCACAAATTTCCTTCCACCCAGCGTTCCCCCAAGTTTCCCGATAAAAATGATACCTCACTTGTGTGGGTAGGCCTAGCGCCCGCGACAGGAAATGCCCCAAAGCACAACGTGGACACATCCCATTTTTTGACAGAAAACAGAGCTGTTTTTTGCAAAGTGCCTACCTGTAGATTTTGGCCTCTAGCTCAGCCGGCACCTAGGGAAACCTGCCAAACCTGTGCATTTCTCAAATCTAGAGACCTAGGGGAATCCAAGATGGGGTGACTTGTGGGGCTCTGACCAGGTTCTGTTACCCAGAATCCTTTGCAAACCTCAACATAAGGCTAAAAAAACACATTTTCCTCACATTTTGGTGACAGGAAGTTCTGGAATCAGAGAGGAGCCACAAATTTCCTTCCACCCAGCGTTCCCCCAAGTCTCCCGATACAAATGATACCTCACTTGTGTGGGTAGGCCTAGTGCCCGTGACAGGAAATGCCCCAAAACTCAACGTGGACACATCACATTCATTGAACAGAGTTGTTTCTTGCAAAGTGCCTACCTGTAGATTTTGTCCTCTAGCTCAGCCGGCACCCGGGGAAACCTAGCAAACCAGAGCATTTTTGAAAACTAGAAACCCAGGGGAATCCAAGATGGGGTGGCTTGCGGGGCTCTGACCAGGTTATGTTACCCAGAATCCTTTGCAAACATCAAAATTTGGAGAAAAAAAACACATTTTCCTCACATTTTGGTGACAGAAAGTTCTGGAATCAGAGAGGAGCCACAAATTTCCTTCCACCCAGCACTCCCCCAAGTCTCCCGATACAAATGATACCTCACTTGTGTGGGTAGGCCTAGCGCCCGCGACAGGAAATGCCCCAAAACGCAACGTGCACACATCACATTTTTGGAAAAAAAACAGAGGTGTTTTTTGCAAAGTGCCTACCTGTAGATTTTGGCCTCTAGCTCAGCCGGCACCTAGGGAAACCTACCACACCTGTGCATTTCTGAAAACTAGAGACCTAGGGGAATCCAAGATGGGGTGACTTGTGGGGCTCTGACCAGGTTCTGTTACCCAGAATCCTTTGCAAACCTCAAAATTTGGCTAAAAAAACACATTTTCCTCACATTTTGGTGACAGAAAGTTCTGGAATCAGAGAGGAGCCACAAATTTCCTTCCACCCAGCGTTCCCCCAAGTCTCCCGATAAAAATTATACCTCAATTGTGTGGGTAGGCCTAGCGCCCGCGACAGGAAATGCCCCAAAGCACAACATGGACACATCCCATTTTTTGACAGTAAACAGAGCTGTTTTTTGCAAAGTGCCTACCTGTAGATTTTGGCCTCTAGCTCAGCCGGCACCTAGGGAAACCTACCAAACCTCTGCATTTCAGAAAACTAGAGACCTAGGGGAATCCAAGATGGCGTGACCTGTGGGGCTCTGACCAGGTTTTGTTACCCAGAATCCTTTGCAAACCTCAAAATTTGGAGAAAAAACAACACATTTTCCTCCCATTTTGGTGACAGAAAGTTCTGGAATCAGAGAGGAGCCACAAATTTCCTTCCACCCAGCGTTCCCCCAAGTCTCCCGATAAAAATGATACCTCACTTGTGTGGGTAGGCCTAGCGCCCGCGACAGGGAATGCCCCAAAGCACAACGTGGACACATCCCATTTTTTGACAGAAAACAGAGCTGTTTTTTGCAAAGTGCCTACCTGTAGATTTTGGCCTCTAGCTCAGCCGGCACCTAGGGAAACCTACCAAACCTGTGCATTTCTGAAAACTAGAGACATGGGGGATTTCAAGATGGCGTGACTTGTGGGGCTCTGACCAGGTTTTGTTACCCAGAATCCTTTGCAAACCTCAAAATTTGGATGAAAAAAAACACATTTTCCTCACATTTTGGTGACAGAAAGTTCTGGAATCAGAGAGGAGTCACAAATTTCCTTCCACCAAGCGTTCCCCCAAGTCTCCCGATAAAAATGATACCTCACTTGTGTGGGTAGGCCTAGCGCCCGCGACAGGAAATGGCCCAAAACGCAATGTGAACACATCACATTTTTTGAAAGAAAACAGAGGTGTTTTTTGCAAAGTGCCTACCTGTAGATTTTGGCCTCTAGCTCAGCCGGCACCTAGGTAAACCTACCCAACCTGTGCATTTCTGAAAACTAGAGACCGAGGGGAATCCAAGATGGGGTGACTTGTGGGGCTCTGACCAGGTTCTGTTACCCAGAATCCTTTGCAAACCTCAACATTTGGCTAAAAAAACACATTTTCCGCACATTTTGGTGACAGAAAGTTCTGGAATCAGAGAGGAGCCACAAATTTCCTTCCACCCAGCGTTCCCCCAAGTCTCCCGATACAAATGATACCTCACTTGTGTGGGTAGGCCTAGTGCCCGTGACAGGAAATGCCCCAAAACTCAACGTGGACACATCACATTCATTGAACAGAGTTGTTTTTTGCAAAGTGCCTACCTGTAGATTTTGTCCTCTAGCTCAGCCGGCACCCGGGGAAACCTACCAAACCTGTGCATTTCTGAAAACTAGAGACCTAGGGGAATCCAAGATGGTGTGACTTGTGGGGCTCTGACCAGGTTTTGTTACCCAGAATCCTTTGCAAACCTCAAAATTTGGATGAAAAAAAACACATTTTCCTTACATTTTGGTGACAGAAAGTTCTGGAATCAGAGAGGAGTCACAAATTTCCTTCCACCCAGCGTTCCCCCAAGTCTCCCGATAAAAATGATACCTCACTTGTGTGGGTAGGCCTAGCGCCCGCGACAGGAAATGCCCCAAAACGCAACGTGAACACATCACATTTTTTTAAAGAAAACAGAGGTGTTTTTTGCAAAGTGCCTACCTGTAGATTTTGGCCTCTACCTCAGCCGGCACCTAGGGAAACCTACCAAACCTGTGCATTTCTGAAAACTAGAGACCTAGGGGAATCCAAGATGGGGTGGCTTGTGGGGCTCTGACCAGGTTCTGTTACCCAGAATACTTTGCAAACCTCAACATTTGGCTAAAAAAACACATTTTCCTCACATTTTGGTGACAGAAAGTTCTGGAATCAGAGAGGAGCCACAAATTTCCTTCCACCCAGCGTTCCCCCAAGTCTCCCGATAAAAATGATACCTCACTTGTGTGGGTAGGCCTAGCGCCCGCGACAGGAAATGCCCCAAAGCACAACGTGGACACATCCCATTTTTTGACAGAAAACAGAGCTGTTTTTTGCAAAGTGCCTACCTGTAGATTTTGGCCTCTAGCTCAGCCGGCACCTAGGGAAACCTGCCAAACCTGTGCATTTCTCAAATCTAGAGACCTAGGGGAATCCAAGATGGGGTGACTTGTGGGGCTCGGACCAGGTTCTGTTACCCAGAATCCTTTGCAAACCTCAACATTTGGCTAAAAAAACACATTTTCCTCACATTTTGGTGACAGAAAGTTCTGGAATCAGAGAGGAGCCACAAATTTCCTTCCACCCAGCGTTCCCCCAAGTCTCCCGATACAAATGATACCTCACTTGTGTGGGTAGGCCTAGTGCCCGTGACAGGAAATGCCCCAAAACTCAACGTGGACACATCACATTCATTGAACAGAGTTGTTTTTTGCAAAGTGCCTACCTGTAGATTTTGTCCTCTAGCTCAGCCGGCACCCGGGGAAACCTACCAAACCTGTGCATTTCTGAAAACTAGAGACCTAGGGGAATCCAAGATGGCGTGACTTGTGGGGGCTCTGACCAGGTTTTGTTACCCAGAATCCTTTGCAAACCTCAAAATTTGGATAAAAAAAACACATTTTCCTTACATTTTGGTGACAGAAAGTTCTGGAATCAGAGAGGAGTCACAAATTTCCTTCCACCCAGCGTTCCCCCAAGTCTCCCGATAAAAATGATACCTCACTTGTGTGGGTAGGCCTAGCGCCCGCGACAGGAAATGCCCCAAAGCACAACGTGGACACATCCCATTTTTTGACAGAAAACAGAGCTGTTTTTTGCAAAGTGCCTACCTGTAGATTTTGGCCTCTAGCTCAGCCGGCACCTAGGGAAACCTGCCAAACCTGTGCATTTCTCAAATCTAGAGACCTAGGGGAATCCAAGATGGGGTGACTTGTGGGGCTCTGACCAGGTTCTGTTACCCAGAATCCTTTGCAAACCTCAACATTTGGCTAAAAAAACACATTTTCCTCACATTTTGGTGACAGGAAGTTCTGGAATCAGAGAGGAGCCACAAATTTCTTTCCACCCAGCGTTCCCCCAAGTCTCCCGATACAAATGATACCTCACTTGTGTGGGTAGGCCTAGCGCCCGCGACAGGAAATGGCCCAAAACGCAATGTGAACACATCACATTTTTTGAAAGAAAACAGAGGTGTTTTTTGCAAAGTGCCTACCTGTAGATTTTGGCCTCTAGCTCAGCCGGCACCTAGGGAAACCTACCAAACCTGTGCATTTCTGAAAACTAGAGACCTAGGGGAATCCAAGATGGGGTGACTTGTGGGGCTCTGACCAGGTTCTGTTACCCAGAATCCTTTGCAAACCTCAACATTTGGCTAAAAAAACACATTTTCCTCACATTTTGGTGACAGAAAGTTCTGGAATCAGAGAGGAGCCACAAATTTCCTTCCACCCAGCGTTCCCCCAAGTCTCCCGATAAAAATGATACCTCACTTGTGTGGGTAGGCCTAGCGCCCGCGACAGGAAATGCCCCAAAGCACAACGTGGACACATCCCATTTTTTGACAGAAAACAGAGCTGTTTTTTGCAAAGTGCCTACCTGTAGATTTTGGCCTCTAGCTCAGCCGGCACCTAGGGAAACCTGCCAAACCTGTGCATTTCTCAAATCTAGAGACCTAGGGGAATCCAAGATGGGGTGACTTGTGGGGCTCGGACCAGGTTCTGTTACCCAGAATCCTTTGCAAACCTCAACATTTGGCTAAAAAAACACATTTTCCTCACATTTTGGTGACAGAAAGTTCTGGAATCAGAGAGGAGCCACAAATTTCCTTCCACCCAGCGTTCCCCCAAGTCTCCCAATACAAATGATACCTCACTTGTGTGGGTAGGCCTAGTGCCCGTGACAGGAAATGCCCCAAAACTCAACGTGGACACATCACATTCATTGAACAGAGTTGTTTTTTGCAAAGTGCCTACCTGTAGATTTTGTCCTCTAGCTCAGCCGGCACCCGGGGAAACCTACCAAACCTGTGCATTTCTGAAAACTAGAGACCTAGGGGAATCCAAGATGGCGTGACTTGTGGGGGCTCTGACCAGGTTTTGTTACCCAGAATCCTTTGCAAACCTCAAAATTTGGATGAAAAAAAACACATTTTCCTTACATTTTGGTGACAGAAAGTTCTGGAATCAGAGAGGAGTCACAAATTTCCTTCCACCCAGCGTTCCCCCAAGTCTCCCGATAAAAATGATACCTCACTTGTGTGGGTAGGCCTAGCGCCCGCGACAGGAAATGCCCCAAAGCACAACGTGGACACATCCCATTTTTTGACAGAAAACAGAGCTGTTTTTTGCAAAGTGCCTACCTGTAGATTTTGGCCTCTAGCTCAGCCGGCACCTAGGGAAACCTGCCAAACCTGTGCATTTCTCAAATCTAGAGACCTAGGGGAATCCAAGATGGGGTGACTTGTGGGGCTCTGACCAGGTTCTGTTACCCAGAATCCTTTGCAAACCTCAACATTTGGCTAAAAAAACACATTTTCCTCACATTTTGGTGACAGGAAGTTCTGGAATCAGAGAGGAGCCACAAATTTCCTTCCACCCAGCGTTCCCCCAAGTCTCCCGATACAAATGATACCTCACTTGTGTGGGTAGGCCTAGTGCCCGTGACAGGAAATGCCCCAAAACTCAACGTGGACACATCACATTCATTGAACAGAGTAGTTTCTTGCAAAGTGCCTACCTGTAGATTTTGTCCTCTAGCTCAGCCGGCACCCGGGGAAACCTAGCAAACCAGAGCATTTTTGAAAACTAGAAACCCAGGGGAATCCAAGATGGGGTGGCTTGCGGGGCTCTGACCAGGTTATGTTACCCAGAATCCTTTGCAAACATCAAAATTTGGAGAAAAAAAACACATTTTCCTCACATTTTGGTGACAGAAAGTTCTGGAATCAGAGAGGAGCCACAAATTTCCTTCCACCCAGCACTCCCCCAAGTCTTCCGATACAAATGATACCTCACTTGTGTGGGGAGGCCTAGCGCCCGCGACAGGAAATGCCCCAAAACGCAACGTGCACACATCACATTTTTGGAAAAAAAACAGAGGTGTTTTTTGCAAAGTGCCTACCTGTAGATTTTGGCCTCTAGCTCAGCCGGCACCTAGGGAAACCTACCAAACCTGTGCATTTCTGAAAACTAGAGACCTAGGGGAATCCAAGATGGGGTGACTTGTGGGGCTCTGACCAGGTTCTGTTACCCAGAATCCTTTGCAAACCTCAAAATTTGGCTAAAAAAACACATTTTCCTCACATTTTGGTGACAGAAAGTTCTGGAATCAGAGAGGAGCCACAAATTTCCTTCCACCCAGCGTTCCCCCAAGTCTCCCGATAAAAATGATACCTCAATTGTGTGGGTAGGCCTAGCGCCCGCGACAGGAAATGCCCCAAAGCACAACATGGACACATCCCATTTTTTTAGAGTAAACAGAGCTGTTTTTTGCAAAGTGCCTACCTGTAGATTTTGGCCTCTAGCTCAGCCGGCACCTAGGGAAACCTACCAAACCTCTGCATTTCAGAAAACTAGAGACCTAGGGGAATCCAAGATGGCGTGACTTGTGGGGCTCTGACCAGGTTTTGTTACCCAGAATCCTTTGCAAACCTCAAAATTTGGAGAAAAAACAACACATTTTCCTCACATTTTGGTGACAGAAAGTTCTGGAATCAGAGAGGAGCCACAAATTTCCTTCCACCCAGCGTTCCCCCAAGTCTCCCGATAAAAATGATACCTCACTTGTGTGGGTAGGCCTAGCGCCCGCGACAGGAAATGCCCCAAAGCACAACGTGGACACATCCCATTTTTTGACAGAAAACAGAGCTGTTTTTTGCAAAGTGCCTACCTGTAGATTTTGGCCTCTAGCTCAGCCGGCACCTAGGGAAACCTACCAAACCTGTGCATTTCTGAAAACTAGAGACATGGGGGATTTCAAGATGGCGTGACTTGTGGGGCTCTGACCAGGTTTTGTTACCCAGAATCCTTTGCAAACCTCAAAATTTGGATGAAAAAAAAAACATTTTCCTCACATTTTGGTGACAGAAAGTTCTGGAATCAGAGAGGAGTCACAAATTTCCTTCCACCAAGCGTTCCCCCAAGTCTCCCGATAAAAATGATACCTCACTTGTGTGGGTAGGCCTAGCGCCCGCGACAGGAAATGGCCCAAAACGCAATGTGAACACATCACATTTTTTGAAAGAAAACAGAGGTGTTTTTTGCAAAGTGCCTACCTGTAGATTTTGGCCTCTAGCTCAGCCGGCACCTAGGGAAACCTACCAAACCTGTGCATTTCTGAAAACTAGAGACCTAGGGGAATCCAAGATGGGGTGACTTGTGGGGCTCTGACCAGGTTCTGTTACCCAGAATCCTTTGCAAACCTCAACATTTGGCTAAAAAAACACATTTTCCTCACATTTTGGTGACAGAAAGTTCTGGAATCAGAGAGGAGCCACAAATTTCCTTCCACCCAGCGTTCCCCCAAGTCTCCCGATAAAAATGATACCTCACTTGTGTGGGTAGGCCTAGCGCCCGCGACAGGAAATGCCCCAAAGCACAACGTGGACACATCCCATTTTTTGACAGAAAACAGAGCTGTTTTTTGCAAAGTGCCTACCTGTAGATTTTGGCCTCTAGCTCAGCCGGCACCTAGGGAAACCTGCCAAACCTGTGCATTTCTCAAATCTAGAGACCTAGGGGAATCCAAGATGGGGTGACTTGTGGGGCTCTGACCAGGTTCTGTTACCCAGAATCCTTTGCAAACCTCAACATTTGGCTAAAAAAACACATTTTCCTCACATTTTGGTGACAGAAAGTTCTGGAATCAGAGAGGAGCCACAAATTTCCTTCCACCCAGCGTTCCCCCAAGTCTCCCGATACAAATGATACCTCACTTGTGTGGGTAGGCCTAGTGCCCGTGACAGGAAATGCCCCAAAACTCAACGTGGACACATCACATTCATTGAACAGAGTTGTTTTTTGCAAAGTGCCTACCTGTAGATTTTGTCCTCTAGCTCAGCCGGCACCCGGGGAAACCTACCAAACCTGTGCATTTCTGAAAACTAGAGACCTAGGGGAATCCAAGATGGTGTGACTTGTGGGGCTCTGACCAGGTTTTGTTACCCAGAATCCTTTGCAAACCTCAAAATTTGGATGAAAAAAAACACATTTTCCTTACATTTTGGTGACAGAAAGTTCTGGAATCAGAGAGGAGTCACAAATTTCCTTCCACCCAGCGTTCCCCCAAGTCTCCCGATAAAAATGATACCTCACTTGTGTGGGTAGGCCTAGCGCCCGCCGCAGGAAATGCCCCAAAACGCAACGTGAACACATCACATTTTTTGAAAGAAAACAGAGGTGTTTTTTGCAAAGTGCCTACCTGTAGATTTTGGCCTCTAGCTCAGCCGGCACCTAGGGAAACCTACCAAACCTGTGCATTTCTGAAAACTAGAGACCTAGGGGAATCCAAGATGGGGTGACTTGTGGGGCTCTGACCAGGTTCTGTTACCCAGAATCCTTTGCAAACCTCAACATTTGGCTAAAAAAACACATTTTCCTCACATTTTGGTGACAGAAAGTTCTGGAATCAGAGAGGAGCCACAAATTTCCTTCCACCCAGCGTTCCCCCAAGTCTCCCGATAAAAATGATACCTCACTTGTGTGGGTAGGCCTAGCGCCCGCGACAGGAAATGCCCCAAAGCACAACGTGGACACATCCCATTTTTTGACAGAAAACAGAGCTGTTTTTTGCAAAGTGCCTACCTGTAGATTTTGGCCTCTAGCTCAGCCGGCACCTAGGGAAACCTGCCAAACCTGTGCATTTCTCAAATCTAGAGACCTAGGGGAATCCAAGATGGGGTGACTTGTGGGGCTCGGACCAGGTTCTGTTACCCAGAATCCTTTGCAAACCTCAACATTTGGCTAAAAAAACACATTTTCCTCACATTTTGGTGACAGAAAGTTCAGGAATCAGAGAGGAGCCACAAATTTCCTTCCACCCAGCGTTCCCCCAAGTCTCCCGATACAAATGATACCTCACTTGTGTGGGTAGGCCTAGTGCCCGTGACAGGAAATGCCCCAAAACTCAACGTGGACACATCACATTCATTGAACAGAGTTGTTTTTTGCAAAGTGCCTACCTGTAGATTTTGTCCTCTAGCTCAGCCGGCACCCGGGGAAACCTACCAAACCTGTGCATTTCTGAAAACTAGAGACCTAGGGGAATCCAAGATGGCGTGACTTGTGGGGGCTCTGACCAGGTTTTGTTACCCAGAATCCTTTGCAAACCTCAAAATTTGGATGAAAAAAAACACATTTTCCTTACATTTTGGTGACAGAAAGTTCTGGAATCAGAGAGGAGTCACAAATTTCCTTCCACCCAGCGTTCCCCCAAGTCTCCCGATAAAAATTATACCTCACTGGTGTGGGTAGGCCTAGCGCCCGCGACAGGAAATGCCCCAAAGCACAACGTGGACACATCCCATTTTTTGACAGAAAACAGAGCTGTTTTTTGCAAAGTGCCTACCTGTAGATTTTGGCCTCTAGCTCAGCCGGCACCTAGGGAAACCTGCCAAACCTGTGCATTTCTCAAATCTAGAGACCTAGGGGAATCCAAGATGGGGTGACTTGTGGGGCTCTGACCAGGTTCTGTTACCCAGAATCCTTTGCAAACCTCAACATTTGGCTAAAAAACACATTTTCCTCACATTTTGGTGACAGGAAGTTCTGGAATCAGAGAGGAGCCACAAATTTCCTTCCACCCAGCGTTCCCCCAAGTCTCCCGATACAAATGATACCTCACTTGTGTGGGTAGGCCTAGTGCCCGTGACAGGAAATGCCCCAAAACTCAACGTGGACACATCACATCCATTGAACAGAGTTGTTTCTTGCAAAGTGCCTACCTGTAGATTTTGTCCTCTAGCTCAGCCGGCACCCGGGGAAACCTAGCAAACCAGAGCATTTTTGAAAACTAGAAACCCAGGGGAATCCAAGATGGGGTGGCTTGCGGGGCTCTGACCAGGTTATGTTACCCAGAATCCTTTGCAAACATCAAAATTTGGAGAAAAAAAACACATTTTCCTCACATTTTGGTGACAGAAAGTTCTGGAATCAGAGAGGAGCCACAAATTTCCTTCCACCCAGCACTCCCCCAAGTCTTCCGATACAAATGATACCTCACTTGTGTGGGTAGGCCTAGCGCCCGCGACAGGAAATGCCCCAAAACGCAACGTGCACACATCACATTTTTGGAAAAAAAACAGAGGTGTTTTTTGCAAAGTGCCTACCTGTAGATTTTGGCCTCTAGCTCAGCCGGCACCTAGGGAAACCTACCAAACCTGTGCATTTCTGAAAACTAGAGACCTAGGGGAATCCAAGATGGGGTGACTTGTGGGGCTCTGACCAGGTACTGTTACCCAGAATCCTTTGCAAACCTCAAAATTTGGCTAAAAAAACACATTTTCCTCACATTTTGGTGACAGAAAGTTCTGGAATCAGAGAGGAGCCACAAATTTCCTTCCACCCAGCGTTCCCCCAAGTCTCCCGATAAAAATGATACCTCAATTGTGTGGGTAGGCCTAGCGCCCGCGACAGGAAATGCCCCAAAGCACAACATGGACACATCCCATTTTTTGACAGTAAACAGAGCTGTTTTTTGCAAAGTGCCTACCTGTAGATTTTGGCCTCTAGCTCAGCCGGCACCTAGGGAAACCTACCAAACCTCTGCATTTCAGAAAACTAGAGACCTAGGGGAATCCAAGATGGCGTGACTTGTGGGGCTCTGACCAGGTTTAGTTACCCAGAATCCTTTCAAACCTCAAAATTTGGAGAAAAAACAACACATTTTCCTCACATTTTGGTGACAGAAAGTTCTGGAATCAGAGAGGAGCCACAAATTTCCTTCCACCCAGCGTTCCCCCAAGTCTCCCGATAAAAATGATACCTCACTTGTGTGGGTAGGCCTAGCGCCCGCGACAGGAAATGCCCCAAAGCACAACGTGGACACATCCCATTTTTTGACAGAAAACAGAGCTGTTTTTTGCAAAGTGCCTACCTGTAGATTTTGGCCTCTAGCTCAGCCGGCACCTAGGGAAACCTACCAAACCTGTGCATTTCTGAAAACTAGAGACATGGGGGATTTCAAGATGGCGTGACTTGTGGGGCTCTGACCAGGTTTTGTTACCCAGAATCCT